>NC_136594.1:6979717-7579717 GCF_910589615.1 Taurulus bubalis | reverse complement strand
GAGACTCAGGCTTTTCACGAGCTGATCGTCAGCGCCAGAGACAACGGGGCTCAGCCGGAGTACAGCAGCACGTTTGTGGGCGTGAAGGTGCTCAACATCAACGACAACAGCCCCACCATCAGTGTGCTGTTTCTCAGCGAGGCGGGCGATGCGGTTGTGTCCGAGGCCGCGGGGGTCGGGGACTACGTTGCCCGGATTTCAGTGTCGGACCCGGATTTTAAGGAGCAGAGGGTCACCGTCACGCTCGAGGAGGACGATGGGAAGTTCACTCTGACCCAAACGGATGATTTCCTGTATGCGTTGTGTGTCAACGCAGAGCTAGACAGGGAAGAGCAGGATCTGTATGAGTTGAAGGTGCAAGCATCCGATTTTGGGAGCCCACCCCTGTACAGTGAGATGCTGCTCCTCCTGAGGGTCACCGACACCAACGATTGCCCCCCAGTGTTCGAGAAGGACGCGTACATCATCAGTGTGTCCGAGGACGCCCCTCAGGGGAGTTCCCTCATCCAGATGCGGACTCGAGACGACGATGAGGGCGTCAACTCGGATGTCAGGTACTCCATCCCCAAGTCCAGCCGGGACAGCCTGGTCAGCATCGACCCGGAGTCGGGCCTGGTCACCACAGCTGCAGCTCTGGACAGAGAGACGCAGGCGGAGGTTTGGTTCCTGGTGGTGGCGGCCGATGGAGGGGAACCGGCTCTGTCATCCACGGCCACGGTCACCGTGCTGGTGGAGGACGTCAACGACAACGAGCCTGTGTTCCAGCAGCAGCTGTACAACGTGTCCATACCCGAGCACAGTGACGTCGGGAGCTGCTTTTTACAAGTATGTTGGGGGATATTTAGCTTAAAGTGCACAAAAAATCATTTTCTCACTTACCCCCATGCAAATAGCAGAAATTTGCCTTCACACACCAGTACACTTTTCAAGTTTTTAGGTTCATTTTTAAGCAATTTATTCAATAGTATGTAGTCGAAAGCTGACAGGAAATGAAGATGGAAGTGAAGACTACTAGATCAAGTTTCATCCCATCCGGTTTAGGCCTCCAAGACGAGTGAAATGAAAGACTTGTTCAGACAAACAAGAGGAGTTGTTTTAGTTTATGTCAGCACAGGGATTAGAACAAGAGGTCTCTTAGTTTTACCTTTTTGACAAGGACGTAAGTAAGCATTGCTTTATTTTAAAGGATCATGTGGCAAAACTGCTGATCAACGACACACTTACTCACACTTTAAATTTGACAATTATACATCGACTAGTTTTACAAAAAGCTCAGGATTTGAGTGCAAACCAGAGCAATTAAAAATAGTCTCCAGTGTGATCATTCAACATCTTATTCTTGCCATCAAGGTTTTTACACTACAGACAAAAGTAGCCTTCAGTCTGACGACACAAAGACACAAAGACACCAGTGTTCGCCCTGAACACACACAACACAACAAACACACCCTTCCCAGTTCAGCACTGTGACTAATGGCAGTTGTGATGCCTGGTACCACTCCTGCTGAAGCCCATCACAGAAGATACATTGACCAATGTTGTTTCTGTAAACATAACAAACAGATTAAGTATTGACTGCATATATAGATACTTTTTTTTTCAATTTCTGAAAAACACATTTTGAAACTAGGGTCCTCTTTGTCAAAAACTACTCACGAAAACCAAAAACATATTCACTAAATACCGAAATATCAAAATATCAAATGTAGACTAAGAACACAAATGCAACTGGTTTCTTCTCAGCACTCAGAACAACATCACACACACAACTACGTTAACTGAAGATGCCATGAACTTTCTCTGATTTATAAGTGATCTAATTGATAACGGGTGTTTTCACAGGTGCATTCTGGGTGCAGGTGGCTGTTAATTGAGTGTGGTATCTCAGAAGTGTTTAGTTTAAAACAATGTGTCTAATGGAGATAAAAGTGTGTAGTTATTTGCAAAAAGTGTGTTTAGAATTATGTGGTAATGAGTTTGCGATACCAGTAATTGTTCAACAGAGTGAAAGCAACTCGGCCAGCTTTCATAATCAATTAAGATGATTTAGTTTCAGATTAAGACTATCCCAGAGATCAAGGTGATCTTTACCAACAGTCCAAAATACAAAGATGATAAACATAATACATTAGAATAGTTTTCTTGGCAGTGCTAAAGAGAAAGGAAGTTGATTGAAAAGCCAGTGTGTTAGTCAGACTATGACCCAAGTCTGTAAAACTCCCTCTGATCAGAGTTCAGAAACTCTGAGATGTTATTTATCTTTATGAAAGGCGAGACATGAAAGGATCCGAGGCATGACTTTTCCTCTGCAGTTTGTCCGCCGCTTCTTTTCCACTGAAGTGATCCTCATCCCCCTTTGATTATGATGATTGTTTTATGCTTTTATGATGTTGACCTTCTCTGAAAGAACAAGACACGTATTATGCTTCACGATTACAACAGAGGTTACACCTTAACATTGACAGATAACGCTGACTTCAGACGGCCCTTCTGCTTATAGCTTATAACAGATGTGTAGCGACAACGGCTACACAAGTGGCTTTAAAGACATGAAAATGGATTCATATAACATCAAGTATAAAAACACATAATACATAATTGTACATAAAAACATATAAAACATCATTGTACATACAAATGCATAATACAACATCATATATTACAACAGTGAGGCGTTTGAGGGCAGAATGTCTCTTTCCACTAGTTTTATTCAGTAAATCATTGAATGCAGTTCCAGCAAGAGGATGTTTGAGGGAAATCCATTGAGGATTATATAAGACTCCTTCTTCCTGATACTTGTATTTCTTCCTTAATGCGCCTCAGATGTTAATAACGGTGTTTTATCACTTTTTAGGTTGTGGCCACAGACGCAGACAGCCCCGAGTTCGGCACGCTGCTCTACTCTCTGTCCGACGGCTTTGACATGCAGGACAAACACCCGCTCTTCAAAATCCACCCCCGCACCGGAGAGCTGTGTGTCTCTCAGGACATCGACCGAGACTCGGGGCAGACGGTCCACGACGTTCTGATCAAGGCCGAAGATCCAGTGAGTGGACTTCATTTCGGAGCAATTAGCTTTCACATGCAGTTCTCTTCCTGAAGCATCATCATTTACCCCCTGCACTGTGATGGTGACGAGAACGGCAGCGTCGATTTTACTTTTCTCAAACAAAACTCTCTTCTTTCCTCACTCTTCCAACGCCAGGGAGGCCTGAGCGCTCAAACCTACGTGCACATAGAGGTGGAAGACCTGAACGATAACGCTCCAGTGTTCAACCCTGACGAGTACGCCATGAGCATCAGCAGCCACGCGCAGCCCGGCACGGAGATCCTCAACGTTATCGCCACCGACCGAGACGCTGGCAGCTTCGGACGGGTCACCTACGATGTCCTTCCCGGGGACATGTCCAGTTTGTTCACGCTGGATAAAGAAACAGGTGGGCAGCCATGAGAAAACACGGCCTTTTAGCATCTTTAGTGGTTTATAAGAATAAAACACAACAATAATAGAAAACACATTTACAAAACTGAAAAAGAACATCACAAAATAGCAAAGGCAGAGACAATAACTCTTTTTATTGACTAGCTGGGTTGCATGTTTTTGCCACAAAGATTTATTGAATTTGACTGGTCACAAAGATCCATTCAGCCGTCTTGCAGTAACTTATGTGACTGCAGTGCAGCATTCAGGGATAAACAACTACTTACGTTGTGTAAGTCCTCGTGATCGCCAGTGTCACTGCTCAGCAGGGGTTGACGCAGAAGGCCCAAAGCTTTATATCCCCATGTGGCCGAGAGTAGCGGAAGATTTCCACGCAGCCGCAATGTAATGCTGAATAAAGTATGACGATAAGACCAACATTTTCAACAGGTATCTTAACTAGACTATCTTTTTCTTTACCCTGCTGTTGTCTTTATTGTATGTAGCACTGTTCATGTGCTACCTACTTTTAAAAAAAAAAAAAAAAAAAAATATTTTTAATTGACAGGAAAAATCTGCAAATTCTTTCAAGTGAGAAAAATGCTTGAAAAATGATTGACATGATCAAATGACTGACATATGTTTGGGGTATTCAACTAATTTTAGCACTAATCTTAATGAAACTTGTACCTGGTTAGATAAAGGCAAATACAGAATAACAATGACTAGCCATTAAGTAGAGGAATGTATCGCCTTGTCTGAGCTTCACGACTAAAACATTGAACTTGTTTCTGTCCCTGCAGGAATGCTCCTGCTGACCTCCACTCTGACCCACCTGGGTGCAGCCAGTGTGAAGCTCTCAATAACGGCACAGGATGGGGAGGGCTTGACCTCAGTCAGGCCCGCAGAGGTCACCATCAATGTTTTACGCAGCGCTCAGGCTCCAGCTGTGTTCAAGAGGTCTCGCTACACCTTTACGGTGCCTGAGGACGCAGCGCCAGGGACTCCTGTGGGGACGGTGGAGGCCATAAACCCAGCGGGTGAGTGCATATGTGGACACGTTCTCGTTTTCTGGTCTGAGAACAGCTGGAGGTTGATGTTTTGAGACATTGGAATTTACCCTGACCGGTTTAAACAAAAATATTAAAATAAATAAGGTGATCTAAATGATTTAAAAGGCACATTTCTCAAATACAGGATGTTGCAGGAATGCATTAAAGCAGGATTTTGTCCTGACAGATCGTGACAAACACAATTGAGCGATCATTGTCATTGTTTAAATCTCCTTCCAGACATGAAGAAGCCAGCAGTGAAGAAGAGGTTTAATCTTTAATCCTCATTAGCCACATGCACAGTTGATAAAGGGTCAAAGACAACTCTACACTATATTTTATATCAGTATTCTGAGAGGTGAAAGATAATCATAAACTTACATATACACCTGGACTGGTGTAGAATGTATTGCTATTACAAATATGTTTATGAATGAATGAATATATACTTTATTAATCCCCAAGAGGAAATTTCGTAATATTTTGATTTTATCTGCAGCCCTATCATAATAGCATCTTATCTTTTTGATTTATTTTGATTATTTCTTTTTGATTATTTTTTGGAGGGATTTTATCTGCAGCCCTATCACAATAGCATTTGTTTAGCAAGAGTTTATTTGATGTATTTAAAGGTAAAAGTGAGTTTTACATAACAAATAGAGGAGATAAAGAAGTTTGCATTCTGCATAATATTTGATGTACCTCAAACTAGCTCCTCCAGGATGATCTCTTTATCGCCCCATAGTTATGTGTCACTAACTCCTCTTAGTCCCTCCAGCAGCTAAAGCGCTCCCTGACACTCAACAGTCATTTAAGGTTGTCTAATCAATTAACAGATTAACAGAAACAACAGATTTGGGCCTGTTTGACAGGGTCAGGGGCCCATAAGCTGTCTGTGTGTTTCAGTGTTTTGTTGGTTGCAATTGAAGAGCACCAAACACTTAGAGGGGATTAATGAGATCTCCTGAGCTGTAATTACTTATTGTTGCTTTATTGTGTGTGCTGTGTGTTCATGTTGGTGTTCTTCTGGGCATCTTTTCCCACATAAGACTGCAAATTAATATACTAATTTTAGGCAGTTTAGTTTAGTTTCTTTCTTAATCATTTTTTGTTCTCCTATTTTTCCTTTTATTTGGTTTTTTTGGTTTTCTTTGTCCTGCTTTTGGGATTTCTGTCTCTGACATTTCCACCTCTTCCCCAAAGCAAAGTAGCTGAATGTTGTTTGTGGTGTTCACAGCAAAAAATTACATTTAAAAAAGTCATCTATAAGCACTTTCCACAATAAATAATCAGCAAGACAACTATGAGCTGTTTTCAGCAGAACTACTTTCTACCAAAGAAATAGTGCCTCTGAAAACTGTTTACAGTTGGTCTGTGTATCACCGCGCTGTAATGGAGACACAAGCTCTTCCACAATTTAATCCGGCTCATTAATTCTAAACAGGCTTTAAGTGTATGGTATGTTCACACTGGAAAACTGACAAAATATATACTTATTTTTATCTATGTATGCATACGAAAGAATGCTTGTGTTTTGTGTAGGGCTGCAGATAAAATCAAAATGTTATCAAAATTGCAATATGGCCTAATGCAATTTTCAAATCACGGGAGGCAAAATGTGGTTTTAAATACCATTTTCAACTTAATATTGTTGTGCTGCAGAGACATGTTGACTCATATTCTATAGACTGAAAACATCTTTGATGGCACATTTTTATGTTAAAATTAGTCTTTGACAAAAACAAACAGTAAAGTATATTTTTGGTATACTAACTGCAAATTACTGTGTACTGTAAAGATTAATATGTAGAAGATACTGTTTTTTATCGTTGTGAAAAAGAACAAATGGACTGGAAATTTTCATAAACCCCCATTGTTTTGGGGAGGTAGAGATGTCAAAAAAGTCTGGACCATTTTTTTTTTACTTTAGCATTTAGTAGAACAGGCCCTTTACTGTTTTGATGCTCATCTATTAATAAAAACGCTTCGCCTTCACAGACTCAGAATCAGTGTCCTACCGGATCTCCTCTGGAGACCCTCAGGGTTTGTTCTCCGTTCACCCGAAGTCCGGCCTGATCAGCAACGTCCACCCTCTGGACCACGAGTCCCAGCCGTACGCCCTGCTGATGCTTCAGTCCTTCACGGACACCTCTCCGGTGTACAGCACCACACAGGTCAACATCACCATTGCCGACATTAACGACAACGCTCCGGTTTTCCCCAAACCGGGCGACACCATCACAGTGTCCCAAAACACACTCCCGGGCACAGTGTTGTTCATCGCTCACGCGCACGACTATGACAGCGGTGCCAACGGGCGGGTGCAGTATCACCTGAAAAGTACCAGAAGTGGGATGTTTGTCGTTGACCGCGACCTCGGGACGGTCACGTTGATCCAGAGTTTACAGGCGGGTCATCAGCAGAGGTACAGCCTAGAGATCGTGGCTAAAGATGAAGGGGAACTCTCCCTGAGCTCCACACTGACCCTCACGGTCAACGTGGACCGCACCGCCGCTGAAGACAGCCTGGCCTTCGAGACGCTGGTCTACCAGGTGGAGATCGGTGAGGGCTACAGGAAGGATTCCAGGGTCATCCAGGTGAGGGCGCACCGCAGCCGGGGAGCTCACATGTCCAACTCGGGCCTCAGCTACTCCCTGGAGACGGAGGCCGGATTTCCTCCTGCTCCGTTTCGGATTCACCCAAACACCGGATGGTTGTTCCTCTCCCACAATCTGGACTTTGAGACAGAATCCACGTTTCGTTTCCGCGTGTTGGCCGCGGCCGGGGAGGCCCCGCTGGCGAACATGACGGCGACCGCCACGGTGATCGTGCTGGTGCTGGACATCAACGACAACCCGCCGGTGTTCAGCAGCGAGGTCTACTACTTCACCGTGTCAGAGGGGGCGTCGCCTCAAGGCCTGGTGGGAACGGTCAAGGCCGTGGATAAGGATTCTGGGAAAAACGCCCAGCTGTCCTACATCCTGCTCACCGACGGGAAGTTCTTTCGCATTAACGCGAAAACAGGTAAAAACACATTGGTAACGCTTGCTATGGCACCCATGTCTACAATGTGTGTTATTAACTGCTTATATGCCTGTGTAATCATAGTTATAAGCAATCATTATTATTCACAATGCGTTATACAAAAAGCATCGTAAGAAATATCATAATACTGAGCTGGTCATTCACAAACATTTTTATAATTTCTAATGCATTATTATGTGATTAGAAGTTACTCTTAGTGGTCGTCAAGTTAAAATATATCATTACATCTATGAAAGAATAACACAAAAGGTTGTGAAGTAATATTTTACTTAAAGCGATTTAGAGTAACTTATAATCGCATAATGCATTATTAATAGTGAAACAGTGGAAACTATAATACACTGTGATCATTGGGGAAAACAATGTCAGTATTGATATTTAACCGTTATAAGTTATTATGAAAGGCTTTATAATGTGCTATGATTATTGTTATAAAGCATTATTGATATGTATGAGTGCTTATAACTTTGATTATACAGTGATATGAAGATTATAACGTATTATAAGTATCTTTAGGATGTATAAAGCATAACCAAGGAGTCACATCGATAGCGCCACCTTGAGGTCGCATTGGGCTTTACTGAGCGTCCTCACCTTTTTGTCCCTTCTCTCTACCCTTCCAGGTGAGATTATCAACTGGGTGGCTTTGGACCGGGAGCAGCACGGCCAGCACAGTCTGAAGGTGATGGTTACGGACCAGGGCCACCCTCGTCTCAATGCCACCGCCACCGCTCACATCCTGGTCACGGACATCAACGACAACACGCCCCAGTTCACACACCTGCCTGCCAGCAAGGAGCTTAACGTGCAGGTAATCGTGTTAGAATCTCACCTGGATGTTGAACTACAAGAGTGTGTGTGGTCCTGGTAGACGGACAGACCTTTGATGGTGGTAAGAAAGATTATTTTGATAGAATATAGAGTGTGTACTTTTTTTCTTCTATTAGTTTTATTCTGATGAAAATGACCTTGAGATGAGTTTCCCCTTTTTTGTAAGAGTGGATCACTGAACATCAATCACTCTTGATTTGTGATGTGTTCCGGTCACCTTTTCACCTTAATGACTTGTCTGCAGCATTAACAATTATATTTTCATCCGGTGAGATTATAGTAATGTAAAACTTTTTTTTTTTTAAATACATCAGCAGACATGCAGATATGCATCTTTAAAGTGTGCCATGTGGCTGACATGTGGTTACATATCCAGTATATTCCACCTATTGCAGATATGGGCCGGTCTCCCAGCTGGCTCCTTGGTGACCAACATGTTTGCCAAAGATTTAGACGCAGGAGAAAATGGAACAGTCACACTGACTATGGTTACAGGTGAGTTACACACACTGTGCATGTTCCCTGTTCCCGTGTTATGGATGAGTTCCTGGGTAGCACCGTCTTGTGTTTTCTCTCAGCTGAGTTACAGGTTGAGGGTTTTGGACACTTTGAGATTGACAGTGAAAGCGGAGACATCCGAACAACGGAGCTGTTCACCGAGAACACCGAGCCGCTCTACACCCTTAAAGTAACGGCCAAGGACAGCGGAGTCCCACCTCTGGAGGACACTGCAGTCATTCATGTCCAGGTACGGTTATCGCTCCACTTCGTACCACGACTACTGGAGGGAGTCTGCATGTACTGATTCTGACTCAGAAATTAGCCGTGTGAGTTTCTATGGAATTGTAATTGTTGTACAACATTGAAAAACGTCAGTGTTTTCCAATTCGACAAACATATAGTTTATTACTATGTATTTATTTCAAAACACTTTGCCTTTGTTATTATTGTTATTATTTCAGCATTATCCGACGAGTGTCACAAGCAAAAACATCAGTTTCTTCCTGCATGAGGGTTAAAGTTAATTTGAGCACTGTGTCATTAAATCTGTAATAAACATTGTGTCTTGGTCCGGCGCCTATTCAGGCACTTTGAACATTACGATGGAAGTATATGACGGCCACTCCCATGCTCACTTAGGTTTCATAAATTGTAGCAATTTTTTGGTTGACATCATTTGTTACACAGATTTGGTGCGAAATGTAACCATTTTTGACCACTCTAGAATTGATCAAAATGTGAAGTGACTCCAAAATACCACATTAAGACACTAAGATCTTGAGGAACACCATAGAAAGAGTCATACTGTGATTTGTTATCTAGATACTTTTGACTTTTGGAGAATTCTGCAAGAATTACGCTTTTCGACAGTTTGATGGCGAGCACTTCTGTTCGGGAAACTTCTCAGAAACCCGTTTATTGTCAGTACAGCGAAGGAAGCCATATATCGTCTGAAAGCCCAAGGTATCTAATCTGTGGTTGTAAAAGTTCGTGAAGCTGTGATTATGCTCAAGGTCACCGCAGGTCATTTTATACAGTGACGACTCACGATGGGAAATGGTCACTATGGGGTTCCATGCTCTGACCTCAGGATTCTATGATCTGACCTCAGGGTTCCATGCTCTGACCTTTGGGATCTATACTCTGACCTCAGTGTTCTATGCTCTGACCTCAGGGTTCTATGATCTGACCTCAGGGTTCCATGCTCTGACCTTAGGGATCTATACTCTGACCTCAGTGTTCTATGCTCTGACCTCAGGGTTCCATGCTCTGACCTCAGGGTTCCATGCTCTGACCTTAGGGTTCTATACTCTGACCTCAGTGTTCTATGCTCTGACCTCAGGGTTCTATGCTCTGACCTCAGGGTTCCATGCTCTGACCTTAGGGTTCTATACTCTGACCTCAGTGTTCTATGCTCTGACCTCAGTGTTCTATGCTCTGACCTCAGTGTTCTATGCTCTGACCTCAGGGTTCTATTCTCTGACCTCAGGGTTCCATGCTCTGACCTTAGGGTTCTATTCTCTGACCTCAGGGTTCCATGCTCTGACCTTAGGGTTCTATACTCTGACCTCAGGGGTATTCAACTAAATTTCAGCGAGTTCTAGTTAGAGAGAATTTCCTCATGCAAAGGTCCGGAACATCACAATAATGTCCAATTTGCATATGCTATATGATTTTGTGCCATATGTATTGAAGTAGCCAACAGTTCTATTAACGTATGTAACGAGATTTTTTTTCATGGCAGTTTTTTTGTTCCTACCTTCTAATTCTTCCCAGTGTTTTGGCTTGTTATGTCACATTTTTGCCGTGAGTTTTTAAACTGTATTTCCCCTGCAGGTCCATGGGTTGGAGGCTCTGTACGGCCACGCCGAACACCAAACTATGAGGCGTTTCACGGTGAAAGAGGACACTGAGCCTGCGACCGTCATCGGCTCTGCCGCTGTTTCATATCAAGGGAGAGTCCACTATTCCATCTCCGAGGGCGACGGGAGCGTTCACTTCGGCATCGACGGCTCCTCTGGGGACATTTACATCAACCAGCCGCTGGACTACGAGTCGGCCATGCAGTACCTCCTCATGGTGCAAGCTGAAGACGTTGCTCTCTCTCCCGGGGCCAACATGTCTGTGCTGGTCAGTGTGATCGTGGAGGACGTCAACGACCACACGCCCTGGTTTCCTGACAAACTGGTGACGTTCGGCCTGTGGGAGGACGCCGCGGTCGGATCGCTGGCGTTCGCTTTTCATGCCAGGGACGCCGATGGGACTTTTCCTAACAGCGACCTCCGCTACTCCCTGACTTTGGACCCTGAATTGAGCAGGCCTTCCTCACGCTTCCCGTTTCAGATCAACCCTCACACGGGGAGCCTGACCATAACGGCGCCGCTAGACCGCGAGACCAACCCCAGCTTCGCCTTCACTGTGACGGCCACAGACCAGGCGAAGAGGAAGGCCGAGCGGAGACGGGCGTCGGTGACGGCACAGGTGTTCCTGCTGGATGTGAACGATAACAGGCCGGTGTTCATATCGGCGGACGCGGTCCAGGTGATGGAGGATGCAGAAGTGGGGAGTCTGCTGCATCATTTTGTGGCCATAGATGGAGATCTCGGGGAAAACAGGGTGGTCTCATACGTCATTATCGCTGGAAACAAGGACGGATTCTTCACACTGGCAGAGAAAACAGGTACGATTCTTATTTTATTTAGAGATACACTGGGCGGATATATCAGAAGATGTTAGCTCACTACTGTTATATTTGTGTTGCTGTGTCAATAGATCAGACAAAAGACATTTTTGTGCAGGATATTTTGAAGCATTGTTTCCATTTTACTGTTTTTCATCCACAGCACCGACAAGTTTAACTGTGAAATGTCTCAGTCTGTAGATATTGTGGGTACAGGTTCTTTAGAAGTACCTTATGAATAATGTTTGTTTATGTGATGTGCTTGTAAAACAAGATCATATTAGATATATATCGTTACATTTAAATATTAATATTGGTATTTGCCTCCACTATTGGTTGGACATTTTTAATTTGAATACTTTTCCTGCAGTACAAACATATTCTGATTGGTCAAAGGATTGAAGCGCCTGAAAACTTGATTTAAAATCTTAAATGTTTGCCTATTCTCATGTGGAAGTTAACGTGTGTCACCAAATAATTGTTACTGAAAAATCGGTATGTTGTATTGTTTTGTTGCATGTCACTCTAGAAAGTTTAAAGCACGATTACCAGACGTCATCATCATATTCAGAGTTCATCTCCCTCCGTCTTCCACAGGCCTCTTGCTCCTGTCGGCCCCTCTGGACTACGAGACGCAGCGCTTCCACCGCCTGACCGTCCGTGCGGTGGACCGCGGCCGGCCCTCGCTCTCCTCCACCCAGACTCTGACGGTGGAGGTGGGGGATGTGAACGACCAGACGCCGGTCTTCAGTCAGAGCGTCTACAACGCCAGTGTGGCGGAGAACAGAGACCCCGGAGAACCAGTGATCCGGGTCTCTGCCGCTGACGATGATTCAGGTGATAATTATCAGATTATTAGGAATTATCAGCATGTTTGGTGTTAATTCTGTGTTTTTGAGTTAATGTTATCATATAGAAGTAAAACAATGGGAGAAAATAATTCGGTTGAATTTTAACACAATACAAAATAATCACTAGTCGCAGCCCTGGATTAAATGTTAATAATAATAATTCATCTACAGTTTATAATTTAAATAAATGTAATAATCGTTTTGGATTGAAAAATGCCCATCACAATTTCCAAAGGCCCAAGATGATGATCCAGATGTGTTTGGCCCAACCAACATTTAAAGACATAAGACATTAAGTTTATCACATTAATTAATTTAATTTAATATTTATTATTTATATCACCAAATCCTTACAACATTGTTTGCAAGCCATCTAAGAGAAATAAGGTTTTTATTCACTTAAAAAAAATCACACTTGCATATCTAGTTTTTTTTATGTAGTGTTTACAAATATACACACTGCCTATGTTTGGCTAGACATACATTCTGAGGGAGCATGCTATTTTATTTTAAGTATGAGAAAATAAAGAATGATCTGAATGCACTCTGAACCGGGACGACCCAACAACACCTCAGCTCCCATTGATGGAGATTGGTTTTAAAAAAAAACTACAATTTATAAGAAAATCACTGGACTTCCTTAAAATCTTGGTTATGTTTTATGAGGAAACTGTTAGACAAGCTGCGATTTCCATCCCTTAGCCTTCAAGTCCAGCCTGAAATCCTTCTGTGGAGTGCAGATGGCAGTTTGCCTCTAAGGAGCCTAGATGGCAGCACTAGCTTGTCTCCTTGAGGCCGAACAGCCTCAAACCATGCACAGACTCAAAATGCATAAAACCAAACAGTGACACATGAATATAACAATGAACACATAAAAAAGGGTCTAAGCTAAAAAGATACTGGTGTATTTGATCAACAATAATGAAGACATGAATAGTAGTTTGTTTTTTCTGTAGCATTTAAAAATGTAAATATTACTAAATGTACTAAATGGCAAAAAGAGGAAATTCCCCTTCAACATGTCTCTGTTTTAAGCGCTACTAGTTTGTTTTTATTGCCTTTAAAGCAAAGTACCCCACATGACAAATGCAGTGGCGCAGCAGCTCACTGTGTGAGCTGCTGCCGTGTTTTCTTTAAACTTGTGCAGTGAATCAAGGTCGTCTGTTTTGTTTCACTCCATTAGCGGTTTAATTGGAACCAACCCCTGCCCCCGTTTTCTTCCTCTTCATATACTATATGTTCACTGTGCATCCCAGTCAATCTCATTCATCTAACCCCATAATCATATTAACAAATCTACACATCAGTCCTGTTTATTTAACCACGTCGTGCTCAGGAGGGGTTCCACCTCATCTCGTCGTGTTACGAGTCCCTTTAAACACTGAAGGTGGACGGCATGTGGCAGGAGCATCTGCACGGGAGGTTTTGATGTGAACTGGGGGTGAGAATTGTCCAAGAACAGCAAGCACACAGCTCCTCTGGGAGATTTGAGAGGTCCTCTCTCATGATGATTTCCATAATCCAAGCCATCTGTGCCAATAGGCGCCGTGTTTTCATCTGTCTCCTCAAATCGCCTCGTCTGGCGGCTCAGCCCGCTCTCCCAGCAGTCTTATTTGATTATCATTTCTGCTGCTTTTTCCCCCCTACCAACGCTCCCCAAAGATGACCATTGTTTTGTGCTCGTGTCGGCCCCGGTATCGAGTTTCCATGTGTTGAAGTCAGTCAGAGGAGAAGTAGAATATCAACGAGTGAGACAGCTAACCTCGGGGTTCCACTTTTGTTCAGACGTTCTGAGGGATTTTTAAAGAATAGCTGTGTTGTCCTCCGGGTCAAAATTGTATTAAAAATGCAACCCATATCTTAGGAAAAGAGAAAATATCAAATACCATTCAAACGTTTCAATCCGGTTACAGAACAATTGTCAGCAATGTTGGTTTACTCAAATTACAAAAAACACATTTCTCACTTTAGTTCTGGAAAAAACAACAACCATCAAACATATTTATCCACAGAGCGAGCAGCAGTTTTCATAGAGACTTGTTTCTTTGTGAGAAAATACTTCCACTGAAAACTGATCTCAGTGAGGAGAAGTCGGCCTTAATGACTGCATGATGCAGGGTTTTTTTTCATCACACCAGCTCTCATATTGTCTTTTTCCCCCTGAACACTGCATCCATTCATTGTCCAGTCCAGGTAAACGGAGGACAGTTTCAGGGCCGGTCTGCTGCAGCAAAGGGCTCCCAGATTACGGTTTTCCTCCGCTGTCCGTTTTTTTTAAAGGTGATTCTGTGATTTACTAAACCCTGTGGTCCTGTTTTCAATATGGCATCTGTTAATAATGCCTGTCTGAAAAGGAAGCCATAAACATCAACTCACCTGATGAGGTGCTGAACTCAACCTCAGGACTGATGTGAATGCTGAGATTGAAAGAAAATATGATTATAGAAGTAGTTTTATCTTGTTTTATAGAAGGAAAAAAAAGCTAATTTATGTAATTATTGACTTCTTTTCAGGTCTTATTCATGACAAAGACAGTATTTCATGTCTAATCCAGCATGGAAGAATGATAACTGAAATAACTTTCAGCTTTCTATACAGAGCCATATGTTAATTATACAGCCTGGAAAATGAGGTATTTTTGGATGATATTTTAGCTTGAGAGATTTATAAAAGAGTTCCTGGTGTCTGTCACACGAGGACATTTCTCTCTAAGTGTTTTTGCACATGCCGGGCACCATGTGGTACAGAACACTTAAATAAATAAATCTAAATCAATAACCATAATAATAATCATTTTGGAACCGTAATTATACATTTTGGGTTTCGCTTATTTTAGTAGTTTCCCACACATTTTATGAAATTTTGTTTTGAAGCCTGTAAACAAGCGTTAACCTTCCCGTGTTCCTCCCCCAGAGGAGAACGCCGTGGTGTGGTACAGCCTGCTGCCCGGCGCCGGCTACGAGCTCTTCAGCATCAACCCGTACACCGGTCTGATCACCACCACCTCCTACCTGGACCGAGAGCAGCAGCATCACTTCACTCTCAGAGGTACAACGCAAACCCGTTACACCTGAGAGACACACAAGAGCGGATTAGAAATAGAGCCTTGAAACACACTCTGGCCCTTGGCGAGCAGTTTGAAGTGATGGTGTTTGTCTCTTCACTTTGAGGGTGTGTTACTTGTAATTTAATAAAACCCTGCCCCTTCAGAAACCCTGTTGAAGAGACAGTCAAGAAGACATTGAGGTAACAGCTTTAAATGTAAAGATCACTACGCTTCATGGGAAATGAGCAGTGGCGCTACATCACACACCAAATGAATGAGTTTGCTAATGAGCGCCATTTCGATCTCCATGGATAACGATGCAATGCGCCGTTAGCCTGATTCCGCTCAGATTGATCACGTCGTACGTTTCCTTCGCTGAGCATCATTTTGCAATGTCCAGATGGGAAAAGAAGAGTTTTTACTTACTTTTAAGTCAGGTGCCGATGGGTAAATAATCCAACTCTTCATAATCTCCAGATGGACACAGGTTTAGAGATTAAGTTGATGTAGGTTTAACGTTTGTATTGACCAGCTAGACCTACAGTACATTACCAAGGAATGTGATATGGATTTCTTGAATGAAAAATGTTTTTTAATGAAAATCTTCTCCAGTGTAAAGCTCAGCCCCAACCAACTGCTTGAAGGCCTGTGATTCTAAGGGTTGTAGAAATATCAAAAAGAAATGTAAAGCTGCCACATACAGTTTACAGTTTCAAACGGACACATTTCTCTCGCTCTCTGTTTCTCATTCTCTACCTTCTCTCTTGGTGTGCTTCACAGCCAAAGTCATAAAGAATTCAGTCTTTTGTTTGACGGCAACATAATTCAGCCGATTGATTTATGTTGAGGAAACGGTCGACTTTTAAGGGGCTGAGGTACAGTATGTCTAACCTCCACTGACTGCTCCCTGTGCCTTTTGAAGTGTTTGCTTTCACTCTCCCGTGGGCAGACACAGCTATTACATTCAAACTACTCCGCCCTGTTTAATGATAAACTGCTTTCAGATGTTTTATCATAATATTAGCACAGTCAGCAGTCTGATGAACAATTAAAGTTAATAACAGAAAAGCGTAAAGGTCTTGAAGTTGTGCCAGAATCACGCAGGGCTTATTGGGAAATATTGAAATATGTGGGGACAATTTGCTCTGCCGACAGATGAATTTGGAAAGAAATACAAATTATTTTCAGCACGTATTAAAAGCTGTAGCAGTATATGTAATGTTGACCGGAGCATTGTTTTTTTAATTATTATACTTAATCCCCAAAGGACGTTATTGACCCCCTGAATTTACTTGTAGCACCATCATCAGGTCAAATAAGTGAATGCCTCAAATACTTAAGCTTTTGAGGTATTTGGTCATATGTTTTTTATTTTTTTATGTTAAACATTAGACCCTTTAAGCGTCTGCATGTCAACAAAGTAAAGTAAGTAAAACATTTTAAAAAGTACGTCTTTGTGGCCCAGAGGTGAAAAAACTATATATATTGTGATTTCCAATGCCCTTGGTTCAATTATTGACTTCCCATGACGATCAAAATTAGATAAAATTCCACACAGAGATGTCTGCAGTGAGCGTAAGGTGTGACTTCCTCTTGGTTCATGTCTGCAGTCCAGGCTCGTGACAGCAGCTCGCGGCCTCTGTCGGGTACGGCCACAGTGCTCTGCTCTGTGCTGGACGACAACGACAACCCTCCGGAGTTCATGCAGTCCTCCTTCCAGATCAGCCTGCCAGAAAACCTTCCTCCAGGGGTGGTCCACACCGCTCAGGCCTCGGATCCAGACCACGGAGAGAATGGAACTATACACTACTCCATTTTAGGTAGGGAGCCCGGAGAGTGCTCTGTATATCAAGCTGTTTGGGGTCATGGTTTGGTAGTTTGGGCTGTCATTTCTATTGGTAATAAAATTGTTCTCACCAAGTTAATAACTCATTGGCATTATGAAAAAGAGGTCCAAAAGGGGAACGAAACTAAGCGATCATGCAGGTTTTTAAGCAAATGCTGAGGTAATTCAAACTCATTTAGGAGAGAAAATGGAGGTAAATCATAAAACGTCACAAACTGTCCATTGTAAACATATATTACAGTTAACAGAATAACTTACCGGCTCAACTTTGAGCAATCATGCTATCAATTATTGTACTTGCAAAGTTTGTCTGCGCAATGAGGCATTACTTGCGACATTTTAGGTGGTTTAGATTATTTTGCTCAACTATTGTCTGTTTTCCAACAACAACGTTAAGATCTCAGTAATTCATTTGGTGAGTTAAATGTTTCAATAATGGGGAAAAAATTAACCAGGAACTTCCTTTTTAATTTCTGTCTTTAGATGAGGACTACAGGGGTCGCTTCACCATCAACAGCCACACTGGTGCCGTCGGCACCACACAAGTCCTGGACCGCGAGGAAAGGCAGAATTACACACTCACCATACAGGCCCGTGACTATGGCCCCACCCCGCTCAGCTCCTCCACCCAACTCCAGCTGGTGCTGCTGGACCAGAACGATAACGCTCCCTCCTTCGCCCGTAAGAGCTACCACGCCTCCGCCAGCGAGGGCCTACCTGCGGGAGCGGAGGTCCTGCGCGTTAGCGCCTTTGATCCTGACGAGGGCTCCAACGGGGACCTGACCTACTCTCTGACAGAGGACAGCAGCCAGGGGGCCTTCTCGGTGGACGCTTTCACGGGAGTGATCCGCACCACGAGGTCTCTGGACCGAGAGAGCCGGGCGCAGTACACCCTCAGAGCCGTGGCCGCCGACGGCTGCACCCAAGGGCCACTGAGCTCTGTGGCGTCGCTGACCATACAGGTGGAGGACGTGAACGACAACGTGCCGGCATGCGAGCAGAATCCCCTCAACGCGTGGGTTTCCATGAGGACTCTACCCAACCAGATAGTGACCACGGTGGCGGCGACCGACACCGACCAGGGTGACAATGGGACTGTGCGGTTTACGTTGTCTGACGAGGAAAACCTGTTCGACATCAACGCCGAGTCGGGAGAGATTTCACTGAGGAGACGAGTGAGAGCAGGTTTCTCTGGGAGGAAACTGCAGGTTGTGGTTTCAGACAAAGGACAACCTGTCTTAACCTCCACCTGTCTGGTTTTCATCCATCTGAAGGGAGAGCACGAAGGACTACAGTTCACACACAAAGTGTACAACGCTACCGCCAAGGAGAACAGCAGAGCTGGTAGGTTTTCCCACCTCTTTTTCTATCTGTTTCGATGCCGTTAAAAACCTCTCATCGACCATTTCACTGTCTCTTCGTCAAGGCACTTGGATTGCCAAAGTGGAGGCCAGTGACCAAACCAACAGCAGACAAAGGATCACCTACACCATATTTAGTGGCAATGAGAATCATGTTTTCTCCATCAACCGTCACACGGGTAAGAAACCAAACCAAAACATTGCTTTTCTTGCTTTTTTCTTGCTGCTCCCATCCAAAGTCGTTGCTGGAGTTCACTGGTTATGATTAGCAGATGGGATTCTTGTTATGTATTTACAGGAAACTCATGCATGCTTTCATCAATTGAATTATGCTAATAGCACAAATGCTCATTCACTCATCCATTTTATTTTCCACAAATGCATCCAAAAAATAACTTTGGATTTCCAGTCATCGCAATTGTTTTGTGTTTCACCAAAAAGAGCGTCTAATCCGACCATTTTGGGCTTTTGTTGTTTTCTGTGGTTCTTTTCTAAATGTCAGCAAATCTGCTTCATCTGGTTCCTCAAGAATTATGATTGTTGCCTGCCTGATTTTATCATATTCTACCCCATGTTTCCATAAAGTAATGAGGTGGTCACAGTTACAATTAAATACACATTCATATACCGACATCGGAATAAATACTTTTTTAGGATTGCCACAAAGACTTGAACCTAAAAGTGCTTCTATCAACACCTTTTTTCAATAGATGAAAAGTGATGTTTGTCTTTCCATTACAGTGACTTCCTTTTTCCCGAATATAATTTAGAAAAACAAAAACTTGAATAGGCTATTCTAGTCTCTAATGTTGTGTTTGCACAGTTTTCGGCATACGGTGCCTTTTATATATTTCCCTCTCATACAGGTGAGATCCGTGTGCAGAAAGATAACTCTCTGGACTATGAGGTGAGCCCTGACATCCAACTGGTGGTGCTGGCCGACAACGGGCTGCAGACGGCTCACTGCCGGGTCTCCATCAGCCTGCTGGACATGAACGACAACGCGCCAGTGTTTGAACACAGCAACTACAGAACAGCTGTTTGGGAGGGGCAAGCGCACAACACCTACATCATGCAGGTAGACACTATGAGTAGTTATGCCCTCTTTGCCATTGGAAATACCGTGTGGGTATATCACATATTCAGTTCTGATCAGATTGTATTAATAACCATCACTTATCACGTATTTTCTGCAGGTGTTTGCGTCTGATGCCGACAGCGGGATGAACGGGCAGATTGAGTACTCCATCGTGTCCGGTAACCCCAACGACGCCTTCGTCGTAGACTCTGTTCGTGGGATCCTTGCCACCAAAGTCTTACTGGACCGAGAGATCACTCCCTCATACAAGTACGCCAACCTCGTGTATTAAAAAGTATTATGGAAGCATTTCTAGAATGTAGGATGAGCCCACAGTATATCTGTAAGTTTCTACTCGGAGAGTCCTCTCATAGCTAGCCTCTACGTTTCCCAAGTTATCAGTATTCTATCGGATATTATCAACAAGCCATTTAACAACAGTTACTTTGTTTCAGCAAACAACTTCCCATGAGTCTTTGCCATTGGCTCAGTGTCAAACCCCTGTGGAAGTTGTAGTTGTCGAGCGCAAACAAAATAATTGTTGTTTGTTAGGAGATGGAAGTATAAATGGGAAGTCATTAAATGTATGTGGTTGCAGTGGGAGGGCCGTTCTGGCTCTGCGGGCAGATCGCAGATGCCTGCAGCATTATTATGTTTGAAGAGTCATTGTTGCAATCAAGATCTACAGGGATCTTCCAAGCTCATGCATGGTTTACTCGTTTAATAATTGAAACATGTCGACTGTGATGAGTGAGAGGAAATTATCTTGTTTCGGCAAATTTGATGAATTGGGCCCCTGATTCTGATCCAGTTATTTTATTATGACAGTGCACTGTCAAAATCTATTTTAATAGAAAGCTCTCTAATTGGATTTTTTTTTTACATTTTTATAAAGTAGTTCAAAGTAATTCAGTGCAAGGGTCAAACATCTGTGCAAGTGAAATAATTATTTTTCTTGATTGTTTTATTTTTTTTATTTACTCTCTTGTGTCTCTTGTGTGCACTGCTGCTGTAATCCTGCAATTTCCCCACTGCGGGACTAATAAAGGATTATCTTATCTTATCTTATTACTGCTTTTAGAATATAAAGAAAAAGTACAAATATTTAAAATATCAGCTTTATTCTATTATTGGGACTCTATATTTTATACAGTTCCAGCCCAGCATAATACAATGGTACTCCCTCCATAATATGCATCATGTGTTTCCTGCCTTACAGGCTGGTTCTGCAGGCAGCAGACAGGGGGAACCCTCCTCTCAGCAGCACCGCCACCTTCAGGGTCCAAGTGGTGGACGTCAATGACAACAGCCCTGCCATCCCCCCTATGGAGCCTGTGGTTATAGCAGAGAGTAAGACACTCTGCTGCTCTCTAACTGCTTGCAATGATAAACACTCATTAAGATATAAACACTGTCTATGTTCTTTATCTATTTGTGGACTTATTTCGATGTTTTCTGTTTTTGCTTCAGACCTGCCTGCAGGTTACATGGTCACCCAGGTGACTGCGAATGACGTAGACCTAAGCTCAACCATCACCTACAGCTTTTCAGACAACAGTAGCACCAACTTTCCCTTTGCTATTGACCGATACACCGGTGTGGTCACCCTGACTCGAGCCCTGGACTATGAGGAGCAGACAGAGTACACGTTGACGGTCTGGGCGTCTGATTCCCTCCACCAGACGACCGGAGAGGTTAAAGTTGAAGTGCTTGACGTCAATGACAACGCCCCGGTCTTCACCAAGGTCTCCTACCAGGTACAGATGAGATATTTATCAATCAAAGGGTTCAAGGATGACAGGTTGGTGTCAACAAGCCATAAAATAAGATGATGCAGGAAATACAGCATGTCTTGTCAGGATTTATACATTGTAAATGACATTGTTTATTAATGTTTATTATTAAAGTGATTAATCTGTTGGGTTGACGAGTTGTAAAAGTCGTTGTGCTCCAGTGATTTGGTCAGTCATTTCCGTAATGTTGGAGAATGCACAAAAGGCAGATTTAGAAAAGAATAGTCCAAATTGAAGCAGAACAGGTTGACAGATCCTGACTTTTAGTCCCTAGTATGGGTCAATCTACAGAAACACTGGATGATACAGTTCACATCATGGAAACTTAGTAAATCATTTTGAGCAAGTCAGAAGTTTTTAATTGCTAATGTATGAATTTTGTTGCAGTAATGTTGTTCAGTTTAAGAGTAGGACTATACATTTGAGGAGGCCATGAAATAAAGTGTTAACTAAAGACAAATTCTGCTGTAGAGATTTTTCAAACTTGGCAACCAAAATGTTGGTACTTTATAAAGTTATAAAGCATTAATACATGTGAATTAACCATATAAAAAAAGTGGTAGCTGACTGGATATATAGATATTCCTTTATTAGATATCCGTTAATGTAGATCATACATTGTGATCTTACTGCAGGTGTGACTCATTATTTGTTCACTCTTCAAGGTTGAGTTGTCGGAGTTGGTTTCAGCGGACACGTTGGTTTTGTCTGTGTCCGCTACCGACAGTGACTCTGGACTCAACGGAAAGATCGCCTACCGACTGCTTTCATCTCCTCTACAGGGCTTTTACATTAAGCCGGACAACGGTAAGAACAGCTTTTCTGATGGAAAAGACATCCTGCAATAGCTCTGATGAATGTCTCATTGACAGTTGAACCTCACTGTATGTATATCGAGTATATTTATAGATAGAAAAGTTAGAGGTTAAGAAGTCAGCGGAGGGAAAATGATCCAAGATGTATTGCAGTTCTTCTGTAAAATACATTACCCCAAGCTTTACAGGTTTTATGACTTATGACTGTCTGTTGGTCTGATTTTCATATTCATTCCTCCTATTCTCTACATTAAAATCAGTTTTTCTGGCATAGTTAAAGGGGCACATGCCAAAGAAAAGGGCACAGGGAAAGACTTTGCCTCATTCTGAGCAGCATACAGTATCAGGGGTTACTGAACGTTGTCATTCTGCCAGCAGCACTATATTTCTCCAGTGTTTATATTTCGCTAGTCTTGGATATGCGAGTGGGTTTCTTGGACGGGGGGAGAGAGAAGCAGCAGAGAAGGCAATTAGAAAGCATTGAGATAAAGTGCTTCAGAGGAGCCATGCCTATCCTATTATCGCCCTTTTAAAAATGTCTAAACCAAAGAAAGAAGATAAATCGCGGAGAGCTGAAATGGAACCACCCCTCCTCAGTTCTGGCCAGTCTTTCCCACTCAAGTGTGATTTATGGGCTTCTGTCATGTTTGAACTCCAAAGTTTAATATCAAAGAAATGTTTTTTTGTCCGTATTTTCGCCGTGAGGAGCACAAATGGAAAGTGAAAATTGCATTTCAATGTTGACCAAAGCTGTCTAAATCAAGAACTTTAATATGGTGCTTTTGTGGTGCGGTGTCTCTCAGTGTTTCCAAACCCATTTGTTTCACAGACAATGAATGGCGCTGCTTTAGTGTAGAGCCTCAGAATTAATAAAGTTACCCTGTGGAAAAGTTTAAGTGGCATTGAAGTAGAACAATGAATTGAATGGACAAACACTGTATTGTCATCCAAGAAGAACAATTGCTATTACAGTCTGCATATGGAATTAATTAAAGAATAGTCACACAGGAAATTATGTTGCATTGCGGTATCTAATGGCATAATTTAGATTTAACTGCCAGTATATTGTCATATAAACGGACATGTTTTATAGTTACTTTTTTCTGAAAAGAAACTAACTAATCCAGAAACAATCACTGTATTTGTTTAACCATCTGTTAAATCAATCGAAAACACTTTTATAGTTTTACATTGGTGAGACCAGATGTTGGAGTTTTTCTAAAGAGTTTTATTGTAAAACAAAATCAACATTGTTTGAATGAGTGCTTGATGTCTCGCCAATATAATGGTTTGATAAAATTGAAACAGATTTTAGTATCCTACCCGACTGCTTTTTTTTTACATCCAAATCAAATCTGCCAACTCCTATGAAATGTAACTTTAGTTTGGCATGGTGGAGCATTCATTGTGCCAGCTAGATGCTCCACTCCGGTCGTAAAACAACAGGAATTAGCTAAAATAATCCCAATAGAACTGAGGCGTCAACAGTCCGTGGGTTTTGTCACTATCAGCAACTTTAACACTGTCATTGGATCCTTTTTATACTATAAAAAATGGTTTAGGGCGGCTTTGGAAAAAATGATTCACTCAATAACACATGATTTGTCTTGTAGGGTCTGTTTTTACCAATAAGCCCTTGAAGGCCATCACAAACAGCAACCTGATCCATCTTCTGGTCGAGGCCCGAGACGAAGGTGAACCTGTGCAGTCTACTGTCACCGCCATAGACGTGCTGATTCTGGACACCAACGACCATGAGCCTTTGTTCCATCAGGACATCTACACACTCACCGTCCCAGAGGACACGCCCACGGACACCACCCTGCTGACGCTGTCTGCAGAGGACCAGGACTGGAGCCCTGAAAACACCCACTTGGACTACAGCATCCTCAAAGGAAATGAGGAAAGGCGATTTTGTCTGGAAGTAAAAATGGTTCAGGTTGAGAATCAGATGAGAAATGTAGGAAAACTTGTTCTGTGCAACCCTTTAGACCGTGAGACCACGGAGAGCTATGCGCTAACAGTGAGCGTGTCTGATCGAGGAATGCCTCCACTGAACAGCTCTGCTGTTGTAATGGTTACTGTGACAGACTGCAATGACAACGCCCCCGTCTTTTCCAGCACAGGATACCATGCTCAGGTGAGTGAAAACAGCCATGTCGGTACCAGGCTGGTCCAGGTCAGCGCTCAGGACCCCGACCTGGGAATTAACGGCCTGTTGCGTTACGACATTATCTCAGGGAACGGCAAAGGTCACCTTAAGCTCAACCGCCAATCTGGCCTTCTGGTGGTCAACCACTCACTTGACTATGAGGAAGACTCAAAGTACACCCTCACCATCCGAGCATCTGATGGTGTCGAATCATCTGAACAACGCAAAGTGTCTTTTACGGTGGTCTTCGTCACGGTGTTGGATGAAAATGACAACACGCCATACTTCATGTTCCCCACCGTTAACTGTTCGGTGCTGGAGAACCTCCCGGCGTTTACCCACACCTGTTCTGTCCATGCTGTCGACAACGACTTAGGCCTCTACGGCCAGCTCTCTTACTCTATTGTGTCCTCCTGCTTCATGGACTACGGCAGTGGCAACCCTGAGAAGAAGGAGGCCTTTGCCATCGACCCCTTAACAGGCGACATTCACACCAGGCAGACCTTTGATTACGAACGCGAGAGTGAGTACTGCTTTGTAGTGGAGGCTAGGGACAAAGGTGACAAAGCAGCTACAGTGAGAGTGCAGGTGACCATCAAGGGAGCAGATGAGTTCAGCCCCGTCTTCACCCAAAAGCAGTACCATTTCCTCCTGCCGGAAAACGCCAAACCTGGAGAGACAGTTGGTTACGTGATGGCAATGGACCACGATGGAGGGGTGGATGGGCTGGTGGAGTACTCCCTTGTAAGGTCATCGCCGTTCTTCTCAATAAACAAAACAATTGGCGCCATTTTCGTGTCAGGTCCTGTATATCGCAGAAGAGGCAGCCATGCCGGTGAGGACATGGTGGAGCTGGTCGTGTCTGCAGGTAGTCCCAGATTGGCCTCCAGGACAACCGCCTGCCTAGTTTTCGTCAATATCTCCAGCTCAGCTGAAGCGCTCACCGGAGTGCCTCTTGATCCGCACATGCTCAGTTTGAGCGTCTCACTAATCATGTTCCTCCTCGTCCTCCTCATTTTTGTGGGCTTGGTTCTCAGGTACAAGATCAAGGAAGCGGCAATCAAAAAGGCTGCTGCGATCGCCGCAAACTTGAACCACGATACAGACTCGTTCGATAGATCTGGTAGCCAAAGTGCAATCTCTCTGCAGGAGATGAAACAGCCCCCCATCTTGGTGACCAACAGGGATTCATTGAACACATACAACCCGTCAGACTCGAGCGGCCGTGGGTCAGCAGAAGGTGAGACTGCTGAGGACCAGGAGATTAAGTGGATTAATCAGTACCCCTGCCGTAAAAGAGACCAATCTCAAGGCAACCAGGCCACCGAGCTCCCAGACTCTGCTTTACCTGGGGATGATATCTCCTGCCACTCTATAGATGTAGGGCCAGAGCACATTTTATCCGTCAAAAAACGTTTAGTCACAGGGATGGCCAGCACAGAAAGTCTCCATCACTTCAAAGAGGAGGGAGGCGGCGAGGGGCTACTTCCTGCAATACTTCGGGTGAGGGATTTGGAAGAGAGCATGAGGACAAATGGGTACGCTCCCCTCTCGGAAGCCCACGCCTCTGCAGATTCTCTCTCTTCGCTAATGTGTCTTGAGGAGCAGATGCATGGCAGCTACAGCTGGGACTATGTTTTGGACTGGGAGCCAAGCTTCCAGCCTCTGGCCTCGGTTTTCGCCGATATCGGGATGCTCCCTGACGAGGAGCTTCAAGGCGGCCGCGAGGACTTGGCGGCCGTCATGTACCCACCGCCTCTCATCACAGGAGTAGCTCAGCCTGGCATTAGGACTGTGCCTCCTCGAAAACTGGGGCGCATGCCGAGTCTGAGAAGGAAGCCATCTTACCCCAAATATGCATATTCCCCCTTAGCCAGGAACACAGGACTTACCCCTTCTGCCATGACGCCCACTTTCTCCCCATCGCTGACTTCTCTCACCATTAGGACCCCCAGTGCCTCACCAGTTGTCTCTGAGACCGGGGTGGGGGGTATCAGACTTGACTCAGGACCCCTTACTGCAAGCCTATTAGAGGCAGAGATCCAGGTATAGACACACACTTTGATCAAGTTTATCTATAATAATCTTCCTTCGGCATCTGACGGTATTTTCTTTAGTATTTTAAAAGGCTTTAAGGGACACATTTTAAGTAAAAAAATGTATTGACAACTTTTTTATTGTTTTAGACTCATGGTGTCATGGGTTTGGTCTGAAAGGGGCAATATCAGGCAAAGTTGTCATTTGAACATTTATTAATAATGTATTAATTTAATTACTTACTTACGATAACATTGAGATTGATTTCATAACTCGCTTCTGTAATAAAATGTATATCTGGAAAAGCCTGAACTCAGTTTTTTATTATATTCGTGTAATGTTACACTTTGAATAGGAGCAGATGTTCAAGTCGGCAATTAATTATTGAATGTTTTATTGTAAACGTGTTTATATGTGGAGAAAATGAAACACTGTGTTAATGCGGTTGGTTGCAGCTTCTACGTGAAAACCTTTCAAGGTTGGTTCAACTTTAATAAGCGAAGGAAAGCAATATTGTGTTTAACAGGACTTTAAATACGAAGCCATCTTTGCCTCCCTCTTCTTTAATATATTCTGCCAATAAACTGCCAGTGAAATTTCTTGTCAAACTGAACTTATTGTATTCCTTCAATCAAGGACTGTTCTTAATTTTCATGTTATATTGTGTCTTTCAATTCTAAGAGTCATGCAGACAAAACAAAATTCTTCATTGACACTGATTTAGTACAGATTCAATAAATCTCATTTCATTGTCATGTCACTGGTCAGCATAATAGCAGATTTTCATAAACTAGTTCCAGATTCTGTCCGTCCTACTTTTTTTAATCATGAACAGAAATAGCCTGTCCCTTCATGATTGGTTTTGTGTCTGCTAACTCTAGACTACAGACACCCTGATAATAGACAGCACTTTATGTACAATTTCCAGAGAATTGTATGAATTTAAACTTTAATTCATTTACAAACAAGTTAGCAATAAAGAAACTTTCTTCTGAATCTTTCTTGATTACGTAGTTCATGGTGTTGTGGTACTGCTTGTCTTTCATCATGATTAATTACAGCATGCATGTGCATAATGTTATATTCAAAGACAGGATTTCATAATGTTCATTCAATTTACTAAATTAAAAAACAATAATTTAGAATTTTCTTAACTTTGGGGAAATAATAAAAGAACAAAGAAAATAGGATAATAAATCAAGAAAATGTTACCACATTGAGCTGAGACTGCAACATCAAATATTGGAATTTAACTGCATCTCTTCAAAATGTATCATAGGATTTATTATATTTTTGCTTTAATGAGCATTTTCCCCTGAATTAATTTTGCTCAAGTCCACTCTGTATTGTTTTATAAACAAGACTCCAAAGTGAAGCAATTCATACTGCATTTCACATAATAATAGGTGGGAATGCCATAATTACAAGCCTGATCTTAATCTCGTGATTTGTGATGTTTTTCCTAAAAAATTGTCTTAAGTAGCTTCAAAGTTTCAAAAACATTTCCATATGATAGAGAACAACACTTTATAAGTGAACTCTGGTTTTGAGGCTTCATTGAGGCCACATCATGCTCGAGTGAAAGATGTTTGTTTTTTTCCATATTGATTTTACTAGAAATCATTTTACACTTTTCCTTTATCTCAGTGTATCACAGCTCATTTTAAGAATCTCTTACATTCAGCAAAGTAGTCCTACTCTTCAGCAGTTCCATCAATTATTGGTTCAATTTTTATTTATTATAGAAATAGCTAAAGATACTTTTGAATTTTTGTTGCTTGTAACAATGATCTGAAGATCTAAGAATGTTGCCTCTAAGAAGAAACGTAAAGAAATACAAATCGATTGAACATGGCTCCACTTGGTCTGCTGTGAATCCAAATGTGCTGGCTTCTGGGAACATATGAGCTGAGGAGCTAAATTCTTTATCAGATAGTTTCATGAAAGATAATAAACAACCAGAACCACGAACCACACCAGCCAAGTGTGTCCTGCATGTAGTCACTGATCGTAATTATTTATTGACTCTGTTCAGTCTCTCCTCTGCACCTCGGTGGGTTTTGACAAGCTCTGCGTATTTGTGATTTCAGCAGGTCCTTGGCCTCGGGATCACGGTGATGGAGGAGATCTCTCGCCGTATCAGGTGATCTGGCCAAACAAGCTTCTGTGTCTCAGCACACAGCTCAGCGGTCCTGTTCAGTGGATCAAACGCTGAACGTCAGTCAGGCAACGAAATTTGCTGAGAGAGGTCAAAAGGTCTCGAGTACAAAAATATTTCTTAAACAGACTGAGAATTTTTTGGATCGGCAGAAACACTTTTTTATGAACAATGCATACTTGAGATTATTAACAAATTACTAGCAGATTAACCTGCTATATAGGGAGCCCTTTGGCAAAGTTGCACTCTATTTGCAGCATGTATGGGATGCTGACATACTACCTGGCCCCATGCTTGGTGCTTGCTAACTTCTTTCTTCTTATTCTTTGCTCTCTCATTTTGTTTTATTGCATTGTTTTTCCTCTTACCAGTTCTGATGATAGCCTGCCAGAACATCCTGTAACAAGGCCTGAAATTCTGAACCATTCAAAAATAATGTTAGTTTTTATTAGTGTTTAATTATTTATTTGTGTTAGCTTAGAATGAGCGCTTTATATCTTTACAGGAAGCAGGTCATCTTCACGGAGCCGACTGTGTTGCGCCGCCATTTTTCTACAGTAGCCCAGAACGGACAAACCAAAGTTCGACAAAGAGCCTTTCTGATTTTCACCGACCTGAAAGCCACCGTAGTTCTTGTGAAAATGCGTTAACCGCAGTCTTGGAAAGGTGAGTGGAGGGGTATTCAGTTGGGTGCAATCTGCAACCACACCACTAGATGGCACCAAATAATATACACTGTCCCTTTAAGTGCACGCAATCGCACTGTTTTGTGTGTATGTTAGCTGTCAGCAGTGACTGGCGTAGGGGCCCGTAAACGCCACTTTCAGTCTACACAGACGCTGCATTCAGGGTTGCTCGGCACAAACCACATTTGTCTTTTAAATGAAATGATATAGGAGGTGTTACTCCTGTAAGTTGACCGACTGCAGAGCTGTGCCAACCTGCATATCGCATTTGAATTACTGAACAAAATGGAAATGTGTGCTGACTTTAGAGGTTCTGAGCCAGGCGCATACAGGGACCCTCGTCAAGAGACAACCTTAAGGCCTTTATCATGTCTCTTGACTTATATATATTCCCAAACAACATTTTAATTCATCAAATTACCACAAACCGGTTGACACACATTGAACCTGGGGCTTTTGGAGCCTATCGGGCTCTTGGGCTCCGGGGCAGATGCCCACTTTGGGCAGTTTGTAATCAAGAATGCATTGAGCAAATGATACTGGTGGACAGAGCAGTGTCAACAAAACACAAAACACAAACTCAAATTAAGGCCAATATAGATCTCTAAGCTCCACAGTAATGTATACTCATCTGTATTAGATCACCACTTGTCAAATCTGATCGGGGGTGAGCTCATAGATTCCCCTGAAGAAAAGATTATCATCTGTTAGTCCAATCTGATAATCACTTGGAAGGGGAGCTTTTTGACAAATAAAGCACAGCTGTGTTCTCATTCTGGCTTGAATTTCACATATATATCTGTTTGCATTATATTGAGATATGTACTGGCCTCCAAACAAGTTCTGCATTGTGGTTTCTGGTTTTGTTTCTCAGGGAACTTTAGGCTGCGATGCACTGAAAGAATTTAGATTAGATACACTTGGCGGAGAATTGTTTGTAGACCGGGAAGGTGAAGTCGGGGTGACAGTTGATTAAATAATAATTTGTTTTAAAATGTTTACATATCCGGTAATAAGAGTTTTGATGCATTGCTAAATTTTCCTTTTGAATAAAATATGATTTGATGGAGTTGAAGAAATACAGAAAAGTGTTAGATGGTGGTTTTGTGTTTCCTGTGTGTCACTATGAGTTTAGCTGAACTGGAACTTTTTCCATTAATGAATGTAAAATCTAACTAAACCAATATGCAGAAGTCCGATCCTGGTTTGCTATGTCTGGTGCCAGAAGAACAGTGGGTTGTTAGACTTTTACCTGAATACCAGTCACAAAAAAATCTATATGTGATGCAGATTTGTGACATGTGCTTTTTATTAGAAAATTCCACCTGTAAGTAAAGCTATAACAAGAGCCTCTAGGAACTCCTCTGAAGTTATGTTACATGAAAGATGGTATAGATTATAGACGGAACTTAAACTGCTCTTCAAAAGCCATTTTATTTGTGCATATTTTCTTATATACTAGACTTTTTCATGGTCAAAAAAAAATGCATGTGTATTTTATGCATCACAGCCTCAACTGTTTATTTATTTTTTCAGAAGAGAATAATTAGCTTTTTACCTTTCCAGTGTTAAGCATTTGGGTCTGTATAGTGAAGCACATGCAGGAGTGCCTTAACTCTGCATTCTTTCGGTACTCCTCTGGTTGCAAAAAGAAGTTTGATTGTATAGACGTCTATGAGAAAATGACCCTTCTTCTCACTTGATTTATTCCCTCAGCAAACATTGTAAACACAAGCAAATGGTCTCAATCTCTACAATTTCAAGTCTATTCATAACAACATGTTCAATTAGTAAATTATGGCCCCATTTAGAGTCAAATACAATAAAACAATAAAGCAGGTTATGCTTAAAGGTGTGGCTACCTTGTGATTGACAGGCCACTACAACTGTGTTGTCTCATCTGAGAGCTTTCCGTGGTTTTATTTCACGACTTAAACCCTTATACAGTGTGTTTTCAGTTCACTGTAACCTTTTTGATCGGCTAATTTTTTTTATTTTTCAGCGTTCGGTTATACTTAACTCCGCCCAACCAAGATGGCAACGTCCAAAATATCAAACTCAAGGCTTCAAAACGGCAGTCTACAGACCAATGTATCGACATTACCGCTACTGTTGCAGGCTGTGTATTGGCAATAAGCGTGACGCGAAATGAGTCTCCAGAGGCAGTAACTCCATAAAAGGTTTACTCAACAAAAATAAAGTTACAAGATTAATTCTGCGCTCAACTTGGTCAGAAAAAGGTCAGAAAACGTCCAAAAAACTGTCAGAAAACAGTTAGAAAACGGTCTTGATGAACCTCGACTGAGGGATGTTGGCTGTGACGTAGTCAGTGGCGTAGCTAAAGGAGCATTTCAACATTTTTGTTTTCCACATCATTAAACACATCTTATTAAGACTAATATGGCTCTTACAGCAGTGCTTAGAGCTTAATGTTAACATGCTCACAATGACAATGTTTCCATGCTGACGTTAAGCAGATCTAATGTTTACAATAGTCATTATAATTGTGTTTCTTGTTTTCTCCGCGTTGACTAAGTGGTTGCAGGAGAGCGTTTTTAGTTTAGAGGAGAGACAGAATCTGTTTGCAGTCTGTCAGCAGCTTTGTGGCGAAAACATAAATCACCATCTTCAGTTTCATAAATTACCACTGGGTCCTTTGACTCCAGACAATTAACATATGCACAGAATCTTGATATTTTCCCATAAATCTGTAAGTTCATCTCAGTTGTGTTGCTGAAAGATTGTGTAAACGCGGTCACACGGAGAGCACGCGTTACGCTTCATTTGCAAGCTGGAAGCAATCCAACGTTTTCTGTTCTCGCTTCCTTCCACTGAAACAAAAGGGCACATTTGATAGCAGAAGAGAGAAATGTTATGATGTGTTAATAATGCGGCGCAATTTTAACATTTATTTATAATGCTACTATTTTCCACGAAAGAATCGCAACACACTTTACGTAAAAGAATCCCAGAACGAGAACGAGTAAACTGCGCTGACCACAACTTACCGCCGTTTTATCAGAACCATGTGGAGCGTCCTTTCTATCTTTTCTTTTTCAGATGTTTGACAAGTGTGTGGGATGATGTATGCCAGAGTAGTTGCTGTGATCCTGATGGAAATGAACACAGACATGATGTGGGATAGCTGAGCAGAGCTGGGAACAAGGATTTGAAGAGTGGAGAAACTGGCTCGTTCTTCCAGGCTCTTATCAAGTTTATGTTTTTTTATGTCTCCACCAACTGTGGAGTTTGATTCCAAAGCACCATGAAGTACATTGGCTAAAGGAAAACCATACCTCTTAAATATGTCAAACCCAATTTATATTATTTACAGTGAACCACAGCAATAGTGGGAAGTATTTGAAGGTGTTAAAATTGATATTCTGACCAATAATATTGCAGCAAACAGCTATTTGCGATGTAAAGCAATGTCTACCTAAGCAGAGAAGTCACTGTGTGTCGTAATCAGAGCTTCTCTTCATTAGCTGCTAGCCGTCACCAATTTTAAGCTACTTGTACTTTGTATTTCCATTTTATGCTATTTATAATAATACAGCACTACACTATAGATGTAAATATTGTACTTCTTCCTGCACTACAATGAGACTATCGGTAAGCTACTATATTTACTTTGCAGATTTTCGATACAAAATGTATGATGGCCTTTTAAAGTATGATTATAGTAGATTAAAACAGTTCATAGTTAACATTAAACAAACTGATGTGATGTACTACAATGTTAGATGCACCATAAATAATAGTGTAACAATACAATGCAAGGTAATATAAGAAGAAGCCATTCAGCATTACATGTATATATTCTTTTGACACATTTTGTTGTGTAAAAAAAAAAGCCTTTTACTTTTTTAAGCCATTCGAAGGGCATGGCTTCATGGATGGCAATATCGGTCTGTCAGTTAGTCCACCACTTTGTTCCTGATTAAATATCTGTAAATAGATACTGGATGGATTGCCATGATATTTGGCAGCTATTGTAAGTTGTTTTTTGTCCAATACTTTGGTTTATGCCCAAATACCTGCATAAATAAAATATTCCAAAATATTGGCTACAGCAAACCGTACTTTTCAGAGCCACCTTTTACGCCTACAGGTGGTTTGATACTCCGAAACCCAATAAGCTGCAACCAGACTCCTCATTCCCACACACACACACACACACACACATCGACGGGCCTGGAGCCCCTTGAACGAGACCAGTGGGGAGAGGGAGGCTTTGTTGGTGGAGGGCAGGAGAAGGGAGGGTCAAACAGGCTTTGGATGTATGAAGGAGCCTCAAGCATCACATTTGGGTCCAATCAAATCAGTGATGTTTTTTTGGCCACACTATATAAAACAGATGGACCAAAAATAGGAGGAGTGCAAATCTTTTGTATTTAAGCTGTTTGGAGTGAAGAAGTAACATTCGTTTTTGCTTTAGGGCGATTGATCTGTGCTTTGCCGCTTTTTCTTTTTCTTTTCTGAAATTTCTATTTGTTCATGTTCCATACTGTGGTCTTTCTTTCAAGTGATGTTTGGTAGTTTTCACTCTCAGCATTCGTTCGAGTCGTGTTTTGTCCGTCGCTTGTGTGGCCTTCTGTTAACATATCTCAACCTTTGACCTGCTTGTAATATGAGGCCTAATAGATTTTAGAGTGTGAATGTCACCTTAAAAGAGTGTTTGTGGACATGCAAAGTTGCCTCACACCCACAAGTGACCTCTAACCCCTTAGGGAAGCAGCGGGGGATGAAGTGTGCACCGGAGGGTGGGGGTTGTTTTAGCCACAAGGGTGAAGACCAGGCAGGTGCTCCCTACTGGGGCCTCCGCTCCCAGTATAAGGGGCCTGGTTCTCCTATGATGGATGGGTCTGGCTGAGATGCCAGGCCCCTTTGGGGCAAAGTCCACAGCGGGGGAGGCACCATCTGGGAACAGAATGTCAAGGCTGGCCCGAGAGTGGAGATTTATGCCCCAACCTCAGGTTCAAACGGCTGCGTCTGACACGGCGTAGACGAGGTGGCAATGACAGCTTTCCTCCCTTCTAGTACAAAAGGAGTCCATCCATTTTTGTCTGTGGGGACATCGGAAAGATGGAGGTGGGGTCAAACACATTTAGGGTCAAGTCTTTCCAACCTCACGTAGTAGAACTTTTAAACAGGTAGCAAATGTCGATCTTGCTGGTGGTGCTATATCGTTGAGTTTTTGTCTTTGCCCTGCTCAGCAAAAGAGAGATGATGTTATGCACGCAGCAAAAATAAATGTACGTATTAAATGTACAGACAGACTGAAAGAAGCAGAGCAGAAACCTTTTCTTCCCCTCAGCCCACTGAAGAAGCAATACCCCAAACCCCTCTACCATCCTCCACTCAACCCAGCAGCAACAGCCATGTGGAATATACACAGGTGGTGAGTAGCATGAGTTCATCCACTGACCAGTGAAATCCCCAACGGTTAGCTCAGGGTAACAAGAATCAGAGGCCCCGGCAGCTATTTGATGGGCCTATTAGTGCCTCAGCTGCACAGGGAGGTTGGAAGGGAAAGGTATTAAACAATTAGGGCCATAGACACAGATGTGGGAGACAGGGGGGAAAGATTGGTGTGTGTGTGTGTGTGTGTGTGTGTGTGTGTGTGTGTGTGTGTGTGTGTGTGTGTGTGTGTGTGTGTGCACAGTGTTCCATGTGGAGCTCATTTTGTCCCTTCATTTTGAGGATAATCTGCAGAATGTAGACGCACAAAGCATGTGTTCATTTCATCTATGTGGTTTACACTTATGTATGTAGGATTGCGTCTGTTTCTTTATGTACTTATATACAGTGCAAAAACATATATATACATATATATATATACATATATATATATATATATGTATACATATGTATACATATATATATGTATATATATACATTATAAAGATATACCGTAGCTGAACAAAAACTGCTTCAAACAGCACAGTGAACATACAGTTGTTAAGGGACAAGTATTCTTTTAACTTACCTTTTATTCCCTGTGGTATTTACATGTACTTCAGTTCAGTCTCTAAAATTCTCATGTATGTAAAAATATATGTCTATTGAACCTACAGCCGTATTTATCTAAAAGTAAAATGCAAACTGTAAAGCCGGGCTGCAGCAGAACAGTGAATCATCTCTGTTCTCTGATAGACAGCATTATATCATAATATCATAATTTTTGCAAGCACGTACATCATGTTGTCGTGTACATAATGATACTTTAGGCCTGGGACGCAGTAATGCATTATGCATGCACTACACCAACCTAAAATCATTTAAATCTGGTATTCTGGAGTATTGAATGACGGTTTGATTTTCTCAGAATACAAAAAAGCTTTTGGTTATATTATTTCTTATAAACAATGGGATATTTTATGCTCTTTTTGGCAGGGCATCAGTAACAAAAGGTTTTCTTCAACAACAACAAAAAACACGGCAGACAAAGCAGTCGCAGCATCTTGAGTTTGTCACATTTTGCTTCCCATCAAAGTTGTAAGAGCAGCCTTAAAACCCAGACATCACGCATGGAACGGATTAGAATGAATGTCATATTTAAGCTTGTGTACACTGAATGTGTCATCTGATATGGGCATACGTAACTTCTGGCAGTATGAGGCCCGGTTGGCACGTGATACCTCTATATATGACGGCATCACCCTAATTTAACCAGGACGGTCAAGCTACGATTTGCAAAAATTTAATTAGGCGCTAAAAGATTAGCATGGCCGTGTTTACGTTCTGGTCGTGTGCCCTTGTGGTGCGCTGATGATGCTCTAAAACACTTTCCCAGAGCTTCTGTTTCATGTGATAATCATCTGTGATAAATACAAGCGGAATGTCATAAGATTAAAGCAGCAGCATTCTGGATGAGGTCGTTTTTGTTGGATGTTTGGGGTTGCAAAAGCCTGCGTTGAGGGGAAGCCATCGTTTAGTTAATGTGAGGCCGGTTTTTAAGTGTGTGCAGTGATGTGTCTCCCCAAAGAGTTTAGGATAACGCAAGATCTTTTCCTCCTCCTCCTCCTCCTCCTCCTCCTCTTCCTCCTCCTCCTCCTCCTCCCAGCAGGACTCTGCAGGTTTAATGCCCACTGCCTCCGGCTTGTTCCATCTGCCATTAGACAGAAACACACACACACACACACACACAAAGTAATGACGCTACTGTTCGACAGCGCTAACACGAGTCCACTGAGGAATCATAAAGGTCTTGGTGATTCCCTCTGACTGCATTTAGGGTGTTTCCCTCTCTTACCACAGTCGGAGGATGTAGCATGTGGGGTTTTAGAGTTGCCTCCTTTTTATGAACACAACAGGGAAGCAGCGATGACATGTTTGTGGGTCCATTAGACGATACTTAGCATACGTAGTTGGCACTCTTGGAAAAGCACTTACCTCTACGGAGGAGAACATATGTCTATTTTTGGAAATAAGCTATGACATCAAGTCTGCAAAGTAATGAAATAAAAATGCCAGACATTGTATGATGGAAAAGATTAAATATGAAAAGATGAGGTACAAAGTAGTGAAAACATTTTTATAATAGTAAAAAAAAGCTTGTTTGAGGCTGATAGTACAGGTTATTACTACCGCTTTTCTTTTTTTGTTGCACGCATCTACGTTCATCATGAATTACAAACATAAACAACTGACTGTGGTGACAAATACAAGCAGCATATTTAGGCTGAAGTGGCTTATGCTGGAGAAATTATTTGAAAAATAACAGTATATGGACCATTTTTTGGTCATGAAACTCTGCGGCCATTAAAATCCATCGCAGCCATGAATCCTATGGTGTATATTTGCCAAGTCGTGGGTCTCAGGATTAAATTACTCTTAATAATAATAGAATTGAGTTATCAGTCTTACTTGTATTACACTGGGAGAAACTGAATATTTTACAGTGTCAGGGGAAATAAATGATTGTGAAAATCTAAATGATCCCCTTTGAGATCTGTTTTCTGTGCTCCACTGGTTCCTGCATGGAGATAGATATATGTTTAATGGCTTTGTCCCATTCTTGAAACTGTAGAAACCAACTACAAGTCAAATCTTGTTTCAAGGTTCAGAGTGGCTGTTTTGAAGTTTGGTGAGCGGAGGTTGTTCAGAGTTTGCGCTGAACTTGTGTAAAGTCTCTTCTCAGCTATACCTCCGAACTAAATGTGTCCTTGTTGCTGTGTCACAACGGTGAATGAATACCAAACCTTTATTTACACTTGAGCCCGTGTCTGGTATTCCAGGGGTCACTGTGGGTCACTTGCTAACCCGCTGCCACGATCGCTAAAATTAAGAGGGGTGATTTTTCTTTTTAGTTTTTTCTAACCCCCAAATTCCTCTGATGAAGGTTTGTGAGATTATATTTCACAACATAAACTGTCGAGAGGCAAATGATCCATGGCTTCTGTCAAGGAGAACTTGTCTTTGCAGGAAGTAAATAATATTGAAGACTTGACTTTAAATGTGTTTAAGGATCACATCATTTGTCTTTCTAATTGTTCCAATAAACATGTAAATTGTATATTTAATCGAAAATTAGATAAAAAAGAACCAAACGGACCATTCAAATTGCTGATTGATATCCAGGACCCACATTTATCAAATGTACCTAAAACACTTCAAAATGACACTTGAGAATGCTCTAAAAAGCCAATTTAGAAACATAAATTGTTCTTTGCAGAGTGTTATTAATAACAAACATCTATGAAGACCCCACGTACAGTGAAATGTAGAGTAGTTTTCGACACTATATATAATATGTAATTCATACAGTATATGCTCAGAGCAGGAAAAGCCTCTCACAGACAATAAGGACTCCAGAAAATGTGACTAAAACAATGTAATTTTAATTTTATTTGAGCATAATCCTTCATATCGACATTAGCAAGTAATATGTTTAATCAACAACATTCTAATACATATACTTAAAAAAGGAAACCTTGAGAATTTAGTCGGACATTGATAAGCATCAACAATTCCACAGTCATGTTGTTTCTGCCCGTGATTAATAAATAAAAAAGGGAACAAAAAGTGGTGTAGCATCATTTAAAATGTTCAAATCAAAGGCAAACGTAGCAGCTAAAAACCAGCCAATTTTAAACTGTGCATATTACTTCAGCTAACATATTATTCATCACAACCAATGATATGTTTTCTTTTTGTTATCACCTCTGTTTAAGGTTTCACTCTTAAGGTCGTCAAAAGTAGAGAATGCTGACTGGTATCTATCTCCATCAAATTTAAAAACAGTTTGTGAGAGAGAACTTGACTTGAAACCTCTAAACCATCTTCTGGTTTTCATTCATGGTGGATTCCGTTGGCGTTCATCTCCTCCTTAAGCGGAGAACAGCAACGTCTCCTTTGAGAGGAATGTCACGAAGGTGACGAGGGGCCGGCCTGCGGGGTGCCCGGCTCCGTATGGGGTGATCAGGTACGGGTCATTCAGAAAACACTTCAGTGACGGCAGAGCTGCTCATACTTTTGTCTAAGTTGTAAAATATCCCCCGAGAGCCCTTCACAGTGTGAGTCTTCCAGCTTTGGTTTCGGTCAGGGGTCAAAGAGCAGGGCCCTACAGAAGGATCTGCTTGTCACACTGATCCATGGACATCCTGCAGCATAACCCCTCCGGGCTCACTGATGTGTGTTATGGGACAAACACACTGTTTTTGGATCCCGTAACACACAAGTGACTTCCAGAAGTCTTTTTACTTCAGGTTAGTCTGGCACCGAACCGCAACTTGTAACTTGTACACTTAGTTTTTTTGCATGATTTAAAAAACCAAGATATAACACTTTGATTTTTGAATTAGTGAACTTTAGAGATGCTGCCAGGCGTTTTTTGTTACCTTTGGACAAAGCCTGTTAGCCATGCTAAACTAAGCTAACATCTGGTGGTTTATACTTATGGAGTGGGCTCAATCTTCCGGTGATGGAATGTAACTAAGTACATTTTCTCAAGTACTTATGGACAATGTTTGATGTATTTGTACTTTACTTGAGTATTTTCATTTGATGCTTATTTATTCTTAAACTCCACATTCGGGAAGCCATTATTGTTCTTACTCATCATGATGCAGATTCTGATTATTGATAGAAAAAAATATATATATACATACATATATTTAAGTTAAGCTACCCAGCAGTACCCTATATAGGCCTGAAGAAAGTATTTACAATTAGCTCCACCTTTAGCAGCTGCAACATTCGTGATGCTTACTCATCAATGCATCACTCATATTTTCTTTTACATATATTATTCTGAGTTCTTCCACCTCTGAGATCTTTTCATCATACTCTCTGCAAGTAAGCATATAAGTCAAAATGATTGCTTTCCATTACTCATAAATGGCTGATCACTTACCATTAAATATGTATATTTCAATACTTCAATAACAGTCACATGTTTGTCCATTGCTACGTACAGTGCCCTATAATATACATGTGGTTATCCCAAAGTCTGGTCGAGTCGTCTACGTGTCCCACAGCTGCTCTGAACCCCCATACTGAGTCAATTAGACCTGTACAATAGGAACATCAATTACGCCAAGCAGGCACAATCTATATGTCTCTGGAGCTTTAAGCTCCATATGTCTCTGGAGATTAATTCCTCTTGGATGGGATACATTCTTTCCCAAATGTCAATGCAGAAGGAGTGATTGAAGTTAACAAGCTCATTAGTGCACTTCAAGACAATGTTCAGCGCTGTATGATGGATAAGTTGGCAGTCAAGGGGCCGTGGAAGATGAAGACTAGTGGGCCTAACCGTGAAGGCTTCAGAGTCTTTTATAGGCTACTAAATAATCCCTAATATCAGGCAGATAACAACATTTTTGTAAAGATACAATCTTTTAAAGGATAAGGCTGTCATTACTCTACATTTTACTTAAGAAGCCATAACTATCTCTCAATGCTCTCCGACTTTTCCAGAGCGTCTATGTCACTCAGCCCGAAGTCAATTCTTTCATTTATCTTTATAAATATATTTATTTATAAAGATAAATGAATAATTATTTTTTAAAGGAGGCTCAGTAATTTCCTAAAGCAGCTGGACACTGACGTTTTTAGTCAACATTACTCAAAACATACAACTAATAATACATTTCTTGGGGACTATTTTCATCAGCGGATGAATACACATGCGGTGCACTAGCGTGTTTACGGCAGCAGGATGTCATATGAAGGTCTGATTCAAAATAAACTAAGGTGTCCATATTCTTAGCGTTGAAGTAGTACTTTCACGCAGTGCAACATTGTGTTTTTTAATAGTTTTTGTTTGAGGAATAAGCGTTGACCAGACAGACAACAATTATCTATCACCAGACCTATCTTTTAATCTGTTATTATGATGTCATTTTGTCCAAATCACAAGATCCTGTTTGGAGCTGAGTTGCCTTTCTGTATAAAATGTGACTATGGGGAATCTACCAAGAAACAAGACTTTAAAAAAAGAAAGAACCAGAGATGGTTTGGTTTACATTAGAGCTCTGATGGCTTTGATGCTCCTCACACTGAGTCTTAATAAATTGATTCTTCAAAACATTCCCACTGGGGTTTGGCTTTCTTTTGAACCTGCAACATATATCTTCTGATTGTTTTTGACAGTAGTGTAGCCCTTGATTCTTTATATATATATATATATATATATATATATATATATATATATATATATATATATATATATATATATATATATATATATATATTTTATGAAAGAAAAGGGTAAAGGGTTGATGGTAGTGGAAGGGAAAGACAAAGAACGAAGGGGCAACAGATGGACCACTAGGTCTGACAAGCTGCGTCTCATTTTCACACAGAGTTGTAATGAAAACCCGCTGGGGTGACTATAAGCACAGGCCTAGGATCAGCTTACCTCTATCCCGGGACCCTAACTGTCTGTGAAAGTGTATTGTTAATGAAGTCTGGATGCTATCTATAGTCTTAAGCTTGATAAGGCTTTATCCGATCCTAGCTGCAGTCCATTTCCATGATTCGTCGTCTTTGTTTCTTGTAATCACAAAAGATGAGCGGACGTATCCAGAGGATGTATCACTCCGACTACCTTAGCACAAATGTTTTGAATATATATAACGCCTCAATGCATGTCCCATAAGAGTTTTCACACAGCCCAGGAGTATGTTTACAGCTGATCACATTTAGTAGCCCAAGAAAGGTTAGCATGTGACCTGCCACACCACAGTTTAGCCAGCTGACCCGCTGCTCGGCTAAAGGGAGTCCAGTTGCAGGTTAATAGGGGGCTCAGGCCCTTAAATGGCCGTATAAGTGTTTCTACAGAGACCTGAATAGAATGAACACACTTTGAAGGAAAGGGGATAAGAGGGGGAGAGTTGCCCTATAAAAACAAGCTAAACCTCCGACACAGACTGAAGTCCCTCCTCCAGTGTTCTCGGCTGCATTCAGACCCTCTCATTCATTTGTTTAGATCTGGTGCTGCAGCGGGAAATCATTGTGACAAATGATAATTGCCAGCGCGTTAACTTTGCAGAATGACATCATTCTGTCTCAGAGTATTATAAACCGTCACGCAGTGTTTTGGCATCTAACAATCCTTCAAACTCATGGACCTGTCACTCAAACTGCACTTCCTGGATCGTATTTCATGTCTCGCTGGTACCTGAAGCAACACGACCCCCACCAACCAACGCAGTTTTCGACTCTGCATGCCAGCTCAATCCTAATAAGCTCGTAAGACGTTTTCTCTTTAAAAGAAGCTATGACCGGTAGTTTTCAGAACTAACAGTGTGGATCAAATCACCGCGTGGATCGTGAAAGATGTCACACGAGTTCAGCCGACTCTTGAGTTCCTGCAACTGTTTTGATTCACTCTCACCGCTCTCACCTTGTTTTAAGCCCCTGGAGCTGGAACCCCAAAATATAATGCTGTTTGCTGCAGCAGAATGCGAGATGTGGCGTGGACAGACTCAGAGGTGCACGCTAATTAGTCAAAGTCTCGCTGGAAATAAGTATTGAAGTATTGTATCCGTCACCAGTTACAACATGCACACTTACTGCTGTGTTGCTCTCATGTACAGTAACCTCTCAGTTTCTGGGTGTGAGCAATATTAACGATCAATGTCAATAAGGTGGATTCATCATGAGACAGTGTGACGCTTCAGGCTCTTTTGTGAAGGAGTCAGGAAACATTTACCGTACGTACCTACATTGGCAAAACAATCAAACACCTCATTTAAGGGTGCAGCACTTTATTCATTAAACACTATTTCTACATGCCACGTTCACGATCTTTCTTTAAATACGTTCTGGCTTGTTTTTCCTATGGAAAGAAAAAGAAGCGGGGCCTCTTTCCAAAACGACCGTCTTTGTTCAGGTCTGCAAAAAAAAGAAATTTGGCACACCTAGAGCTATAAACTCTAATCACAGGTATAATTCAGAGAAAATAAACTACAACTGTGTTTTCTATTCAAATACTTTCCCCCACTACTTAAAAGAAGTGACTCGCAGCCTTTGGTGAATGACTGAACCGACAGCTGAGCAGGTTCTGAGAGGCCGGCGACACAGGAATCAACATGTGAGGCTACTTCTCACAGCAGAGGAGTTTTTAAAAATAGATGAATGCCGATCAATGTATTACCCCTGGGAAATAGAATCACAATGTCAATGTAATGTACCGTTTAGTTTTATTGGATGCAGACGTCTCAATGACACGTCTCTAAATCTGTGCAAAGTAAAACCAAAAATAGTCGAATGTCTAGAAACCACAAGGGGTAACTGGGAAAATATGTTTCTGCAATTTGGGTGAACTGACCCTTTTAGCAAGAAATTCCACAAACATCACATGCGAGATTTAAGTGTTCACTGGTTTCAGAGCAAGAGGGTCAAGCCTGAGAAGAACCACACTGCAGTCTGCAGACCAGACTGTAGCTCAAGGGGGTCTGAGAGCGGAGCCAGAGCTGCAGATTTGGTTTCACCCCTGGGTGTGCTGAGTGGAGGTCTGCCTCTCACACCAGGGCAAACAATATTTCACCATGTGGTATGAACCTGCAGACCTGCCCAGAGGTCTTCACCGCTGAACCCCCTAATGATGGAAAATTAACGCTCCACTGAGCTGAGCTAAATGCCCCCACTGACAACATCTCCCAACTATTTACAGCACGGGGCTAAAAACAGCAAGTTAAAGGGATCACTCGGGATATATTGCTGTTGATTTGGGCGTAATGAGGAAAAGCTGTCAGACACGTTTTGTTGTGATTTCCACGAAGGGCAGGAGATGAAATAGAGGGGGCAATTGTTCAGGGGAAAAAACGTCTGGTGATAAAACACCATGCACTTTAATTAGAAATCAAAAATACCTGTGAGACCCAGAGGAGCAACAAGTAAGAATTTAGGGCCTTTTTTTTAGACCCATTTATCTCCAGGTTCACCTGATATGAGGAAACCAAGTGCTGAATGGAGAAACGGTCTTTACGCACAGCATGCAGACTCCTCCCAGACACGCCTGGAAGAAAACCTCTTGGAACAGTAGCTGCTGGACACTGACAGAGACTCCATCCACGCTGACTGGTGCTCAGCAACCCCCGACTTACATTTTGCAGGTTTTACGCGCATAAAATGAGGGCCTTTATTTCCACCGTGACAGTGCTGTGGGTGATGACAATACCCTGCATGGAAGCTATCCACGGATTGTACAATTTCGGACAGCATGAGTTATTCCACAAAAAGAACAACTGCAAGGCGATTCCGGCAAATCTCCTCCTGTGCAACGACATAGAGTACACGGAGATGCGCCTCCCGAACCTGCTCGGACACGAAACTATGAACGAAGTCCTGCAGCAGGCGTCGTCTTGGATCCCGCTGGTGCAGAAGCAATGCCACCCCGACACGAGGAAGTTCCTCTGCTCCCTTTTCGCCCCCGTCTGCCTGGACGATTTGGACGAGCCCATCCAGCCGTGCAGGTCTCTGTGCGAGAGCGTCAAGGACGGCTGCGTGCCCGTGATGTCCGCGTTCGGCTTCCCTTGGCCGAAGATGTTGGACTGCGACCGTTTCCCACTCGACAATGACCTCTGCATTCCGCCTGCAGGCCTCGAGAACGTTGTGCCAGTCACCAAAGAAGGTAAGGCTTCGTGAAACTGTGTTTTAGGAGCACATTGACCCCCAAGTCTTGTGCGTAAAAGCTCCATTAAGTTTGTGGCGCATACAAATCATTCTCTTATCTGTGCATTTATTACCCCATCGTACACTGTGGTCACATCTGGATTTGTGTGTCCTATTTATTTAAGCTCCTTTCCGGTTAAAATGTGGGAGATGATATCATGTTCACCTCATCTAACTTCTCTTTTAGTGCCCAGGGTGTGTGATGCTTGCAAGGAAACGGATGAAAATGACAACGAAATTGTGGACAACCTGTGTAAGAATGACTTTGGTAAGTACAGCCAACTATTTTATTATAATTCAAGGTGACGCTCAGGGGCCCCAGAGGTCATGAATGGAGGTTGGAGGAAGTTTCAGGAAAACTTCCCTGTTAAATGTGTTTCATTCACTAAAAAAGTGTAAAAAAAAAAAAAGAATGAGTATTATTACCAGGATTTTTCTATTTACTTTTGATTTGACCTGCATAGCACAAAACCATAAATAGGCCTTCTCATATGGCTTCAATTTTGATGGAAAGATGATCTTTATACAGATGTTGTGAAAGCAAATCCTTTATTTTCTCTCCTGTTTGCATCAAGCTCTGAAGATCAAAGTTAAAGAGATCTCCTACATCAACGGGGACACCAAGATAGTGCCGGAGAACAAGAGCAAGACCATTTACAAGCTGAACGGCGTGACGGAGCGTGAACTGAGGAAGACGGTGCTGTGGCTGAAGGACGGCCTGCAGTGCATCTGTGAGGAGATGAACGACATCCACGCCGCCTACCTGGTCATGGGCCAGAAGATGGACGGCCATCTGGTCATCACCTCGCTGAAGCGCTGGCAGAAGGGACAGCGAGAGTTTAAGAGGATTTCCCGCAGCATCCGCAAGCTGCAGTGCTAGGAAGCGAGGGGGAGGGTAGGAGGGACTGCATGTGTCACCGGTGAAGAAAAAGTTTAGTTGAGCTTCCTTTGCAATTACCCCTTTCCAGTTGTCAATTGTGGATCATATTCCTATAGATTCCAGCAACGATTTGTATTTGATCCACTTCCAAAAAATAGACAATATAAAGCACATGTGCTGGCAAAAAAACTAAAAACTCTATAATTCTTAAGGATTTTCATGTTCTAAAAGGTGCTACGCTAATACACTCAAGCTATCTTCACCATTGAAGCCACACTATTCCTATTCTTTTACGTGTCCATGTCTTCTGAGTAGGGCACACATTTACATCTGGTACAGGTACAGGAGTGAGTAGGTCTAGGAGGAGAAGAAGAAAAAGAAAAAGTCCCTTAGGATTGTAGTAATATGATATTTTTGTTTTCATCCCATTGTGTTTGCACTCAGTGAGTCGTGAGCGCCCCCCAGTGGCCAGTGGTGCGTCTTCTCCTGGGGGTGCTGCCTTCGCTGTCACCTAATTGCACTCATCTGGATCCCCAATTACGCGGTTAGAGTGAAAACTAGCAGAGTTTTGAATACAGGATTAAGAAATGATTGACTATCAAATGCATTGGCAGATGTGGCTTATCATTAAATCCCGGCCGGGGGTGATTTTAAGACGTTTTTCTTTTCCCCTCTGGTATTCCCTGGGATTTTTTTTCTGCTTCTGCATCATAACCTAAAAAATTAACCTTTTTTTATTTTTCATGGGGGCTTCCTCCAACAAGGTGACATCATCAGCAGTTTTTTTTTTGGGGGATTATTCAAAACTCGTAAAAGGAACAAATTACGTCACAAAGGTCAAAGGCCTTAAATGAATAAACAACTATGAGTTTGAAGTCGTCCTAAATAAAACTATTCTCTCATAGTTCTAAATAATTGCTGATTTCATATTGTGTGGTGCATATTAAGTGAAGCTGTGATCCCAGTGTGCGTAGTGTGATGTTCAAAGACAAATATGTTAGTGTTTTTGTATTCCTACCATTTTCTCAAGCAAAAAATGAGAGATAGCTGGCTATATTCTCTTAATACTCTCGGTCATCTTTTTATACTTGAGTCACTGCATACTTTTCTACCACAGTATGTTAAAACTAATATTTTTCTACTCCAGGCTTTCATATTTCAGTTAAACGTTTATGTTGAGTTTCGGTTTGCATCTTTACGCTGTTGTTTGATTATTTTTTTGTGGTATTAATAGAGGATGAATATCTGAGTTTTGGTTGGCTTGATTTGATGAGCAGTAACTTGCTAGGCGCCTATAATCAAGTGCCCCTGCGTGCGTGAGTGTGCAATGTAAAAAGTATGTTTGAAAGTATTACTGTGTAAATATCAAATACTGACTTTTATTCTTGTATAGTGTCCAGCTAATAAAAGCTGCCAACGTCATGTTTTGAAGTGGCTCATTTCATTGGTGCGTGTGTGGCAGGAAATCAATATACTCACGAATTAAAAAATAAATTTAAAAAAATGAATCATATGCCACAGTTTTAATAATGAAAATAAACCTAGTGTATAATCTTGATGGAACACCGCCATCTAGTGGAAGTCATTGGTCAAATATGGGTGGTGATGTTTTTGCAACACAATGTAATTATCGTTTTGACATATACCATGAAAAATACCATTGAACGTATAGGCTTATAATGCTAAATAAAGCTCTAGCCTTTTCATACAAAGGGTTTTATATTTTGACCACGTTTTTAAGAAACGCATTGGCACTTATTGTATGATCGATATATACTTTATTAATCCCCAAGGGGAAATTTGTGAAATATGTTCCTGATGCCCATTTGTTTTACAGATTACTGTGGTACATTTTTGTATTGTTCACTCACTGTGAATCTGAAAGAGGCCGGATGCTTTTAAGAATATTACAGGTACTTTTTTTTGTGGAAGAAGATGCCAAAAGGCCCATTTATTGCAATTTTCCCATACATTTTGGAAAACCTTATCTACTTATTGATTTTGTCTCACGTCATTACTGGTTTGATTTTGATTTGTGTTTTAATGCCGTGTCACTATTCTGCTCACTTAAAAACCTTTGAGACTTATTTTGGCAGGTGCCATATAAAAATCATTATTTTCTTTTCACTTATTACCAAAAAGGCATCCAAGTCCAAGAAAAAATTGGAAACATCAAACTCAGGCCGTAATGAATGATTATTTTCATGATTGACTATTCATATCTGTTTGGTAAATGTATGCAAATTAGCACATATGTCATAAGTCATAGCCTCATTTGCATATTCATATTCATCCATTTTCATGTCAGAAAACTTGTAAAATAATTCTGTTCATGGAAGTTGTCAAGTGGGGAAGTTTTACTGGCGATACTCTCTTCTCTCTGGTTTTACACACTTCAACCTTGATTCATGTTGGCTCTGTCAATTGTCACATGACATGTGACCTCAATGACTCACCTCTGGAGCCCTCGTGACATTATTGTATGATTGATCCAGAAATACCTGGGACTCCCCACCGGCCAGCAGAGCTGATGAGGCCTGAAGAGTGCAGAAGGTCTTTTCATGTCCACCTACAGTCTAGAGTCTAGACAGCGGTTTCAGTTTGACCTGATTATGATGATGATAGTGGTTATAGTCCAGGGTCCAACCCTGACGAGATATGACATCCGGCTCATTTATGGGTGTGAATGATTATGAGTTGTGTGTGTAACGCTCCTGCAAAGGCTTCAGTACAATTTCAAACCTGACTTGAGTATTTCTATTTTCTGGACCTTTATACCTCTGCTCCTCTTCAGGAGGGAAATATTGTGCTTTTGCACTTCACTACATTTACTTGAGAGTTAATCGACTTCACAAAATGTAAGATTGTACATGCAGTCCCTTTTATTAAATATTTCTCATTATACAAACTCTAAATAAAATAAATTGGCTCCACCTCGAACAGCTACAATATTAATCCACTTGATCATAAACGTTCAAACCAGCGGTGTTGTTCGTGCTAGTGAGCCATAACTTAACTTGTAAACTGCCTTGTAAACCCCTTACAATATTGATGGTGAGAATAATACAATAGAATATTGTATTATTCTCACCATCATGCTCAGAGCAGAGGGCCGGGCTGTCTGCTACAGACACATGATGCAATTATCATCATCGGTTGTGGAAAGACATCAAACGCAATGAGGAATGGTTTTTGATAATAATTTATGATACTGTGTAAATATCACTTGTGGTAAACTAAAGTATCGTGATGGCACAATGGGCTAATTCCTAATATGAATAATGTGGGCTAGTTTATTTTTAACAGAAATTATGCTTTTTCTCAATATCTAAGAGGGCAGAAATGTATGGAAATGCCCCCACTGGATGATCAGGAATACAGGTCACTCATAATGTATGAATCTGCCCATTGGCCTGGTCCGGACGGCTCCAATACAACTCCACGCACACACACTGGTGTGTCCATAACTGCGCAACCCCAGACTGCTTAGAAGAATTACTACGGGAAGCGATCGCAATTACGATGCCTTCATAATAATGGGAAAAATCACCATCTCTGTGAGTGTGGGGAAATTTGTTGTGAAACACTAAAGGTACCGATGTGACGTTTGTGGGGCGGCATGCGTGGAAACCCTGTAAACTACCGTTGGGAAAATGTAAATGCTGTTGAAATAGTATTGTTTGTACTTCCGTACAACATATTAGCTAATACTTTTAGGGGACTTAATATATATGTGTTGGAAGCCTACAATCACAACTGTTTTGGGTGGGTGGGGGAAAAATGTTTTAAGTTTCCTCCCTTTCACAAAAATCAAACAATCCTTTATAGAAACCTTTTAATTCTTCTTTTTTTTCACGGTTTACTCGTTTGGTGCGTTGAAAAAGCGCGCCTCTCGCTTCAAGAGTCCAAGTTTACGACCGTCATGAAAGGCAGCACCACTATTTCTTTCTATATCTCTTTCTTCTTCTTTTCCAGCCGTTTAGCGGTAACCTAACTTAAAAACTCATTTTAGCTTGTATTCCAGATTATTATTATGTATTGTGTCTGTTTGTTTTCGGTGACTCTTTAGGAGCAGGCAGGGCTCAGTTTGACGAAGCTCAAAAAAGTCCGCGGGGAAGTTCCCTATAGGAAATCCCCCAAGACGGTGATATTATTCTGCGCCAGAGAGTCGACACAATTGGCCTCCTCCGGTCACATTTCTACAGTCGCAGGGCTTGTCGGCAGAGGTGTCAAATGCTGGATTACTAAAAAAAAAGAAACGTCAACGTCTGTCAAATAAAAGCCAACACAATGGACCACGTTAGTTTGAACTCCTCGGATAATAACGACGTGAAACTCCGGAGTTGCAGCACGCTGAATACTCTGTACCACGAGACGCGGCAGGAAATCGAGCTTCTGAACAAACAGATCAACGTGAAGGACAATATCATTGTAGATTTGAAAGCGAGGCTGGGCAGGTATGAGAGGATCTGCATGGCCGTGGGGGACAGCGAGTCCGTGGTCGTCGGGCCGTCCAAGTCTCTGCTGGAGAGCTTGTGCAAAGAGATCTGCAAACTGAAACTGAAGAGGAGCGACGTGGAGTTCAAGGCGTCGAGACAAACCGAGGTAAAAGAATACATCATGATAATAATAAATAAAACACGCTTTTGATACGATGTTCCGTGCATTTGAGTGTTTTGTAGGCAGTGGAGCCTAAAATGGAGAAAAGTTAGCACAGAGACAGGTCTGTTTTTAATTGTAGATTTAAATAAAGTCTCTTTGTTAACAACTAATAAGCTTTAAAAACCCTCAAATCCCTATTTCTATATTCAAATGTAGACTGTTGATGATGTTGTATTGTTTTACTTCCTTATAGGTACAAGTATACTTATTATTTGAAAGAAAATCTAATATTTGGTAATGATCAGAATGACATCTTTTATTTAATGGAAATTAAACTTTCCTGAAAGAGGACATTAATGCTTGTGATTCGTTCCAAACTGAACCAAAAGGAAACGCCGTAATTAAAAATCATGTTTATAAATATGTCAAAAGATGACACATGGGCCATGCAACTCATCTCTCTTCCTCCCCAGGAGATCCAGAGGCTGACCATGCAGCTCCGAGAGAAGGAGCTGGAGCTGGAGAGAGTCCGGTGTCAGCCGGACCACGAGAAGGACCAGGAGGTCCACCGGCTGCGGGCGGCCCTGGAGGACCGGGAGCGGGCCGAGGCCACCAGGGCCGTGCTCTGCACCTCCCTGGCGGAGGAGGCTGACCAGCTGCGTGGTCAGCTTGGCGCCACGGTGAAGGTGTGCCAGGAGCTGCTGGCCAGGCTGGAGACGGATAAGAAGGGAGGAGGAGAAGTGGAGGATGTGGCTCTCCAGCAAAAGTCTAAAGAGGTGTGTGTGTGTGTGTGTGTGTGTGTGTGTGTGTGTGTGTGTGTGTGTGTGTGTGTGTGTGTGTGTGTGTGTGTGTGTGTGTGTGTGAGAACCTTTGTCTGTGTTGAATATGCCTTTATTTACTTGTGCATTAGCTCGCTTGTAACCTCTCTTTCACCATTTTCTCGAAAGATGACAGAGTCCTCTGACATGAGTGGCGTTAACGCCCAAATCTGTCAACTTCAAGAGGAGAATCAACAGCTAAAGAAGCGGGTGGCATATGTAAGTCTTCACCCAGAACAAGTTTACAAGTTGGGGTCAAGGACTATACTTATGTTCCCCTGAAAGAAAAACATTTATACGTGATATTAACCTGGTGCTGTTATATATATTCAATATATTCAACTTGTTGTCGTTCCTTCTTTTTAGGTCCAGAGTCTGAATTCTCAGTGGCAGAAGTATGACTCCAGCAGGGAGGACTACATCCGAGGTTTATGTCAGAGGCTAAAGGAGACCTCTGGGCCGGGCTTGATGCCGGGGATCGGCCCCATAAGCACCGGTTTGCTTCAACAGGAGATTTCCCGGCTCAACGGCTTACTCGAGGAGAAGATGAACGAGTGTGAAGAAGTGGAGGAGATGAGGAGGCACGACAAAGAGCGCTTCCAGACTCTGGAGCAGCAGGTCTGTACCCCACACCGTGTTCTCTTTACACATCTGTATATTATGCTACGTCCAATCAGATTTCACCAATCAAATTTGACTCGCAAACGTCTATTTTGGCTTCTGATATGTCTTTTAAAAAACTGACTAAAAGTTCTTTCTGTCCCTCCATCAGGTCCTCATCTACGCAGATGACTTTAAGTCCGAGCGAGCCGACCGGGAGCGAGCACAGGGCCAGATCCAAGACCTGAAGGAGCAGATTCATCAGTTGAAACAGCAGCTACACAAAAAGGTGAGACGACAGCCCTCAAAAACTCGCATGTATTCCATATCTCGTGTTGCCTTGTGCAATCCTTACAGTCGATGTGCTAATTGCCTTCCGCAGGGAGCGAGCAGAGAGAGCAGAGAAGTGGTTCCCATGTGCCGGGTGCACATCGGGCACAGGATCACCTCGAGGCGACACAAGGACTCTCCAGAGCCTCGCTTGAGCACCACGGCTGAGCTTCAGCAACAGCCCGCCGCCGCCGCCACAGCAGCAGCAGCAGCGGTCACACCGAGCCCCATGTGGAGCGAGCGGCCGGGCCTGTCAGAGCTACAGTGCCCGCGATGCCTCGCCACGTTCAGCGACTCGGACGCCGTAGAGTACCTGAACCATTGTGAAGAGTGTGCAAGAATATAAAACGGAGCATCGCCTCGTTTTTCTTTCCTTTCTTTTTGGGAAAAGACACTTATCACTTGCTGACAGTAACTGAACACTGAAGAGCAGCACTACACGGCAAAAAAAAACAACCAGTGTGGAGTTTCCGATCCGGAGAGACTTGACTACAAATGAAACGACTGACTGGAGACATTTGTTCATCGTGGAGCAAAACTGTACAACCCAAAAGTTCCCCCGATGCAAGAGAAATGAGTTGATCAGGCTTTTAAAAGTCTGCATAGTGAGCAGTCAGGTTCTGAGTTTTCCCCTGTGACAGTGCAGGAGATTACTATGGTGGGAAAGTGGATGTCAATGCAATATATCAAATATCATATACCTCAATGTGTCAAATTACAAACCTGTTTGCACTTTCTTGACATTTTAGCCCAAAACTGAATCGAGGAATCGTACGATTTAAGACATTCATGACGCATAAGCTTCTTATTTTGGATAATGTGGTGCTATTAGTTGTTTTGTTTTTTTGATTGAAATTTACATATTCTGTCCTGTAAATTATATATTCTTAATAAGAGATTTAAAAATATATAACTATATTAATATTTATTCATGTTGCATAAATATTTGGAAAAGGCAAATGCTTTTGATGCCTTTTTCCCACCGAAGCCATGAAATATTTGTTTCCTGGTACACTTTAAGGATAAATGTTTATACATTATAACTGGAAAAATATATGTTTTATCCAATTTCTTTTTGTGTAACAGCGTATGTAAAGATTGCATCCCAACTGACAATAATATACTTATTTTTGGAGATCCTGTGCCTTTTTCTGTTGAGCTGGCACATTATTTTTGTAATAAAATACTGTTTACCCACACTTTTTGTTATCTTCGGGTGATTTATCTAGCTTCAAGTGTGCCACATTATCGCATGGTGCATTTTAATTCTTGACAGTCTGCAGCCTCGAGCTGTAACCACAGATCACAGCCTCACCACGAAAATGCTGGCGCTACTTAATCTAAGTCTCTGTGTGTGTGTGTGTGTGTGTGTGTCCATCTGTGTCACGTGCATGTGCTTGTGTGCGCGGGTGGAAAACCCCTTTCCGAGTTGCCTGAATGGGCACGCTGTACTGTCACAGCCATGTTCCCAGCTGTTGTGTGGCTACAGCAAAACACTACGGGGCCACTGAGAGGACCAGAGAAAGCTCAAGTTACATCCTGCGGCTTGGTTGGTGACCAACACATTTTGCAGTATCTTTTTGACACATTTAGGTCAACAGTGCTGTTCGGGTGATTCACTTGTCATGGGTTTAGAGTAGTAAGCACAGGAAGCTGGACATCCCCTGTTTAAAAGGAAGTAGGCTGGTGCAAGTGCACAGAACAGACTCAGCCAAACCACCGCGGTGTCTGTGTGTGAATGAACACAACACACGCATTTTGATCAAATAACATAATTGTTTAAAAAATAAAAATATGAAACCGTTTAAAGAGGAAGCTACACGTCCTTCTTAAAATGATATGTTGAATCCATGAGAAATAACACGTACTTTTGCTCAATTCAACACAGCCAGGTTGTTTTATTTTCCGCTACATTCTTACCTAGCTAGCTAGAGATTGCTTGGAGTCCGCCAGTACTTGCTAGCATCATTTAAGCGATACATGTGGTTCATGTTTGAACAACGTTGCATAGTCTCACTTTAAATACTGTATCAGTGAACATTAGATTCTCTGTATATATGGGAAATATGAAGCAGTCGGTTAGCTTAGCTTAGCTTAGCACAAAGCTTGGTTGCAGCGGAGGGGCGGGGGGGCTCTGTCTTACAGCTACTCGTTAAACAAGAAACACACAACATTTAACTTGTTAAGTGCTTTAGAGGTGCTGGGAGGAGGATTTTGTAACATTGGGCAAAGCCAGGCTAGACAGACTAACTTGGCTGCGGGCGGTAGCAACATATTTACTGTAAAAAAAACTCAAACTAAATGTATTTCCCAAAATATATAATAATTTTTCATGTATATTTTGCATTTAGTCTTGGTGGTCTATTTCAAATCTTTCTACCAAAACCAGAGGTTATCAAGCTTTATAATAAGAAAAAAGTGTTGAAGGATTATCTGAAGACAAAATGACACCCAACTCGTCAAACGCAGCATCACATGCTAACTTACTCATCAGCTAACTGTGGAAGATCTCTGTGGCTAAATTAGTTTCAATAATTCAAGTAATTTACATATGGCTCTAGTTCATGTGCCCGCAGAACGATTGGTTCTTATTTTGGCTTTAAAGGGCAACTTCAGTATGTCGTCTGTTGCCCTTTTTTTCTGCATTGGTAGAAATACACACAGCCCCTAAAAAGGCCACGAGCTGTCTGCTGGGGATTCTCCCCCCCGCCACACACACACCCACGCGTTTAAAACAGGGTCTATAAGTGACTGAACTTCCACACAGAAAGAAGCGCTACCCACTGATCTGAGAGTGGAAAGAAATAGGTCACAAGTCCCCACCTGAGTGTCTGGGAACTTTTCTAAGAAACAAAAGAATTAATAAGAAAAAGTCAGGTGACGGCGGAAGATCAGTTCCTGTTGGAAACTAGATTCAAAGCATCAGGATGTATCGCTTTAGCCGTCGTGTACTTTAACAAAGAGGGAAAACTTCAGCCTGACACTTATCCAGACAAATGCAGAATGGATGGATATACGGCCTTTAATCTTATGTGTATCCTAAAAGAACGGGAATTTCCCGCCATCATGAGGGAATTCCCAAAAATAAAGCAGACAAGTTTATTATTTGAAAATAGAGCGTTGTCGACTTGAGCAGATCATTTTTGATTTAATGTACAATATGTCGGTTCAGGTAGTTTGTGTTAATGTTGAATAGGTTTTTTTTGTTTTTTTTCAAAGAAAGTCCAGGGTTTCAACCATTAAAATTGTGGCAGATGTAGTCAGGAACAAGAAGGGGTTGTGGGGGGGATTCCCTCTGTAAGTGTATGTGATCCTGAAGCGCTCCAGGCAGTCGACAATGAAAAGATCAGCCTTCTGATTACAAGCTACAAGGCAGCTGTGATCCCTTCTAATAATCCTATTGGCGCTCGGCCGTCATTGTCAGACCATTGTGTGTTTTCCATGTCAACCCAGATGTTTCTTTACAGCAACGGTCAAAACAAGTAAACATTTTTGAACATAACACATGATGGAATTTAACTTTTTTTGTTTGTTTGACTTATAAATCAATCATTAACTGAGGGAAATGGTTGTCTTAAGTATCTCTAATCTCTGCATATGTAAAAAAAAAAAAACTAAAATCTGTGCCAATGTCATGTTTTATTTAGATCATGGCCCACATACGTCTCTCAGACATTTGGCTCGGTGTTTTTGGCTCGTCTACGTTAGCGTAGTTTTGCGGGGCATTTGCTGAAATGTGGTAGATCCCATCTTACATCACTGGTGACTGAGAGCGAGCGCGCCCGACAAACATGATTCATACCTGAAATAAATTATGAGTCAGACGGGGTCTGGTGGCTCTCACAAACTAAAACCTTTTGTCTTCCCTTGAATGAAGTACCTTTACCACAGTTTTCTCAATCATCAAATTTGTAGGAGTGGTAATTTTTCATTGTGAAATCCCTCGGTTTTAAGAGACAGTCACCCTTTGATAAGTTGAGAGGAAGCAGTCTGAGGAACACAACTGTAACTCACTTCCTCTACACATCCATTTGGCTTTGAACATGAACATACTGTACTTTCACAGCATGTTTTAACTATTTTTTTGATTTATTTTTTAAACCCGGAGCTCCTTATTCTAAGTTTCATTTTCTGTAAGAATTACAATATGTGACTATTCTGATTCTTTAAATGCTCATCTACATCTAGATAAGCCTGACCTCATTTCACGCTCACTTTTGCGCCGAGGGAATGTACTTGATTTCAAAACTGCCTCAAATCAATTTTCCCAAGAGCTTCATGTACATTTATTGGGGCCGCTTATGTAAATGCCTGAAGCCGGCCGGATGGCAGCTGCCTTTTTTTTCTTCTTCATTCCACGTACTTTGGATTTGAAACTGAACCTCGGGATCTACATGCGGTGGCCTTATAGATTGTTCATGACAATTAATGGATTTCCCAAAAAGGAACACGTATTTATTTGAGGGTGTGACTCACCCTGCAAACTCTTGTGGCTGCAGACATGCAGAGCAGAAATAATGGGTGAGAATTCCCGCGCCATCACAAGCAGTAATGCTGTATTCAACCGTCCCACACGGAGGACCTTGAAAGGGATTATCTCACATTAAAAAATATGTATTTAAAAAAAAAAACATAAAAAATTGGAAAACGGGTTCTGATACGATTCTCTTTTTTCTGTTGAAAATGAAGTTGCAGCAAATTAGCTTAGCTTAGCACAAAGACTGAACAAAAATTCCACCAATCGCCACCTCTAAAACACACATCAACATGCTACATCTCATTTGTTTGATCGGTAAAAAAAGAAGTGAACGTAAAAACGCGAAATATATGCCGTTCTATAAAGAGGTGATGTGCTGCTGGTCTGTAAAACAGCCAACTGTCATTTTTACGTGCCATTCTTTCATAACAGATTAAACAAATACATTATGACGTGCACATTTGTGAGCTTTGTGAGTGCGCTTCTGTCCCAAAACTATTTATTTCCATGTATGTGTAGTTTTAAGTGTTCATGCCCCGTTATTGGAACTTTCTACAGTGTGTAAGAAATAAGATTTGACACAAGACGCATAATCCTGCCATACTACTGTATTCCATCTTTCAAAAAAGAAAGACAAGATTTAATATTACTTAACAATATGTTAAAAGTAGCCAGTTTGGCTTCAGTGTTAATACAATATACACTCTATGACAGATTGATAGTGTGAGTATTGTTCTTTTTCGATTTCATTCTGAAAGTATTCTGATACAAGCTGGCTACAGGTCAAAAATAAAGAAAACAAAAACTGTAACTGGTACACTTTTACTCAACAGTTTGTTAAACAGAACTTAAAAACCAAAAAAAAAAAAAGAACATTGTCAAGTATTACGCTTTCCTCCTTTCTGTGAAACAGGGTGGTTGGGGGTGTGGGTGGGGAGGGGGGAGACCAGCTGACCAAGCCCGTTCCCTTGCCAATCATGTGGATGAGATGTCGTGCTAGGAACGGGAAACGATGGGATATTAAGCCACAATATCTCAAATACAGCTTTTAATTAATTACATTTCTCTTTTTTTTTGTTTTGTTTCCATTGTCTCTTTTTTTTGGAAGGAAACCATCCAGACATAGTAAGCATCTTTTGACTACAGGTAAGCCATTAAAAGAAAAATAATTTCAGACCATGGCCTTTTAAGTCAAAAGAAATGCCCAACTCGGACTAAAAGCACACAAGCACGCAAGGAAAATTAAATCAGATGTAAAGTAGCATTTTGTGATTCTTTGTGTCATTTAATTTCATTTTTCAGTTTTCAGTTCTGCAGGTGGAATCGATCCAGAAGGGTCCCGGTGTTGGAACCCCACAGCGACAAGAACAAAGCAAGGCAGCGTGGGTGTGATTTGGGCACAGCAGGAGAGAAGTTCTGGGAGGACAACAGCTGGGTGGAGGTTGTGGGATGAGCGGGGGGGAACGTGTGGGTTGGTATAGCTGTTGAGGTACTGATTGTGTCCCGACAGTCACTGACCAACAGCCTCAATGTGCAGCGAACGTAGCTTTCTTCAAAGTAAAGTTTGCCCAGTTGATGGAAAGCCGTTGGCGGGTCTGCCGGGCAGAATCCAAGCAAAACCTGCAGGAGAAACAAAAACAAAAAACATGAACACACTACGTCATTGTTTTTAAAAACCTGGGATGTTTTTGTGTAAGATTTATTGCCAGAACACATTCCGTGTAGCTCTGAGGTATAATAAATATACCAATTGCCTTCCTCATAAAATATTTATCTTTTATTATGGAAGGCAAATACAAAACAACATTGTTTATATCCTGGTTTGCTTGTCAGCAGCAATCAATGTGCGTCTGCCTCGTTGCTATTCAACTGTCAATCAACAGAACAGCGTATAACTGTGGTGCATTAATCCACTTATGACGACATTACTCCAAAGCGCTACTGGTGGCCAAAAACGCCACAGGGTACATTTAAAGTTGACAAAAAGCTTTCAGGAATATCTCATCAGTTGGCACACGTTGGGTGTGTGTGGATATATATATATATATATATATATATATATATATATAGATATATATATATATCTATATATCTATATATATCTATATATATATATATATATATATATATATATATATATATATATATATATATATATATATATATATATATATATATATATATATATATATATATATATATATTTATGGCAATACACATACCTTTTGAAATATTCCACCTCCCTCTCCGTTTCATCCATTTCAGTGGTATCCAGGTCGATGTCTTTGGGTAAGAATACGTCATCTAAAACAAAATAACACAAATGCAAGTTAATTGCTGCGATGTTTAATATATAAATGACTTTTCTAAGTGCATTATGAAATTAGTCTCCGAGAGGAACTTGGATACGCATGGCTGCCAATGTTTCAGTTGGAAATGATGCACATAGTAGCTTCGAATAAAAGAGAAAAAAGTATCTGAATGTAGACGGTTTGTCAGAGGAATAAAAGCTGTAGCAGCCACAAGTGAGACAAACCTGAATCCCCAAACAAAACCATCTGAGCAGATCAGCAGATTCTGGACCAGATTGTTGTAAATGTTCTCTAGCCGCCCGCATTCGCTTGGTTGTCGTTCAGCAGGTTTAAAAAAAGGCCAAAGTGAGAGTAGGCAGAGTGTTCACATCACTTTGAGATTGTGTTTGGGGCCCAGTTTCACCACACGTTGCAAATAAGTAGAACACTAATATTTGTGACATATTGTAAAACTACTTTAAGCATCTCATAGAACCTGCTCCTGACAGTGAGACGTAAAAGGCAGCAATCTGCAGTGCACACATTCACTAACAACGCTGTGATACCACACACCCACACCCACACACACACACACGAGGAAATAGATCTCCCCGTTAAGAACACAGTTCGTATTTCCTGCACCAGCATGATGTCTGGGAAGCCACGCCTGTTATTTCAGGAGTGAGACAACTACTTGACATAACACACACACCCGAATCCTCAAAATTTCATTGTGAATTCCCAAAACCAACCTATTGAGGTGTTCATCTTGTCCCCCTTCTTCTTCTTGCCCCTCTTGGTCTTGCCTTTGGGCTGTGGGGATTCTGCACTGGGATGTTTGCCATTCTGCTCAGACTGCGAGGCTGGAGGGGGTGACGGGGAAGGGTTTGACACAGGTGGACTTCGCCTGTCTTCCTTTGTTTGGGTCAGCGGTTGTTGTTGTAGCTGCTGATGCTGCCTTTTTCCACCACCGCCTCCAATGTGACACCTGTCCTCCCTCCTCGGTTCAGTGGTTGGGAGGGGAGTCAGGGCCTCAGCAGGCCTGATTCGCGTTGCTTTGATGTCTGGTGTAGTGGGGGTGGTGCCATTCGCTAGCTTTGCTACCACATCTGAGCTCCTGAGAAGCTCTGGGGCTTTCTTTACAGCAGCCTCACAAGAGGCCACCTTAGAAGAGTGCTTGGCCTTTACTTTACTGTTGACCTCAAGCTGGGATGTAGGAGTGCCATTGTGGAGGACGGCCTTACAGTTGGGGATGTTGGTCTCAGTAGAAAAGCCCCTCTCACTAGTGTGTCGTGGGCTGTGCTGTGTGTTGGGGCGGGGTAAGGGCTCTATTCTTGGTTCCTTCTTTTCGGGGAGCCTGATGAGGGTTTGAAGCAGTGAGTGTGACTTTCCGTTCTGTAGGTTATCTAAGACGTTCTGAGCTGTCTGTCGGAGGGGCTGTGGGTTGTTTTGTGGCGGAGCGGTGTTTTCCTTCGCTTTCTCTTTCTTTTTCTTCTTGGCCGCCCGATGTTGCTGCAGCTCTTGAAGCCGGAGCAGTTCCTTTTGAAGCGCCGCCTCTTCCTCTTGCTGCCGCTGTCGTCGTTGCTGCTCCTCCAACATCTGCTGCTCCTCCCTTTCACGGGCCTCTATTTCCAGACGGGCCTTCTCCTCCATCTGAAGCACACACAGACATGCATACACTTTCAGTATGCCAACAACTTCGGCCCAAAACAATGAAGTACTACCAGAGTCTCTGGTGCATTGCTGTCATTTAAAAAAAAAAAAAAGACTTGTGAAGTGATTGGGAGGGACGCTTACCTTCTTTAGTTTATGCCTGGCCCGTTTGGCTGCTTTAGAACTGGAGGCAGGTTTATTGTCGGCACTATTGATGAACTGCAATAGGTCCTCCACCCGCCTGTGGTCCTCCACCCCTCCTCCATCTCGCTCTATCACTGGTTGCTGCTCCTCCCGTTTAGGCTGCTCCTCCTTCCGCTTTGTCAGACGCAAGCGCAGCTTCTCTCGCATCTCTGCATAGTTTCGACTGGTAGGAGCAGCTGGGGGCTGGGAATGAAACAGAATGATCAAATACATTATTACATTAAGCTACTCTATGATTCACTAGATTGCAAATCTCCATTTTTTTTGTTTTACATTATGTACAAGGGGATCAATGCCCGTTTAAAATATATTAATTCTTAGCTTAAAACAAACTGAATGCAGAATTGAAATTCAAAAAGTACTGTATCCTCCCCCAAAAAACATGTACATTTGAGGTGAACATGCTAATTTCAGTGAGTAATAAATATGCGCCTCTTACCCCGCCATGCCCGAAGAACTCGCAGTAGCAGCAGTCACAGTACTTTCCTTCTTTCTGGTTTGTGGAGGTGGAGGTGGAGGAGCTGTGCTCGGAGCAGCTGTCCTCGTCCTGACTCTCCTCCCCGTCGTACGGCTGGTGCTCGTAGGCCCCATTCCCCTCACAGCGATGGCCTTCACAGTCAGGATCACTGAAAAGAATCATACTTAAAACTGGTCCCGAAAGATACAAACGCATATTTCTAATCGATCCGTCCCAGTCATTGGTATTATCTTTGATTAATGTCCTTCTTCGTGAGCCTGTAGGACATGCTGGTGGTCTTACCTGCAGACACTGGGTGGGGCACTGACGGGACCATCTGCTGAGGAGGCCGGTGGCTCGGCGGGCGGGAGGCACAAACCCTGGTGGGTCTCCATGAAGTCTGGGGCTGGAGCAGCCATCTTTGGAAAGGGCTGGGATCCCATTGTGGGAAGGTGCGTGGTGGGTGCTGGGGGCAGGGTGGGGGCCGAGAGTGGAGGGAGGGAGGTCAGTCCCGTGGGACAGTTTCTTGGGGGGGCTGGAGCGGGTTGCCGATGGTCCTCTTTACCTAGATTGTGAAATACATCGTCTAGAGGAAACAAAGATACATTGGTTGAGAGCATTGTTTAGTTTTTCTTTGATCTTAAAAAACATGCAGTTAATCACAAAGTTCACACAAAGTAGCAAGTTATCAGAAAACTAACTAGCACTCATATCCGTTTCCTTGATTTTTGTTTTGTGATCTGTATGTCTATCGGACGGTTAAAAAAAAAAAAAAAAAGGCAAAACATTTTTGCCTGATGGGTTTTTACAATGGATGTCACAACCCTGGAATGACGGGATGATTTTCTAAGTGGCCAATGAATCGGTCAACATCAGTGCAAATCGAAGCGTTGCTCCTCGCCCATATTACCTAAAGAGTTGGGTCTTTTAGATGCTAGGTGGATGGGTGGGTTATTACTTGACTGGACAGTGGTGGCAGTGCAGGACACGGAGGACGTGGAGGCGGAGGTGGCCATCACTACTCGGTTGGTCTCCATGAAGGCATCCTGGAAATTGTAGAGACACTTCTTCTTGGCGCCACTCTTCTTCTGCTGTTTGGCTTCTGAAGAGGAGCATGACGACGACGATGACGACGATGATGAAGACGATGACAATGACGAGGAAGCGCAGCAGGAAGGGGGTAGAGGGGTGGGCAGCGAGGCGTGTTCCCCTTGGGGGCCGATCGATGATGTTGGGGGGAGGGGCATGTCAGCGAGGGGCGGGCCAAGCATGTCACCTGTTGATAAATGATGACAGACAACTCATGCCGTCAACACTGTTTGACTTGCTGAATTTATTAGTGTATTGATTATTTCTGCAGTGGCAGGGAGGCTCACCTGGAAGGGACTCGGGCAACAGGACAGATGGATTCCAGCTCTTCATCACAGCGGCGTCCCAAAGGTTCTCAAACTTGAGCGAGAGGCACTGCAGCGAGCTGTTCCAGTCACCAGCTCCACATGCACCGCCAAAGCAGTTCTGGTAAACGTGCTCCGGCAATGACGGGCTGAAGGCCGGCTGCTTGGCCGCTGAGTGGTTTGATGTCGGGTTTGGGGGCAAAGGCTTCAGGAAAGGAAGAAATAAGTTACAAAACAAATCCTGTCACTAATTTGGGATTATGAGACACTGATTTGAGCTGGTGTATAATACGGTTTGGGATTGCCTTGGCCTGGATTGGTTCAGCCTGACCCCTTGTGGCGGACGATTAATACTACAGGGAAACTAAGTGAAACTGGAATATAACTAAGCTCAGTATTGTTCCTGGAAACTTAAAAAAAAAACCAGTGATAAGGAAATTAATACAATTCCCCTTGAAAGTACTCTCATCGCTATAATTACACACACTAGATAAAGAAAGTAATCAGGAGGAAAATATTTAATATTGTCACCTTCCTAAAATAATGGTTTTTCAGAAAACACAAAAAACTTGACCAAATGTAATCGGGGTGCACAAGCTGCCTCTATACACTGCACAACAGGCATACTGTAATACCGGTCAAATTATGTTATGATTACTAATATTATGTTCATTTTCATTGACAAAAATGCTAACTTAATTGCTAGCTTAAATGCTAGCTTAAAAATGCGAACTAACCTTGTAAAATTGCCTAAGTCACATTGTCTTTTGACTTGGCAAAATAAAAAGCCCTAAGTCACACTCTTGACATAGGCTGTTATACTATAGGGGTAGAATCACATGATTTAGTCAACTGAGGATGTAAGGGATTTTACCAGAGGTGGCCAGTATTACGAGGAGATGATTTAGGCCAGAACATTTTTTTTGTCAAAAAACGACTTGGGCCATTATTTTAGGATGGTGACGATATGTAGCCTTAGTGATGTATGGGCTCAATCCTCACCTTGTTGTGTGTGAGAGGAGGACTGGGAGGGTAGAGTGTAGGGTGCAGCAGGGGCCGGGAGAAGTTGTGTAGGGGCAGGTGGCCGTGGATGTGGGGGTAGAGGTGGAGGGCAGGGTGGGTAGGGGGCGTCTTGCTGTCTGTGAAGAACTGGTGTCCAACAGTGGGAGGAGGTGCAGCGTGGAGGCGACTAGGGGGCAGGCATGCGGCAGGGCCGAGGGCGGAGGAGCTGGGGTCTTGGTTGCACACGTGGCACTCGCAGGCATGCTGGACCTGTTCTACCTGAGAGTCGGAACACAAATTAAAAATATGTTCTGCAGTGTGTGTGTGTGTGGCAGAAACCTTTCTGGTTCCATATATTTCAATGTTAAGATTTTGCATCAACTTCAAATTATGTTTCGGATTTTTTTATTAATAAAAGATGAATTAATAATGAAAACTATAGTTAATCGCAGGTCGGCAAGTTATCATACTTTAAAGTATTAACTGTGTATGTGCAACAGGTTTATTGACTTTAGAAAGCTTATTAAAAAGGTGTTACCACACCTGTTGGTGGTTGTAAGAAGGTGGAGGGCTGATGGTCTTTCCTGAGGAAAGCTCCTCCAGCTGGCCCCTGGGCTCCCCACCGACCTCACCGTCAACTTCCTCCTCGTCGCCCTCTGATGAGCTGCTGCTGCTGGTCATGTGAGGAGACTGCGATAGAAATGTGTTGAACAAAGAAGAACCAATTAGGAAACAGGTGAGGAAAAGGACACAAAACTGGTAGCCCACTCATAACGAACATCAGTTTCATCATCCAGAAACTCGGCAGGGAATTCCACAACTAATCTTAGTAATGTTCCGCAGCACAGAACTCACCCCTGCCTTTAGTTCCACGTTTTCACATTCCCCATTGATGTCATTATGGAGGCCGTTCACAGCAGCGGTCACAACGCGGTTATCCTCATAACCAGTCATAGGGTAGATGTCCCCGAACTTACTGGACAACGGAGGCACTTCGTCATCATCACTGATACTAGAAGAAGAGGGGAAATGAGTAGTCGTGTTAGGGGAAAGTGTGGGGGGATTATTGTTTACAGGAAGAGGTGTGCAATTATGATCTGTGCCTAAATTTAAACAACCATTTTGATGGGACAGTAACTTACAAAGTGCTGGTATCTCCTTCAGCCAGAATGAGCCTTGGATGCTGCTGGATGGTGATGGGAGAACTGGAGTTGGAGCCAGAGGCTGAGCTGCCGGAGGAGAGGCTGGGAGGATGCACCTCTGCCAGGTAGTCGCGGGGCGGCTCCCCCTGCAGGGGCAGCTTGATGTGGAGGTCCTCAGCGATGGGAGAATCCATGATGCCACAGGTCAGGATGTGGGAGAGACTACAGTCATCACATGTGCACCTGTTGGTAGTGATGGACGATACGGACGGTCTCAATATTGCAAAACCTATGACACTATTATCAGTACCATTATTAGTATTCACATCGACTCATGTTCATCCCTTTTTTTACAATATAACAATTATATTTTTGATATAATACAATATAAAGAAAAAACAATAGGAACAAATTATTACCAAACCTCACATATTGGGGATAAAGGTAGGGCAGAATTAAAAGTCGAGCTCATGGTGGCCTTACTTTGGATAATAATTTAACCCAGAATTACAGATGCATCCATCAATGTAGAACACAACCAATAAATGCTTTGTTTTCACACTTTAGCTCAATGATTACGTAATATGGGCTCAATTCAACTCAAAGTTGGGGAATGAAATTGTTCATAGAATACATTTCTTTCATTTGTCAATAAAAGCAGTTTCAAGTATATTTAAAATTCGCTATATAACAGCCGCTTTTCTACCAACGCGCCAAACACGGGCGATCTCATGCACGCCAAGGCCAGTTTCCTGTCCATTGTCACTTCTGGTCTTAGGTCGCACCTTAAATAGAAATGTCTGATGAGAATTTGCCTCCTTGTCAGTCATCAAAAATACTTTTCACAAGTCACTCAGTTCTTATGATAAATTTGCCATATTTCACAAAGCAGAACTCTAGGTGGATTTTAGGGAAATAGTGTGAGAGTGCAATAGTAGAAAAGCAAATATTTTCCGTTCTAGCTGCCCCAAGCTCTAAATGGCGCGATAGTGGAAACGCTGGCTATTGAAAGTGATATGATAGACTCACCTTCTTCGATAATTGCAGTTTGGGCAGTCTGGAATACTCAGACGAGATGAGAGCATTCTCATAGTGTCTGTGAAGTTGTGGTCTCCGGTGGGGGGCTTCTTACTGTTCGGTAACTATAAAGAGAACAACATTTTAAAAAACGGCTCTGAGGGGCAGAACTACACAATTAAATCTGACGTGACGGCTCCGTAACACTGTGGTGTACCTGTTCTTCTATAAATCTTCTCTGCTTAAAGAACTCCCAGTCCTCCTTCAGCATTCGCTGCTTAGTCTTCAAAGTCTGGAAATAGGCAGATAATTAGAAAAGTAAATTTAAATGAATTACAATTTTAAGATACGATAACAAACTGACTGTTTCAATATCATTTTCAAGTCTCTTACATTTTTGCTAATCAAAGACTTGTGTGGCTCTGTTCTTTGGTTGGTGAGACTCTGACCCTCCACCTTAAAAAGCAGCTGCAAAAGAGTCACATTCTTAGAGCTTTAATTACGCAATCTTCATAAAGTACCACATTAAAAAAAAGAAGAAAAACGTACTGTTATTTCCTGTAGCAAATATGTTCATGCTTTGTCTCGGATGTATATACCTGTTCATCTACATAGTCATCAATCCTCTTCTCACACTCCTGCCATTCAGTAGCCACCGAAGCCATCTCCCTCTGCAGCTGATGGTAGCTTTCTAACAAGGTCCTGTACATATCTTCATTGTATGAATCATGGGAGGCTGTGCCATGTCTAAAACAAAACAGAGGCAAAATAAGACAAGTCATTAAAAGACACTTGTATGGTTTAATGGACAAGAGATGTGTAGAATTTGCGTTCACGAAGGTCAGCAGTTAATTTGCAACTTTTATTTTCTAAACTTCTGAAACAGTGGGGGGCAAATCGGTCCAAATTGGGTCAAGAATAGCAGATTAAGTTATAACGATGAACAATGAGTAGCTAATCATATCTTTCATTAAACTAGTACAACTATATCTTACTTCAGCTGTGCAACCAGTGCAGGTAAATTGCTGTGCAAGATCGGTTCAGAGAACACCAGATTCTCAAAAAGGTGCTTGTTGTGCAGCTCCCACGTCACCTGGAATTTCTGAAGGTGCTCATTTTCCTGAGAAAAGAACAACATTTATAAACATTGTCAGTAAATAACAGGCTATGAATTGCCTTTAATGCCACCTGTAGGGCAACTAAAACCGCATCTCTGCAAAGCTGTAGCTCTGGTGACACACGAGATAAACTAACCAGGGTGAGCAGAAAGCTGCTGATGGTGCGTGCAGCTTGACAGAGGGCGTTGTACTCCTCCAGCAGCAGGGAAATGAACTGGTAGGCCTGAGGAGGACCCAGGGCTGCAGCCACAGTCCCCGCAGGTCCTGTAGTCTTGGGCCCTGTCGATAGGTGCTTCAGTAGCCGCACCTTCATTTCCAAGACATATTCACGCGCCTGCTGCTCCAACCGCTGATACAGCTGGTACGGGTCCTTCTCACAGAGCCTACGGGGGTAAAAATTAGAAATGGTAAAACAATGAGACTGGACTAATGTGACTCTCCAAATGTAGACTGTGTCGAGTATTTCACGTGGCATTCTCCTCCCCCCCTCCGGCTACTCTGCACCCTTTATTTTGCGAGGGCAACGTCGCATTATCCTCTGCTCAACGCTGACCAAGACTATGTGGCTAGCTTTCAGAAATGACTTAGCAAGAGGGTCTTTTCCCCTATATACCAGATATAATAGATGCAATCAGACCATCCTTGAGGAGGTATGTCTTACTATGCAAGGTTCAGACTGGACAGGTTGGCGTAAATTAAAACAATAATAAAACTCTCAAAACTACGGCCATACAAAACTGGTTCTTTCCTTAACCTCCCCCTGTTTACAGTTTAAAATGTTCCCCCAGTGAGTCATGGCACAGCCGATGGTCCTGTTCAACAGGAAATACATCATATCAAGGAAATAAAGACGAGAGTTTACGGGGCTTTTAATCTGACTGATACAGTTGAGGTGGAAGTAGTTTCAACTTGTTGACATCATTCCTTTCGGTCGTCAGGCCTGATAGATTTGACAGAGGCTTTTTTTTGGGTAATGCATCCACAGTTCAATAGAGACCCCTAGTGGACAAACACCGAAAAGAGAGAAATAAGACCGTCACGTTACCTATCGACCAGCTCCTTCATGCCCTCCTTGTCCCTCTCTAAGGGCTGGTCGTGGTCGTCTGCTAGCGGCGTTCCTGTCTGACGGTAGATGCAGCGCACCAGGTAGCGAACCTCCGACCAGTGGTTCTGTAGCTGCTGTGACTCCCTCTCTGATTCAGCAGAGATCTCCCTGTGATCCAGGACAGGAATTCATGGAGAACTTTAAAAACGTAGAAAATTAAAAACAAGGAATTCCCTTTCAACGGCGATCCCTCTGAACTGACCGTCTCTCGTTGCAGGCTTCACAGCTGCACACTGTATCAGCAGGCATTGGTGCGGTGAGGTCCGGGACGGGGAGCATGGGTAGTGTAGGCACAGCAGTGGTCAGTCTGTCCCCCGTGGCTGCCTCCTGGCCCAGGTTTCCGTTACCCACGGGCATGTGCAAAAGGAAGTCCTGGCTCTGTTGGAAATATCACAAACGGCACACTGAGATAAATAACTTTTTTTTAAATTTTTTTTTTTACTTTCCTCAAGATGCAAGAGCGCAACGTTTTAAAGAAACTTAGCAACTGGCTGTGTTGTTTGTCAAGTCACAATTATTTCTGTTGATTGTGTTCATCGTATTCGATGTGGGCTGTGACAGTGGTGTAGTGGCTAGCCCTTTGTGTGGCGTTTGCATGTTCCCCGCGTGGCAGCTTGGGTTCACTCCGGGTTTCTTCTCAGTCCAAAAACACGCAGATTAAGAGGAATCGAGGACACTAAATAGTAGGCGTGAATGGTTGTCTGTCTCCATTTGTCAGCTCTGCAACCATCGCCCAATGTCAGCTGGGAATCGGCTCCCGTGACCCTGACCAGGATAAGCAGTGAAAGATAATGGATGTTTTGATGTCTTAAATCCAAAACATGCTGCAACAACACAGCATATGACGAGCACAGTAACTGTTAGCATAGTATCATGTGCAATACAATATATTTAGAAGTTTTTTTACGTTATTTCCCCAATAATGAAGGATATCTATATGAAGCTGGAACATCAGAGTTCTGAATATCGATATAGCTCAGCATTATTTTTCTCCTTGTTCACTACGGCAGCTACAAAGAAGAAATATGTGCTATGAACCGATAACAGAAGAAGTCCAGACAGAGCAGCTCGGATCAGCCAATCCAAGGAGAGTCCTGCGCCAACAGGAGTGTCATGAGGCAAGTGTTTTTTTAATTAAACCATTGTTAAGTTGCACACCTATGTAACTAAGAGAGGAGTCCGGCCGGTCTGGTCTAATCATCAACAAGCTACTGGCGCTAGAATGTTTCTGTTCAGGCCAACCTTCTGCAGCAGCTGCTTCACAGTAAAAGCTTTCCAGTGGTTTGGCTCTGTTTGCTACGGGGATCATGGTATCATGAGTCAGCATCAACCCCACTGATGTGAGGATGCAGAGGAACAATACATTAATGAGGAAACCAAACCCAATCCAAAACAGCCGAGGCACACCCTTGCTGACCCACAACAAGGAAACCAACCACTCCGACATACCTGACAACTTTAAAATAAAGCCTTATCAATAGTATATGTACCAGCTCAGCAATGCATCCATTACGACAACTTGAGGTACTCAATAAGGATTTGAGTTATACAACTTACAAGTGTAAACTTAAGCGAACAGGTCAGTAAGGCAGTGTGTCTTTGAGCCCATGTCATTGTAGTCAAGAAATCTTGCACCCAGCACGCTGTACGCATGCGTTATTTATGAAATTATGTTACAATGTTACAAAACTCCCCATTTGGTGTTTTTTTTTTTTTTCTTCTTCTAATTTTTCATTTCCTAATCCAAGTATATGCTTGATTAATGATTCAGGAACAAAACAGAACAAGTCAGAGACATGTCATCAATGTGTAAACAGCGAAATTATCCAGAATTTACCTCTGTGTTAATGCAATAATTGTTGTTAGCAGAGATGGCTACACATGATTTATGATAGATAAGAGTTTACTTGAGGCTCAGGTCACACAACTGAAATGTAGCACAGCAAAGTGGCAGAAGATATATGTAAACAGTAACCACAATCAGCCTTTGGCTCTGCTCAAAAAGGAATAATGGAATATGAAACTATTGCTTAGAGTCTAGACAACAAATGACTGCTCATAACTTGCACTTAATCAAATCACACAAGTAAAAACTTGTGTGATTTCAATCCAATACAAAATAAATAAAAGAGAGTGCCTTCAGTATATAGTAATGACTTTGTATTCCAGTAAAAACTATGTTTAATCACAAGATGTTTGCACTTTTACACTGATGATGTCCTCACGAAGACACATAGCCAGGCTGTCGAACATAAAGAAGCTCTTTATATGAAGAGGCATTAGTCTTAGACATCATGGCATCATACAACATAGGCCAGAGAGCATATTTACAGTCATGTACAGCTGGTGTGTCAAGCAGATCCAACTACTAAGTTTAAAGAACATTACGGTTACACATACTGAAAAGAACATAGTAGCCGTTGATTCATTGCATTGTCCTTTGTTTAAAGAGCTTGACAGAATTTGCCTAAATACTATTATTTAGCTGTAGATAAAAGTGAAGCAAAGTCCAAAATATTAAAGGATAGTATGTTGTTTGTAACGTTTTTTGTTTTTTGTTTTTTTAAACGGCAACAGCTGTTGCTCTGCTTCTCTGGCAAAGAAACGGATGTAAACACGAGAGCTACGCCATCTACTGAAAGACCGGCTGCAGCTGTGTGAGTTAACCGGCAGACATATCAGCACTGAGACGGATGCCGATTGGAAACTGTGGAATCGTTCAAAGAACTGGAAAACCCGCAGATCTCTCACTACACCCACAAACCTTTGTCCGTCGTCTTTGAACTTCAAACACCTTCCCCACAATTTCCAAACTCTGTCTGTACCCAGGTGCCTTACCCCCAAAGACTGCTCCAGAGCAGTGTGTCGGTCCTCCTTCTCCACTGTGCGCCTGCAGTCAGAGCACACCCACAGAGGCAGCTGGAGGGCGCTGGGCGTCTTGTTGGGCTGCGCCGTACCGTTCAGGCCCGAGATCCCTGCCTCTGGAGGCACGGAAGTGTCTTTGCGCTCACATCGGCATAAGAGGCAGCTATCGCCGGCCGTGTAGGGGGCCCGCTGGTTCAAGCCGAACGTGAATGGGGTCTGTGGTGAGTGTTTAGTAGGAGTGAGAGGAAGTAGCAATACATTATTAAATACAGTGAGATTGCAGTTATGTGTGCATTAAGTGTGATAAAACATTAAATCATGTAAATCAATATGGACTGTCAAACTAAAGCCTTTCTTTAAAAAGAATGTGCAAATAGAAACTGTCTCCAAGATTAACCAATACAGTAAAACTGCATGATGTCAAGGCAGGTCATACTCCTTTGTAAGCCATTGCATTCTGGGTCCGCCAGCTGTCTAAACCGCCCCTCTGCACGCCATTAAAACACTGGAACTTGCTCTTAATGTGCAGCCTCCTCAGTGAGTGAACCACAGAGTGGCACAACACACATAATTATGAGTCAGAAGTTTCAATTAATGATCTCCACAACAGCGCAGTTTGTCAGAGAGCACAAAGCCTTTGCATCTATTTCAGCAACATTTTATAAGTGTACCAGTAGTTTCCAGGAGATTCTCAATCTGTGGGTGCTGTGGGTTATTCAGCTTCAGTCACTCCTCCAGCAGGGGTATTTTTTGGGGAGTTCTTATCTTGCTTGTATATTTTGGTATACTGCAAAGGTCAGACGGGGCGTACCAACTAAAATAATCTGATTCAATCCAGTATAATTGTGTCACATTTGAATACATTTTTAACGCAACAAAAAAGCAGTACCCTACAATGTTCCTCCCGTTTTTACATTTTTTTTTTTAAAGCTTTTTTTTTTTGCCTGACCTATTTAGAGTAATTTCTTGTCTGCATAACATAAGCGGTGTGAACAACATAACAAAATCAGGTGTGGTGACAAAACACAATCTAAAAAAATTCAAGCAAAAGCCACATGACATTTTGGACATGGCAGGGTGCATTATTTGATTTGTTGTATGTGCTGAATAAAATATACATCGTTCTTAACAATACACGGGAAACACATTGTTACAGCGCAAATGATTACTTACTACACTGATGCACAAAAGCAGTACAACATATTTTTAACATGTTTAGTAATGAACATGTCAATACTTTTGTTAGAACTGCAAATAAGACTAATTTGGTTTTGATAGAACATTTGGGCTTTTTGACAAGAGATTTAAGATAAGATAAGATAGTCCTTTATTAGTACCGCAGTGGGGAAATTGCAGGATTACAGAAGCAAGAGATGGTAGTAAAATAATAAACAAGTAATAAATATAAACAGTATCAAAACAGTCATTATATTGTGGATTATTTTTACTGAGATACGGGCACGGTTCCTTGTATGCAGTAAGGCATACATTCAAATAACACTTATTTGGATATAATGTTAGTCATTAATTGTCCTGATGTTGTGACATTCAGTTCAGCTAATTACCTATGTTTGTGAATATTGAATTCAAGAAAATGTTTCGATGACAGTCACTTTACATATGGCGAGCTGCTAACAGTGCTGATAATGCATATGCAGCTTTCCAACACTGCTGTCAAAAAAAGGTGCTGCAGAGACTGAAATCACTGCTGTAATTGATCACTTAGGGCGAGCTGTTAATACGACGAGACTTCAGTCACGTTCCAGATGTGTAGCGTAAATACAGATGTTGAACCATCTTGGTGCCATGCTGCGGCAGAGCGCACAACGATTTGGTGCCCATCAGAATTTAATATATTCTTGATATTGGTGACAGTTAAGCCACTTCAGACACTAAACGTTTAAAATGTTATGCGTAAGGTGAATAAATGAAGTCTTGTAGTGCGCTTCCCCATCTAGTGCGCCTACAAATCTGGCATAAAAGGTGTAAATATGTTGGGATGAAAGGGGCACGGCTTCGGAAGATAAATCTATAACTGTGGCCTTACACAAACTTTTGGAAACACCGGATGTGAATTTACCTGAAGGACCCCGGAGAAGTCAGCATTCACTGGTCCTTCCGTAAACTGGGGTGTAACACTGTTGCTTACCTGAGGGACACAAACAACTCAATGTTTACACAGAACTTACACACTTGATTAATCAGAGTTAGTGTAACGACAATTCTTACGTTGTGAAAGTAGATGTGTTTACAATCTTCTAAAATGTGTGAAGTAATACCATCAGCCCTGCTCAGGGAAGGCAGATAGACTACAATATAAACACAATGTGTCCTTAACAGATGGTGAGGCGTTTGGCCCACTTGTACTTAGTAGCGTCTACTTGAGGTTTTCTTTACGCTTTTGGCAATTTGTGTAAAAACAGATTGACCCCAAAACTAACCAACTATCTTTCAAAACTACATCTTTGAGTTTAACTATCAAAACAGGTCGGTTACAAATAAATTAGCTCACATCTCATGGTGTCACTGTAACGTATGGGTTTGTGTGTCTACTTTTGTGCTAATGGCGTACAACTAAGCTACTTTGGACATATACAGGTAGTTAGTTTGTTTAGCGTATTTTCTTGTGAATATAATCATATTACACTCTTTATAACAGCAAGAAAAGTGGAAGGTCAGCTTGTACACATCGAGGCCCGACGGGGCTGAAGTTGTCAGTACTCCTCACTGTTAGCATAAGCTAGCATTAATGTGTATCTGCGTAAAAGCAGCCCCACGGTCCAACTGTATGAAACCTTATCACACTCCTAAATAATCTGCACCTAACGTACCTGGTCTGCATTTGCTAAAATAACAAAACAAATAACGCTTCTTGGGTGACTCAAGTTGTTGTCGATTCAGCTGCGATATCTTAACTTGAGCTAACGAGCGCACAAGTAGCCCGACGCTAATGTTTACGACAGTGTAACACAGATATAACGAGGCCAGTTCGACTACACGGCTGTGCGACTCGTCAGCCGACACTGCGGACCACGAAGCTGGAAAAACACCCAGCATTTATCTGCATGTAAACCTGTTCATGTCCAGCTACGCAAACGTTGGTTCGCTAGCTGCCCTCCTTGCATCGCTGTCGGGCCCAAATCAGATTTGTGTCGTTGATATCGCTGCTTAGCTAGTCGCCCCCCTTCCGTTTTGACATCCGCCGGTTCACAACGCGTGACACTCTCACCTCTCCGTTGATGCCCGTGATGGACCCGATATTCCCGCTGCCCGCACTGCCGGTTGTTAAAAAGCTGACGACCGAGGCAGGTGTTGCTGTCCCCGCACAACCCAGGGCCGAGGCAACCCCGGCCTTGCCACCGCTGGTATTGCAGACAGCGCTGCAACTGCTGCCACCGCCCCGCTTGTTCTTCCTGCGTTTAGCCCCTCGTTTAGCATCGGTTGGACTCATTTTTCCCCCCCCCACGAAATGAAGCGAGACAACGTGCCGTCCGGACGTGGCGGGGTCTCGAGTGGAATGTCTGTTGCGATCACTCGGGTGTGAATCCGGGACAGCGATTTAGAGACTCCCCAAAAACGACAGACACTCAGTTCCATCAAAGTGCAAACCGACTTCATAGATTCCAATATGGCCTCTAGCTGTGCTGCCTTCAACTAGGCAGCTTGCGTTGCAACGCAACTGTACGTCTCCCTCGCGGGGGCTTCTGGGAAATTGAGTTTGTTGTGTGATATTACCTTGTAGCAGAGCAGTGAAAACCCCAAAAAGTGGTTATAGCTGAGATAAACGTTGATGACTAAGACTTGACCCTGCAAAGCATGTTCTAAAGAAATGTAAGAAATATTTAGATATAAAGATATTGTACCTTTTGCACAGCTCAACCTGAAACTGTGTCTCATCTTTTTTGGCATCGTCAGTGATGGGAAAATGTCTCACAATGTACGAGCAATGTTTTGTACAAAACAATTGCATTATTCTACTATCATGTTATATTTTGATTATTTAGCTATGACAGACACTTTTAGGAAAGGGCGTACATGTATGATGTATGAAATAAACTTTCATGAAAGAGGACATTAATGCTTGTGATTCGTTCCAAACTGAAACAAAAGGAAACACAGTAATTAAAAATCATGTTTATATATTTTTTAATATACATTCTAGGGTTAGGGTTAGCCAACTTATATATTCATAAGTGTACGTTTACAAGCCAAATAGCCATTTTTTGTTTAAAATGTCTCTAAGTATCTAATGCTGTTCCAACATGCATTGCATGTTTATATGTTTGTAATTACACAATCAGAGTTTGTGCCATAGTGCCCCTTTTTTAATTTTATGTTATGTTTAAGCTTTTTTCTGTTTATTTTTTATTCTCTGCGTTTGCCCCCCTGGCATGTTAGTTTAAATGTATTTAAAGGGGTTTTGCCATTTCTTATTGACAATTTATAAAATGAATAAACATTGATAATAGCTTCTTTTTTAAGACTTTGCCAGCACATTAGCCTGTTCATTGTCATGTTTTACCTCAATATTTTAACTCGGTTATGGGAAAAAAAAGTATTTTAACTGATTTTAGACCTTGGACACAACCTTGCAATTAGCATATTTTAACAGCAGGGGGAGAGCGCGTGCAGCACAATTTTTTGCAAACGATGCGGTGCGCGTCTGATGACAGCCGAGGGCCCGCACATTGGCTCAGTCTTTCCGGGGTTCAAACAGCAAGTCTAGCGTTTACCACGCAGAGTGGAGGACCGTCGGCGGTGAATTGGTAGTACACACATGCAGCATTAGCACCATAGCGCCTTGTCGTCACCGAGGGTCTGAACCGTGACAACGGCTAACCGTTTGCAGCTAACTAACCTACATAGTTAGCCACGACCGCACACAGGTGAGTTCGTGTGTTGACCAAAGTTTTGAGCATCGCTATTCCCTTGTGGCGTATAGTTGCACATCTGGCAAAATAGTCGTATAGCGGCCATTTAAAGTGCTTTTATTTAAGTTGTGGTCCGCTGTTTAGCTAGCTTAGATCAGCGTTAGCTAACACGTCAACAGCTCTGATGCTCGTTAACTAGTGGAAATCGTGAAAAGCTAACGGGCCGGGAGGGGGAAACTATCGGCACGTTTGTCCCGGTGCTTGCTTTCCGAATAACCTTAACCATGCAATAATAACAATGACACTTAATTATAGGACATTTATAAGTGTTTTCATTACTTTTTGGACGCCCTTGCTAGTCACGTGACCGTGCTGCAACAGGTAGGCTAATTGTGCAAACGTGTGATCCAGTTCCGGGGTGGGACGTTAACGAGAGAAACGGTGAAAATGGTGAAAAACAGCTGTGCTGTCTGACTGTCAACTGGACGAATAATAGCATCCACGTCGTTTCGTCACTAAAGTACCCAACCTCACTTGGCAATCGCCATGTAAATGAGTCAGATTTTCCTGCAGGGAGCTGAAAACCAGGAAATTCCCTCCTCAGCATTGCCCTGCTGGCAATAAGCTCCACTGTGTTCATCTGTATTCAAGGCGAGGGTTGCTTTGGTGACTGCCGATATGTGGTTGTTTGTACATGTCTTATTGATGAAGGCTTGAGATCAGTAGAAGCAGCAAAAAAAACTGATGAAATAGTCTATATTTGTAAATCACAAAGTTAGGCAAGTTACAAAGTGATGAAACCAACCAAATAGTATTAGATGGAAATACGTCTTTGCTTAAATTGCAGGACATGAGTCCAAATTATCTATCTATTTCTATGTGTACATGTTTTGTGTGGGTCGGTCTGGCCCGTGCTGTATGGATGCATATATGTTTCATAGGCATAGATACTGCAAACAACAAGGATACAATTAAGGTTATCTATTATACATACCTTTACTCACAATAATACATTACTATTATTCTTGTGTTGTACAAAGTGAGCAAGGAAATATGTTGTTTCCAGCTACCACCTGAGAATAGTGTCACAGCATGGCAGGAATAGTAACAACATATTTTTATAAAACAGTCCTGGAACACTTTTTACATCCAGATGCTTAGGGAAAAAACAGCAGTAGCAGTAAATGTTATTAGACAACCCTGTGTGTTTTTCAAAGGAAAACATGCATGCCGAGCACTGTGACTTGAATACAATGATTATACAAGCTCAAAATGGGAGTAGGTTTGTATTTCACTCCTTTTTATTGTACTGTTTTGGTGCATTCCAAGCTATCAGGTGGCTTGGTAGGACCCATTTATACCCTTCTATTTGTCTGTTTTCAGGTATGTCTGAAATTAGTCTTGAGGCTGAATCGGGGAAGATCTCAGCCGAGGACTCTGAGATGGATTGTGAGGGGGCTGAAAAATCGGAAGAAAGTTTGAGTGAGGATGAAAAACAGGAGAGTGTAGACGACAGTAGGCGAAGAGATGACAGAGACGATGTGCTGTACGACATTGACATTGACAGCACTGAAGAAAATGCAGAAAAGAACGGTGACGAGGCCATTCTGGAGGCGGATGAGGGCATTCAGAGGGAGAGTGCAGTGACGCGCAGTGACAGCGACGCTGCACACGTGTCTGACAGTGTAGAAAATGGGGGACAGGAGACAGATCATCATGTTGAATCCGCTGAAACACCGGAGGAAAGTGGAGATTCTCACACTGAAACAAAGGTGATATTTGCCTTCACTTTGGACTTTCAACCTCTCTAAGCGCTTCCCTACTGTGCTTGTGTTCATGTTGCTGCTCCGATCTTTACTTGGTCTGGTGGTGGTCTCTTTCCTATACAACCAATTTATTATTGGATTGACTTTAGTTGTGAAGCTTTCTTTCATATAATCAACAACATGAACCTGAGTCATAGCTCAAGAGATTGAGTTTGTTTCTCCCCGGTAGACGTGCCTCTGATTTTCTTCTGCTTTGCTCAAGGGTGTAGCTGTCACTCTGTGTTGATGGTGCAGTTGATGGCTTTCTTCCTTTTACTTGTGTGTTGCTCTGTGAGGTGCCTAACGTGTTTGGGGACGATCAAGGCTTTATACAATTCCTCTGCTTTGAATCAATGCTGGCTTATCTCAAAGTGATTGTTGAGAAGGATTAATTTGTCTTTATTACCATGAAATCTGTGTATTATTATTATTATTATTATTATTATTATTATTATAAGTCAGTAAGTATACACTTCTCTACATTTTGCTTTGTTTTTTTGGACACTGACGTACATGATGTGCACATGACACCATTTCCTCCTCACAATGTTTCCCTGTTTGTAAGTTGGGTACATAGAGATTTTGAATTCTACATACCGTCAAACAGATGACTGGGTAAGTGAAAAAGATTTGGAGTCCCGACTGCACATTCTCTGGCAGTCCCACAATTCTTGCGTTGCTGGAATGTGTGACTCCTCGCTCGCGCTGTTGATTCACATTTTGGGTTTCAGTGCCAGTATTACACGTCAGATTACAGGAATTCAAAAAGCAAACGTGTTTGTAAACCCTCTTCATTTAGAAGCCATAAATGCATCACAGTTGTAACCCAGACTTGTCAGATATTACGTTCAGATGCATTTTCCGTCCTTTCCGTCTGCAGCTTAAACCCGGCATCGTCCTACTTGGCTGTGTCTTCTGTAGTTTGAGAGGCAAGCTATGACTCTTTCCTCTTCAGCTGATGCAGCTAATTGGGACAATTAGGTTATTGTTGTTATCCCTTCATCCCACGTCATTTTAGCACGTATCCAGGATACTGAACTGTAGGGAGCGACACACAGTGACTTGCCATACCATGGCTTTTTCAAAGGCTTGATTCATTTGCAGCCACTTCGCTCCAGCAGGCTGACATTATGAGCAAGCTTCGTTGCAGAACGTCTGTAGATGTTGGGTTGGGTCATGTTGGCTTTAATAGACATTCTGCAAGGAAGCTTGCTCTAATGTCTGTAGATGTTGGGTTGGGTCGTGTTGGCTTTGAGACCTCTGGTGATCCCCGGCTGAATCAGTCCCAGTGCAATATAAGAATCCTCTTAAATTGAGAAACATGGGCTAGTTCTGCAACAGCTAAATTAAAAGAAAACAAACTGTGCTTGTCCGCAAATATCATTACAATCGGTCTTAATTTACACCCTGTTTTAGAAATGCATGGAATCAGAGATGTGTATCACCCAGACAACCTGTTTATACTGGATGTCTGATGATTATCAGGCAGGAGTCTGGTTTATCTGCAGGTGGCTGGACAAGCCTACCAGTGTATGTCTGTACTGATCTGCCTGCATGCGGGCGTCATCTGACCTTTTAAGTATTTATGTGTCTGTCACATGATCCAAAGTGAAGTCTTTGTTGCACATGCAAACATGAAACCTTTCCTTTGGTCTTTTTTTAGTATGTTATATTCTGGTTATGCATATAGGTCTTCTTTTGGTTCTGGCTTTACTAGAGGTTGGGTTGGCTTCGAGAGAGCCTGATATCAGCAGGTTCTTTACACGTTTTAACCTTTTATAAACACACACAAACAGTATCAAATGACACATTGTGATAAAAAAAAATGTTTGGCAGTCATTTTATGATCACATGCTTCCTTATCCTTTAAGGAGTTAACTTCAGTCACATCTTCCTTTTCTGTGTGTTTTCTTTAAGTTTAGTATTATTTAATATAATTCAAAGCTGGAATCCAATATATTGACCCAGTACTTTAGGGAATTGAAGCTGTCAGTAAATACATCTGCTTAGCTGTGATATGAAATGCGTTATTAATATAAACCCATGATTTAAACTTGCTTTGTTGCTCACACGGTGAAGACCAGTCGGTCAGTTTAGACAAGTCCCAGATCTCGTTACCTGGTGATCTGGTAGCTATTTGCATTATTTAAGACACTTTTCAAGGTCTGCCTATTGTCTGAAGGAGCTTGTTCAAAGATGAACATTCTGATTTATAATACATTGTTTCTGTGCCAGCCGCTTTGGCTGGCGTGTCATTAATCCACATTAACCAGCTTTACACTCTCAGACCTCACAGGGCTCTCGTATGTAAAGCTTTTACAGTGTTGGGTCAGTGTCCTAGTTCTTAAATCCACAGTGACTAGGCCATAAATTGTACTAAAACTAACACAGCTGCATTTTCATCCTGGAAGGAACTTTCAGACGTCTAGTTTATTATAGGCTGAACAAAACTGATCCACAAACTGTTGTCTCCACCCCGAGGCTTGAAACGAGCCGACATGCAAACCAATGTGTCACTGTGCCATTTTAATCCACAAGCACAAGTAGGAGGAGCTATGATTTGTATGTTTTCCTAAAGATTATAGTAGCTCTTTCCCTGTGATCGTTAATTATATTCAAGGTCAAAGAGACTTTTGTTCTATTGTGTGTTGCTGCATTGCAGGATCTTTCTGAGTTGGACCACAAAATCACCAGTTATAAAACATGGCACGCCGGGTTTAATGTGGTAGGAAGTAATTGATGTCACTGTAAAACGTAAGGCCTGGTCTTTGCTGGGAAACACTGACATGAACGTGGCAACGAGGAAGCAAATACTGTCGGTCCAAAAACATTGCTATGGAGAACAGCAGATGTTTGGAGATAATGGCTTGATTCCCTTTTTTTTTTTTTTTTTTTTTTTTTTTTGCATGAGTGGAGGTGTTGTGCACTAAACCTTTATGACCTATTATATCATCTTTACAATACTCCACTAAATGAAGAATGTATGTAAAGAGTGACGATGGGGTAATGCGCTTGGTGACATATTCCGTCCAGCGGTGTTTAGTAATTAAACAGAAACGGTGTTGTAAAATAGGGGAGTGTCGAAAATTGATGCCCGTTGTTGCACAAGAACCTCAGCTATCCTGGTAGATGATGTAATGATTATACCTCACTATGCTCTTTGTCCTGTCATGAAAATGTATGACGGAAATCATAGAAGGAGGACGGATTTACCAGAATACAGGCTTGTTTAATGCAAATATTTTCTTGGGGTGGCACAGTTCAGCTGTAATCGGAGTCCATTTTTGTATTCTTGTTGTTACCAATGTACTTACCCAGATATCTCATGTCATCACTATGTGGAACCCACAACTTTAATTATCAACTGTCGTTTCCTGATTTCCACCATGGCTGTGTCCACAAGATGGCACCACTATTGTGTCCTATTGTGTCTTGGATTCTGAGTCCTCTTTTCTTAAGGGGGTTTCCCTCTTTGAAGTTGTTCAGGAAAGCTTTCCAGAATAGCCTGCTTCATGTCACCTTGTTTGTTACAGGAAGGCACAATGACTGAAGAGTCCCATAGAAGCTCAGCCGCTGAGATCCCAGTCACCAGCAATGGAGACTTGGATCAGAACCCTGAGACCGTATTCCAGAGGGTAAGGGCTTTGTTTTGAGAGCAGCATCCCTCAGAACTGTGTAATTGTCGATATGAGTTCACCGGTTTCCCAAACAGAACTTTGACGAGGTCTTCAAAGTCCTTACTTATGAAAATTGTGTTTGTAACAACAACCTAACCCTTGTTATGATGTCTGTCAAGTTAAATACAGTTCATCTCGCATTAAATTGGCTCAACTTGTAATATTGAAAACTCTGCTTCTGAATAAAAATGTACAGTGCAAACAAATATGTATAATTTATATCTTTGGCGTTGTATGCTAAATAGTAGGGATGCAACAATTAACCATAATTATCTAAATGAATCAGAAAAGAATATTCAACAAATTGTTGCAGATCTGCAACAATGGGTTTCGTTCTGTGTAGTAGAGACATTCTCAGATACTCAAGGTCAGATCCCTCTGCAGTGAAGTCCTTTAGTTGGAGACGTCTGACTGACGGTCTGCGGCAGAGAAGACGTCACAATCACAAGAATGTGTGCAGCTTTGAGACTTTAAATCAGGCAGCTGCAGCTCCCTGCTTTAGCTTTGCAGTGAGTTAACTTCAATCATCAGTGACATGAATGTCACGACGCGTTTGCTTCTGCCCATACACGCATTTTCCCAACGCATTTATTTATTTCTTCCACAGGACTCTTACCCTAGTGTCCCCGGGGCCCCAAACTTTCCAGAGTCCTGTGTCACCTCCAGCAACTTTGCTTCAACAACGGAGGGCATCATTGAATCACGGCCGTACAAAGGTAACGCATCTCTCCCTTCGCGTGTGCACCGTTTCCTCGCTCACCGTTTATCTGATTTGCTTTGCAGCGTTCTGTGTTTACAGGCGATCTTTCTCTCCGTGTACTCTCAACGCAGCGCTCCACTTTTTTTGTTTTAATCTCGGGGAAATTTGAAAGGCAGACATTTGAATTTGTAAAGGTGAACATCCAATTGAATTTAATGAGTTTTCTCTGATCTCCGCGTTGTGACCCTACTCTCCTTTTCATCACCATGCCCTTGTTATAAATGCAAATAAGAACATTTCCACCATAGAATGGGGAGCTGTTGTAGCCCATGTTGCCATGGCTATGTTCCATGTGATTTAGTTGAGGTCGGCTTTTGTTCATTAACGCATTCATCCTGCGAACACGGAGAGATAAGAAAAAACACGAGCGGGAAATCAACATCAATGAGAAGTTCCCTCTTACGCTTGTGGAGGCCGGATGGCGACATACTAATGAATCATAACTCTGAATATCTCCCAGGGTCAGCAAGCCTGCCCGCGTCTCCCGTGGCACCTGTAGCGCCCAGCTCGGCTGTTGCTAGCCGCCTGGCGCGCTCTTCCAGCGATAGTCAGGCTGAGAAAGGTACCAGCAGCGAAGGAGTACGAATTGGACGATACATGTGCACACTGAATTCACTGAACTCACCGCAGGCCTGTCGTAGCTTTCTTTGGTTTTCATCAGTTTCTTACCTGCTCCTTGTTCCCACAGGCTGCACTCCATTCCTAATCAAACCGTTCGTCTTCTTCTTCTTCTTCTCCTTCCTAGTTTATTGGCTCTCCAGACTGTCTACTGAAGTAGTTTTCTGCTCTGCAGTGTCTAATGAAATGTCTTTCACACGCCCCGTAGAGTCATTTTTTTCAGAGGATCTACGTCTCAGGATTTCTAGGTCTGATGAAACCTCTTGGTGCCGAAAGCATTTGCTTGGCTGGGAAAAGCACTGCTTTCGCACTTAATCACAGTGGGTTTTCCTGCTTGTAACCTTTGTCCATGCAAAAGTTCGCACCTATACTCTCCCCTAGTTTCTCTCTATGGTGACCCAAAAGTGACACACATTGGGAAAGGTTGTCAGACAAAAAGATATAACAGAATACATCAATAGATCCTTTTAAAAAAAATCTTAAACACATTGACCACCAGCCTTTTCAGTTATAGCTGCCTGGCTGAATGAAACCTTCTTCATCAACCTTCAGCAGTCAGTGCACGCAATTGTAATCAACCATATTATCTGGTAAGGAAACTTAAAAAAAAAAACTATACAACATTTTAATTATTTAAAGGGACAGTGCACATCTAGCGGTGTGATTGCAGATCGTGAAAGACTCTAGTAAAAATAGTAGCCAGTGTTTGGTTTGTCTGTTACTGTAGAAACATGGCGGACTCCGTAAAGAGCAGCCGCTCCCTCTGTAGATATGAAGGACTCATTCTAAGCTAACGGTTCAGGTGGTTATACACTGAGGAAAACATAGTTATGATTATTATGTTACATTTCTGCTAATAGGTTCCCCGTAATGTTACACACTGGCCCTTTTAACTAACAATATTATTATGATGTATTCAGCTATATTCTATTACTTGTCTGATATCCTTTTTAACTATATGTTGTCAGTTTCTGCGCTCAATGTATTCCAGCATTTCCCCTCTATGCCCAAACCATATTAAAGCACTTTTCCTCACTTAAACCCTGACTGTTTTTTGAAAACGGTAAGTCATGACTAATTGTATTTTAATTGTTCATTGTGATTTTAATAACCATAGATGTCATCAGCGTCCTCTAATGCCTTAAATTCAGTGTTGAAGTTTTAGTGTTAACATGACAATCTCACCACGCTGTTTGATGATTGTAACACTTTGAATTGTACCTCCTTTCATTTCCACCACAGTTCTGTAGCCTGCAAACCCAATAACTTAGTCACCCACTAAGTGAATGACTTTTAATTGTCCAGGCACGATGAATGAACAGCCAATGAGCGGAGCGGTGGTCCTTTCAGAGGACTTAAAGAGCCCGGCCATGGAAAAACTGGACCTAGTGAGGAAGTGGAGCATCAACACATATAAAGTAATCCTCTGTCCTTGATTTCTTTTTTTTTTTTTTTTTCATGTCCCTCCTTACCCTGCTTCTTCTCTCATCTTTAGTCCCAATCTTAATCTCCTCTCAGTTCATTAGGGTGTTGGCAGAAATGTGAACTGTGCCCCAAACTGAAAAACGCAAATCGTTGATATCCTTTTCTTGTTTTTCGACTTAGCTGTGGCGACCCCCACCGTAATGTTTTAACCACGCTCTGTCCTCTGCAGTGTACCAGGCAGATCCTGTCGGAGAAGCTGGGTCGGGGCTCGCGGACCGTGGACATGGAGCTGGAGGCTCAAATCGAAGTCCTCCGCGACAATAAGAGAAAGTACCAGAATGTGATCAAGCTGGCCCAGACGCTGTCCAGTCAGCTGTCCGAGATAATGCAGACGCAGAGGCAGCTGGGCGACGCCTTCGCCGACCTCAGTCTCAAGTCACCAGAACTGCACGTGAGTCCATGTCTTCACGCACCTTCTCGTCAATCAGATTGCGTTGGATAAACGGGAAGGGGCGTGTTATCATCCTCACTTAAGTGTCCCAGCAAAAAGTCCTAAAGTCATGCAGAATGTTTATTGACTCGTGTTTATTTGTATTCTATTGAAGCGTCACAGGTTATTGGCTTCAAAGGCAGTAAAGAATCTTGCATAATTCAAGTTTGGGTCCTCCTCCACTTCCTGAGTCCTCAAAGTGTGTTAGATGATTTATCGTTATTGCTCCATTATTCAAATACCAAGAGCATTCTTTTTTATATTTGATTGAGTGTCTTGTATACAAAATACTTCTTACAGAAATACAAGTATGTATTTTGTATCTCAGACATTGATGCTCTTCTATTATTATTATAATATTCTACAGAGTGCAGTCATTGATCTTTATGCCTGTGCGTCGGCTACAGCCGTGGCCGGCAGCATTATGTTTTTAGCTTGTCCATTCGCCCGATCTATTCAAAAGGGAATTCCTTCAAATTTAATACAAACGTCCCCTTGGACTCAAGGGTGACATGATCAGATTCTGGTGGTCAAAGGTCACTGAGACCTAACTCAAGTAGCCAAACGCTATTCATGACAATTTCACACAATGGATGGACACTGGATGCAAACTGGTAGAGGTGAACAAGCAGGAGTTGATCTCTCCATGGATTAAATGTTTCTGTTTAATTTAATGCAGAAATTATTGTGTCACATATAGTTTTGACAATCACGATCCCTATTGTATATGTACTTGTCAAATCAATGGTATGATGTTGACACCTGCAGTAGCCACTCAGGACAGCAGGGCCAAATAAGCAAAATTCACTAAAACTTGTTTGACTCTGTTTTTTTAGGAGGAGTTTGGTTACAACGCTGACACCCAAAAGCTTTTGTCCAAAAATGGAGACACATTGCTGAGTGCCATCAACTTTTTCATCTCCAGTGTGAACACACTCGTGGACAAAACGATTGAAGACACCCTGCTTAATATCAAACAGTATGAATTTGCCAGGTAGGTAATGCTTGATCATGTGTGGGCACCATCTCCAAACCACAAGATAATATCTCACCATCAGGAGAAAGAGTTTCAGGCCTGGCTGGATCTTTTGTGAGATCAAATATGTTTTGCCATAGTCGGGTCAAAAGACCTCCATAGAAACTCTACTGTCCTCACCTCAAGCACTGTAAAGAGTATTATTTGTGATAATGAAAAAAGGTGTTGATTGTGTTGTCTTCTGCAAGAAAAAAACATTGTTTGCTTTCGTGGCAAATGCCACATTCTTCATAATAAGAATGCCAACTAAGTCCTGATGCAAGCTAACATGTACACTCTCATACAGGCAGGGACTTGAATACTGCATCTGCACAGAAATATTCAAACCATACATGTGAATGAATACATATTAAAACTTCCCTTTTTTTCTCTTCTCCCAAAAATGAGAAGTAAACTGTGCTATCTCCTCATCCACATGGTCGATTTAAATCATTTAAATTGCTAAAGTACCATAACCCTTGTGAGAAGAGGCGTGTGCTTTTACATAAAATGCACAAAAATGCTTCTGAATGCACATGCAGAAGTAGGGGGTCATTTTGTCATGGTACGAGCAAGAATCAGCTCAAAGTATGTCATTTTGTGCAGTGTTGCAGATGTAGATGATTTAGGTCTTAGTCTTTCTAAAGATGTGCAGTATTAGTCTGTGGGTTGCTGGGAAGGCACCAAACAATACTTGTATAAAAACTCTGGAGCTCTCAGGTAGTCATTTTTGGGGAATCTTGCTCAGACTCATGACTTTTGATCACATTTATGCTGAAAATAAGTTTAAACATAATTTATTTTAAAGGCAAGGACCCTAGTTAGTTAGGGTACCCTAAGGTGGAACTTAAAGTATTCTTTCAAACAAAACCAAATATTTTTCAGTTCAGTCACATATGAACATACCCTTTTTTTTTTTTTTCCTAACGGTCTGTGCCCAGATAGTGATGTTTGTTTTGAATACCGCACGTCTAGGGTCGAGTACGACGCGTACCGTACAGATCTGGAGGAGTTGAATCTGGGGCCACGTGACGCCACCACCATGCCCAAGATCGAGTTCTCCCAGCAGCAGTTCCAGGTCTACCGCGACAAGTACGAGAGGATGCGGAACGCCGTCTCCGTCAAGCTGAAGTTCTTGGAAGAGAACAAGGTCGGCCACAGAGTTGGTTTGCTCGACGTACGCGACGGCTTCACGGTCCAAGTGTGCTCACCGTCTCTTTATTTCCCCAAACAGGTGAAGGTGTTGCATAACCAGCTCATCCTGTTCCACAACGCCATCGCTGCGTACTACGCCGGAAACCAACAGCAGCTGGAACAGACTCTCAAGCAGTTCCACATCAAGTTGAAAATGCCAGGTGGGGACAGTCCATCTTGGCTGGAAGAGCACTAATCACTCCGTTTGAAGCCACAGCGGCTCAGTTTCAGCAGGACCCTCCCTTCCTTCCCCCTTTAACTCGACTGTCACTGCCTTTCAAACTTTCACAATTGTAAATCTTTTAACTCAATACGCAAAATGATACAAAAAAACAATCCTACAATCCTTTTACTCTTGTTGTTAAATCATTGTTTTCATCTTGCAGTGATTTGAAATCATAAGAAACACACTTTTTTAAACTTGTTTGATAAATCCGATGAACAGGAGTTGCCGCAGTCCACACATTTGGAAACTGTAAATGGCCTTTTGCAATCCAGCATATGAATGTTGTATCTCAGCACAGCGGACTTGTTGGCTCTGTAAGGACGGCTACGGGATTCAAATGACTGCCGGCTCCAGTACTCTTATCAGTCGACTGACGAATACTAGACAAATACTCTATGAAAGTCTAATCAGGAGGCTTCAGGAGACTCTGAACATGAATTCTCATGATTTGATTTGACACCTGTTGTGATAAACGGAGCAAAGCGGTATTCAGATGTATGGATCATGCATGGAAACTGGCCAGCAAACTGATTAAAGTGGTAGTTTGACATTTTGGGGAAACGAGCCTATTTGCTTTCTTGCTGAGAGTTTGTTCAATATAAGACTACAGACAGCAGCTGGTTAGCTTAGCTTAGGATAAAGACTGGAAATGGTTAGCAGTCAGGGTAAACTGGCTCTCTCAAAAGGTGAACAACGGTTAGTCTCCCAGCACCGCTTAAGCTCACCAATATGAAGACCAAAGTGCAAGAGTGTACAAGAGTGTTGCACAGAGCCAGGCTAACGGTTCCCCCCTGATTACAGTCTTTATGCTAAGCTATCCTTTTGCTAGCTGAAGCTTTAGATTAAAAGTGCAAACATGAAAATTGTTTTTGATCTTCTCGTCTAACTAAAAACAAATGAGTGTTTCCCAAAATGTAAAACTATTTCTTTAAATCGATACGTTAAAATTATGTTTATGTCTGTTCACAACAAACGCTGCATGTATATGACTATACTGACAGGATGCTATTTCTAATCGATATCATTCTCTGGTTAACATATGACTGAATGGGTAAAAGTGTTTTGATTCTCTTTTATCCCAGAGAAATAATGAAGGACCAGCCTTATGTGACTAAATGTGCCTTGAATTCTTGATTATTTTTTTTTCATCTCTTCCCTCCTGTGCTTTGATATTTGATCTTGTGGTTTGGGGGGGGAGGGGGGCGGGGAAAGGAGCTTTCACTTCCGGTTTTCAGGACCAACTTTCAAAGGAAGAGACTGGACCAAACACACTCTCAGAGGACCGTACAGTTAGAGCCTGTGCAACTGTACATGTTTAAACACTCAACACACATAGGATAGCTGTGTTACACTCCAGTAACATTCAGAGAGTCTAAATATGTTGTTATGGCTTGCTGTTCTCAAAGATATTTATCCATATTGCACACATGCACATTTATGCATTTGAGACTAATTAAAAAAAACTGTATATGTGAGGTGAAAACCAAAATACGATTAACTTTTTGTAAATTTGAAATACCAGCATCCCTTTGTCAGAGCTGCTGACGGTTTGTTTCATTGGGCTATAAAAGTATATTTTTCAAAGAGAACCTACTGTGCTCTGTTATGGATAACCAGCTGTCACGTCCTCACTCGATTTGTACTTTTCCTATGGCTCACCATAGCAGTTTGTGAGTGTGAATCTTGTACAACAATCTATTGTTTCCCTGAAATAGACTGATATATATATTTGTAATTTTCTCTATTTGACCTTGTAGTTTACAATCAATGCCGCCATTTGGCTTTGTTTTTCTTTTTTTCTTTTCCTGAAGACCTACAGAATGATGTGCTAGTACTAGTATTTGCTAGTGGGTCTTTACCTTTTTGTAATAATAAAACAATAACAAATGTTGAGTTGAGAAAAGGATTCGGAATGTTGTGTAAACTCTTTTGGGAAGATTAAAGTTTCTTTTCTTTATCATCTCGTGGTGTTTTGTAGTAGCGGCTTGTATGAGAAGTCACCAGCAGGGGCCAACAAAGAAACGCCGAGCGAGAAGAAGATGCACATGTTGTCACTGAGGGGGCAAGAAAAGCTTCCGATATGCCCGATGAAATATTACAATTATGTTTAGAGTAAACCTTTTTTGCATTCATCCTGTTTTTTGTTCCCGTCTAGAAAGTCAGCGACGGTTTTATAGTCTGTTGACATGTGGATTCAATATGACTGGTGTTTACTTAAGTCCAGGTGCTTTTAGGTTTCCCTTTTTTAGGTGTTCATGATCACAACCCCGCCACACCCTCGCCTATACACTTGACAGGATCTGGTTAATCCTCTGGAAAGCCTTGAGGATGTTGGTCACAGACTGTTGAGGTACATTGTCAATTAAATTATCAATTGTGGCAAAGCAAATAGATAACCTTTAATCAGACTCACAGCAGCAGGTTAATGTTTATCAGTGGCTGCAGTCCTAAGATGTCAAGTCTTATCTGCAATTTTAAAAAGCAAGTGCTTTAATTGTAAATGCCTTTAATTCAGTAACGAATAACTATTTTCATGCATCTATTTTGTTGCTCAGTAATTTGTGCATAGATGGAAGGATGTGTAATATAACTGGAGGAAAATACATCTGGTCCAATCTTTGATTATTATTTTAATAGTATAAACCTAATTGTGCAAATGTATGAATGAATAGAAAAGTTCTGATGTGCTTTTTTAATATAGTTTTGATTTTTGTCTCGATCCTTGTTTTTTTTTTTTTTAAGGTGTATAATTCTCTGATTTCGCGTAAATGTATTTTATTCTAGCAGAACTCTGATTTTGAGTTTTATTTGGTATAATATATGGAATAATCATTTATCAACTACAGAATCAGCAGGTTCTGCCAAATAAAATAAAAAAAGACAAAGAACTTTAATAGAACTCTCTACTTCCTAACGAGATTTGTTTTTGATTCTGGGCAAACATGTGAACCCCCTCGTCTCCAGTCAACGTGTGTGGACTTGTGAACCTTTTTCCTGTGAGAGAAAAAAAAGCTTCATCAGTTGTTATATCATGATATTTAAGCAGCGATTAACTTAATTCTGTCACTAGTGTAAAACAAGACACTCCAGTACACCCCTGAAGAATCTCTTGGTCATCTTTTCTTTCTCACTTTCTCACAAGTTGTAGATGAAGAGTTCAACTCGTAAAGTAGCAATTTATAGCAATTCAGATTGTTGGTTAAAAGTTTAAGCAGTAAAATGTTCTCAAGTAGCCAATATGTTGCTGCTTTATCTTCACATTTTTATGGATTTTTGCGATGTCAAAATCCTCCATAGGAAGGATAAACAAAAACGGACAAAATGAAAAGAAAGGACAGGTCCAAATAATGTCTCAAATGCATGATGTCATTAAGCTGAAACGAGAAGCACAACCTACAGATAAATGTGGTGTAATAAACTACATTTTTGCTTAAAATTAAAGTAAAGTATTTAGACCTGGACTAAAGAGAAAATAGCACCGAGTACGTTTACTCTGTTACAAGTTGTGCATTCAAAAGTTACTATACTTTATATTATAGGATTCATATTACAGATGCATTACCGTGAACGCAGCATTTTACTGTTGCAGTTGTTCAAGATGGAGCCAATCGGTACTTCAGCCAGATAAATAGAGTAGAGTAAAAAGTACAGTATTTGTACAATATGTAAAGTTGTATAACAATGGAAACACAAGTCCCTCAAATGTATAATTAATGGTAGCACTTAAGTAAAAGTACCTCAATACATGAACTCACCTGATATCGCTGGTTGCAGCCTTAAGATTGCACCAGTGGGTCAGAAGCAGCGTTTGGCGCGCGCAGGGGACACGTGAACGCGCCTGTTCCACCTGCCCCAATCACGTACGAGGAAGCTCTCCCCGCCGCCGCCGTCTGCTGCTGCTGCTGCTGCTGAGTGTTTGTGCTCTTGAGCTGCAGCCCGGCAGCAGCTCACCTGACCGGCCTGCTAACCTGAAGCGCGGCGCAGATTTTCTCCTCTGAAAAGTATCGACCACTAACTCCCCGACGGCGTCGGAGCGCGTGACGTGTCCCGGCGAAGCCCCTCTCACATCCCTCCCGGTAAGTCAAGCAGGACGGCACCGCCGCATCACTGTCTGTGTGTGTGCATATGTGTGCGTGTGTTTGTGTGTGTGTGCGTGAGAAGTCCTTGTACCGTTACAGCGGTGTCATGCTGGTTGCATCTTTAGCAAAGCAGAGCGTTTGACCTTCCCACCACTGTCTCTTTTCGCTCTGAAGGGGACAGCAGAAGGTGTCCTGCAATGCAGGCAGGGTCCGAAATGACATCATAATGAAGATTTAGTGCAGTTTGAGGCCTGAGTCTGTTGCACTACTGTGTGCTGGCCATGTAAACACTCAAGGAAACATTGGCTTGTTTGTATTGTAAATATTCCATTCAAGAATGGTATGTACTGGAAAGCCCACGTGCAAAGTATTACTTAAGAAATTAAGAATGTTCAATTTACTTAATGTCATTAAGTAACAACTGCATTGTAGTGTAAGATAGGTAGACACATTCAGTAGAAAGTCTTCATGTTTTTTGTGTTACATTATAACATTGAATAATGTAAGTTTTTTTTTTTACACTGATCAACAGAAAGCAACAACATGGCATTATCAGAATACTTTTATTCAATACAATGTAGTAGTTTTTCATGTTGGGGTAATAGTTTTTTATTTGTAGCTTTCAGTCCAGAGTCTCTTTTTGCAGATGACTGCAGCGTTTATGTTTGGCTTGATCCATACATGTTGTATTATTCATACATATAGTTTGCAATGTTCCGATATTTGCATTATATATTTTGGTATTTGGCAACAAATGTAATACTTTTCCCGATACTTACTTTCCCACAAAATCTTTGTTTTAATTAACCGAAACTATAGCCAAAGTTCTCACATTTCAAAAGCCCTTTCACAGCCAGACATACGAGAACTTTGCCGAAATAAAACGTCCATAAAATTGAAATGATTTAACTAAACGTTCTGTTCCGATCTGTCGAGACATTCAATGCTAATGTTCCGTACTTTACAGTTTCTGATACTTCAGATGAACTTGTATTTTTGGTGGGCATTTTCCTCCCACGTTACAGTGATGACTGGAGTAGGAAGCAGTGTTTCGCTGTTGGCGGCGGTTGTTGTGGATTCACTAACAGGACTTACAGCCCTTTTACTTCAGCATGTATGGCTTTATAACTCTACCCCTGTTGGTTTTGTTCTGCACCTCAGACCCTGGCTTCCTTGGCTTTTGTACCCGACTATACATGCTGGGATGAATTAGAGGGTAATCCATTCAAGTGTTGGGAACAATACCCCCGTGGAAAAAAAGGGGTTTCTTCCCGGGTCAGGTCAAGGGAGAGGGCGGTGTCACCCCACCCCCCCCCCACACCCGCCTCACCCCACCGGTTGCTGTGGAAGCCGAGAGTAACACGGAAAACTCAATTCTCTGACGTCATCCCCTGGGACGAAGATGCTGGGGTGCTTGATTTATTTCTGTGGGAGCAGGAGAGGTGCTGAATAGTTTGTCGCCAACTTGGGTCAACTCGAGCGGTCTTTATTGCCTGAAAACCTGTCCTCGTCTTATATATGCGTCCATGAAAAACCGTAAAAGGAAATTAAAAAAAGAAAATAAAAGAAGGAAAAGAATCAAAGTGTTCTTGGTTGCATGCCTCTCTCTTACGTCACTCCCCCAAACTCCCACCTGTTACCACCCAGATCGCTCAGCTATAGACTGTCTAATAAAGAAAGTAAAATCCAAAATAAAACTGAAGAAACGTTTCAAGACCTGACTCATCTTTTCAGCTCAAACTCAAATGCAAAATTACAATATATGTCTTGATAAATATTGTTTTGGGGATTTCTGAACATTGCTCAGTGGCTTTGGTGTTTTTCGAGAGTCTGCAATGTGACCTGTGTGCCTGTAAGTAGTGTTTTGCAGGTATTAAGCTGTATTCTAATGAAGCCTGCTGTGTCTCTGGGCCCTTGGGCAAACACTTTTCCTCACCGCCATGTAAACATGTTTGCATTCCCCCCGTGTTTCCCTGCTGTTGTCTCCATGGTGACCTGAACACCTGCTTTATTTGTCACCAATGTATAAAACTAACCTCACTAAGGATCTGTTGCTTTCAGCCAATTTGAACTAAATCAAACGACGCACGTGTTATTCCGCTCCAAGCGTAAACTCTGTAATCCTCCGTGGCCGACGTTGGTTTAGTGCTGCACAAGACTGTGAAAGCCAAGAGGTACGGCGAGATTTGCCTAAAGCTGATCTTGGCACCATGGCTCAGATTGCTGGAGCAACAATCGGATAGCAGAGCCAGAGGTGATGCAGGCGCAGTGGTGTGCTGCAGGCCGGACACCGATCACCTGTTAACAAAAGAACAAACGGAAGAAGAGTCAAAGCTCTGTTTTTGATCCGTGGCTTCGCAGATGGTGTACTTTGTCCTGTCCCTTCCCTCCTTCCTGTCATTTCCTCGCCTGAGTGGGTTTTGTTTCACCTGGTTTAGATTTTCTCTGGGTGAGTAATGCATTTGTATTTATTTGTTATTCAGAGATTCAGTGTTTGTTTAACATCTGAAGCGTAATGTATTGTGAAAAGTTGCTGTGTTATGTATGCAACAGTGTCGTTCCTATTAGAAGTGGGTTGAATGGATTAATTCCTCTGTGTTGGTTTTAATTGTGCTAACAAGATATAAAGTAAAGTTCAGGAAACACTAAGTTGTTGTGTCCGAGACAAATGACGGCGTTTTTGCGGTGCGATGTTATGAGACGCACAATGTCATAAATATACATTTTTATTTATTTATTAAGGTACAAAACATAAGTAATATGCTCTCCTCAAAGCCATTAGACTCCATTGACAAACATTTCAACTTACCAGTTATTGTAAAACTCACTTCCTTCATTCGTTTTAGTAAGTCTTTCCACTCCAGAAATCACAAACTGGTTTGAGAGTTTCAAAGAGAGACTGAATATGAAAAATAAAACAATGAAAGACCAGTAAACAATAAATAGAAAGTAATGTAATATTCAGGCTACATTCATGGGTATAAATAAATATGTGGAGAATGTATTTTAACACCTCTTAGTATTACCCAGGTGTACCTAATAAAGTGGCAACTGAGTTTAGATACTATGGTGTTGTAAAATGTCTGACAATTGACACAAGATATATTCAGTTTGCGCCAGTGAAAAAGAGAAAAGCAGCAAATCCTTAACATTTGAGAAGCCACAACCAGCAAAGTTGAAGTTTATGCCTAATAAATGATGAATCAATCAAAACATGTCGATCCACTATATTCAAAGAGTCCACTTATTACTTCAGCAGTGTTAGACGTGCTCTCCGAAGTAAGTTTGAGGTTGATGTGTGTCATTACAACAAATAATTATTTTGTATTGTGTGTGTGTGTGGGATATTATCATTCTGAGCCCACATACACACGCGTAGTTCTGAACTATCAGCGGTTTATCATCAAAACTGTAATGAGTGAGACGTGTTTCTGCCTGCAGTCGTTAGGAGGATAAGACTCCTGGTTTGTTTGAGTCGGGTTTAGAAAGGTTTAGTCGCTGGTTGTATGATTAGATGAATTCCCTCCTCAGTTACAGGTTAGCTGACTGTAACCGGTGTTACAGGTGAGATAGTCCTTCATATTAGTCTTAGCAGAACCCGTCTGAAGCTGTTTAAACAGTCATTGCCGGAGCAGCATCGCGTGTTCTGCAAACTCGCAGCTTTAATCTTCAAAATCGGAGAACCTCATCTCAGACACGGGCTGTTATTACCAGATTTATGCTAAGCTCGGGGGATATGTTGTGTTTGGGGCGACTGCATCTGCACACAGTCTTTACAAAACCCTTCCTCCTCCGGCTCTGCAGGTGTTTGTGCAGCGAGACGAGGCAGAGGGACAGTTTGCTTGTTTTTTTGTTTTGCAGTCAAGGGTTTTCACTTTGTCACTATGCATCTCTGTTAGATTGTTCCTCCACATGCAAGAACAGTATTGATTACATGTTGCTATGCAGAGATGATGTAATATATGATATGATTTGTTGGCACTCCTAGTGTTTTGGCCGATCTCCAGCTTTTAATTCCAATAGATCTCATGTTATTAATAAGATCTTCACTTGTTAAGGCTCCTATAAGACATGAGTAAGCAGTCTGCAGGCTGGCGCACACTAACAAGGAGTGTGAATGTGCTGGGAGTCTTCTTCATGTGTTAATAATTATAAAGGGAAGTTCCTCCATTAACTGTTGGTGAAGTAAATAACTCAACTCTTTATTTTTTTAACACCTTTCATGCAATCATGCAGCACAAAGTGCTTTACAGGGCAAGATTAAAACAGCACGAACAAAATAATAACACAATAAAATAACTAAATAACAGACAATACTATTTTGCAAGACAAACAATTACAACAATAAAATGTTAAAATAGATTTGAAAAGAATTCACTAGAATAGGATCAAGAGGTAGAAATAAAATTAAAAGCAGCGATTAAGACTTAAAAACTAAGGCAGTAAATGACGAGGCACCTTAAATATAAGCCAGGTGAAGAAGATGCATCTAAATAATCAAAACAAAACTTTGGCGCATATCTAACTGTTGTGGCTGAAAGCCTCAAATTGAAGTCAGATAAATCTTTGAAACTTTTTTTTTTTGCACAGAGGAACTGTGGATGTTGTCCGTTATCACTTTAAATCACATTAGAGGTGCTCTTCATCTGCCAATCAAATCTGAAAACTACAATGATGGTGCTGCTCCATTAAACATTACTGTAGCACCAAAAACTGACTGTTAAATACATATTACCAGTTTTATAACGTATCATACAGTCTATAGGTCATGGGCATTTAAAAAAAACTGAGATCACCGTCATTCCTAATGAAGAGAAGCTCAGTCAGTAGATGATACGGTTGCACTTCATGACTCATTAAACAGGACTCAGTGCAGCAGCAGAACACAATGCCATAATTATCCGACGTGATCATTAATCAGAACTTTAAGATCTCCAAATAGCCCACTAAGTGTTTCGTACTTTCCAAGCCGCCCTACATAACCCAGAAACCCACATTGCTGCCGTAACAACTCATGGATAAAAACTCTGTTGTTGAAGTTTCAAACAACTCGATTAGACGATATTCATTGTCGTCCAATTATCCTTAACAATAAAACAAAATACCCACAGAGTAACTTATTTTAATCCTCTAGCATCAACAACTCGATAATTGACGTTCGGAGGTTTCTAATCGAGCTGTGAACCAAACTTTATGAATTAAAAAGACAGCCCTGTCACCTCCAGCTGACAGCCTTCCTCCCACTCTGAACGGGTCATTGACGCAGGGAGAGATGGAAGGGAGATTGCGGCCTATTTATAGTACCGCTCGTGAATTGTGTGCCAATTTTGAGACCGGAGCAGAGGAACATCAAGGACAGTTTTAAGGCCAATTTAATTGCGCTGAACATCGAGCAAGACCTTAATTGTCTGCAGCGCAGTGCAGACTTTAAAAAGAAGCTGTTTGTAGGAGACCTCTCACTTTTTAAGGAGCATTTGTTCCCCTATCTCTTGCCTCTTAACATCATTCAGTTAGAATGATTATTGGTGACAAGCCAGACAGAGATCATCCTCTGCTGACATTTAGCAGATAAAGCTGTGAGGCAGAGGTCCATGTTCTTCAATAAGTCAGGTTTAGTTTTACATGGCATGAAGTGCTAAGTCCTGTACCTTGGCCTCCTCACTCTAGACACATAACACCATGTAATAATCCCCTTAACGCCAGTTTTTGCAGATTTGAGGGTGAAGAAACTGTTCAGTGTTAATCCCCCCCGCAGAGCCTACTGTATCATTGTTTTGGAGGTTGTTGGCCTGCAGCAAACCGGTCAGGCTGAATTCTTGATGTAGCCGGACTGATTCTGCAAAGTTATTTTGAAGTTGCACGTCACATGCAGCGGCTTTAATCAGAGTTCCCTCTTTGTTACCAAATAATGACTTCCGGCTTTTATCATGGATTAAATTAGGGATGGTTTAGGAAACAAAGAGCCTGGTAGGGGCCGGGACTTGAACTCTAACAAGTTTTGAAGAAAAGCTGAAAGCTAAGCAGACGTGTTGCAGTGAGTAGAGGAAATGAAGGAGACTCCCGTGATGGGGATTATCTGATCGGACAGCTCGGGGACAGAGAACTGACACGTTCATTGATCTATTTGCTCAAATGGTACAAATCCTGATGGCTTTGTGCCAAGGGAGTCGGTGCTGGAAGCTTAAGTGTTTTAACTCAGTCATCCCTTATAAGGTGATATGGAGCTAATTTAGCTCTTAAGTGTTAAATATCCACCTACACACTGCGTTTATAAGACGCTGAAAAATCTGATACAGCATTGATTTCAGTCAGTTATGTTGGTTATAAGATATTTTTGTATGTGATTTGAGCACAAATCTGTTGGTCAGACCTCTGACATGTATGTCAAATTCATATGTTGACCTTGGATTAATTAGTTATTATTTTAACTGCATGGTTTATCCATTCATCCATTGTCTGGTGCTAAAACAAGCCAAGGTCGATTATAATACTGGGAAGCACAGACGCATAATATAAATTAATCTATGCACTTAAGTAAATCATATCAGGCCATATCACCCCTACTGGTTTTAATCCATATCGTCGTACCGGTATGACCATGAAATAAGTATTTCATTGCATTCTTTGTGGTAAAAGAAAGTTGAACTGTGCAGAGACCCTGACACAGCCCAAAAAGTGTCTATTTTCTCGATAAGACCCAGAAGTTGAACATGTTGCCTCCTGCATCATAAATATTACACCGAGCCATAAATGTGCACAGGTGACTTGCTCCTGGGTCTCTGCTCAGGAAGAGCAGAAGGTTGGGTTTGAAGAGGGGTTGCTTTATTCACGGTAACATGAATAATTTACTCTGTCAGGGTTCACTCAGAAAACACAGTCATAACGGTACCGAGCGCTCAATCGCTCAAAATATTTGACAAATCCAGGATTTCCTGAATAATGGGCCCCTTGTCCACAGCGTTGCCCGATTAGACGACTTTTTCTGCTGTGTTTTTGTTCTGGCATTGTGGCGCATTACACAAGCAGGGGCACGGGGTAATACATAACCTGCAGGTCACCACATATCTGACATTTAGTGCGCCACTTCAGTACATTTTGTCCAATTGTTTGACACAGAAGCAATGCACACTTTATTTGACCGAGAGGTACATTGGGTTTGAGGCTGGGAGCCTTTTGGTAATTCATAGCAGATCAGATTTATTGGGCGTGAACACATTAGTGCTGCAGTCTGTCACCTTCTGCTCCGTCTGAATGAGGAACTGCAGCCTCTCTGCTGTTGCCTAGAACCGCTGTGCTGTAAACGTTTGGCTCTGTTTGCCTCACGCACCTAAAAGGTGTCATTTCATTTCCTCTGAGCTTTTTCGGCAACACGGTCCTTTTGTCTTTGGTATCCGGGCAGTCGTGGCCGTTTGTGTGTGTGTGTGTGTGTGTGTGTGTGTGTGTGTGTGTTTTGTTGCTGATAATATGCTCCGCTCTCTCTTTCTATTGTGTGTCCTCTCTTTTGAAAACAAGACATGGAAATCAGAGATAAGCCGGCGCTGTAAAGAAGAGACGCAACGATTCATTGATTAGTTGTCAACTCTGAATTAATCGGCCACTATTTTGATAGCCGAGTAACTTTAGCAAAGAAAAAAAAGTGAATATTGTGTATTTTAGTTTTAAACTCTTGAATTGTGGACAAAACAAGACATTTGATAATGTCATCTGATTAACTTTTTTTCACCATTTTATGAGGTTGTATACACTAATAACAACTAATTTATTAAACTACAATGAAAATAATCTTTATGGCAGCACTACATTGAAAAGAAGTGGACATGAAGTCTTTTTCATCCAGGAAGTCCCAGAAAACATCTGCTGCACGACACCGAAACACACAATGTGTCTGTATTTTGTTTTATTATTATTATAATTATTGTACCTAATAGATTCAGTTATACTTCAATGATTGAATCTGTTAATCTGACAGGAGAGACATAAAACAAACGAATCCCCAGTTTAATGGCAAAGTCAGAAGGATTGTTTCCAGATTAAACTTGTGCTAAAAGTCAACGACAACTGTGATAATTGTTCACCAATTTTTTTTTAAATGGCGGCTCTGTGATGATGTCCATCCCCCCCACTCACCACCGTTTGGACAAGCAGAGATCAAAAAACAAACAGGTCTGACAGCGACATCCCACTGAGCCCGACACAAAGCGTCTCTCTGCTAACGAGCGTCGCCATGGTAATGATGAAGGAGCACAACTGGGCAAATTCCTCCTGAACGCACCTCTTTGCCCCGACGGTGTCACTGAAAGACCTCCGCTCTGCGGGGCGTTCACTGACCCTCAGGAAACCGAACTGGAAGTTAGCAACAGGGGATTATTATAGCAGCCGGTGGCGCCTTGACCTTCAGCATCGCAAAGTAGTGAGTGAGAGCGGATTTTATTTGTTTTGGACTCGGTGGCTCCCTGGAAGCTTGTTGACGGCTACCTCCGGTTGAAATCCCTCTTCTTTTTTTTTTCTCCCCAAATTAGTTTTTTTATAGAACAAGGGAAAAAGGAAAACAATCCGGCAGGCAGTCAGAGGTCTCTGTGCGTCACGTTTAGTTTATTATGACACTAAAGACAGGTGACAAATGAAAGTACGAGACCGCATGAAGTCTCTACACGACTGGAGGGATGAACGCCATTCTTCTAAAAGATGTTTGCTCACTGTGCTTTTGGACCCTCACATGAGTGGATCAATATCTGCTGACTGCAAAGGCGTAGAATTCACATCATTTTTATACTCACCAACCGCTTCATTAGCTGATAGTCAGATAATTAAACTGCAAACAATTTTAAATAATTTTATAAGCAAAAATGAATTGGTTTCAACCTCTATTATGACAGTAAACTAGACATCCTTTGGTTTTAGACAGTTAGTCTGACATTTAAAAAAAAAAAAACCCAAGTTAATTGATTACTTAAGAAAAGGATTAGTCAACAATGAAAAAGTTGCACAAACGACAATAGAAAGGGCCGCTACGCAGACACAATAAGTCTCAGTATTATTTTTCCCCGGCTCGTCTCGGGTCATGGGTCTGGGGCTCAGTGAGGGACCCCGTCAGAACCTCTACCTCGGATTTGTCTTGGATTCCCTTGAGACCACTGCTGTCCATTTATGCATCCATGTTAACGTTGCCCTGCTGATCTGGGCTGCGTTACCTGTCGCAGACTAATGCAGAGGGATACCTCTTGTCACTAATGAAGACTGATAGGGAACGCCTCTGGGTCGACTGCAGGTGGGCCTCCAGCCCCACGACCTGTGTTCATTCAAGGCAGCAGATGGATGTGGGGAAGCCAGACCCACAGACTGTGTTTCTGTCCCTCAGGGCTTCTCCGTATAGGGTTACTGACAGGTGTGCTTCCTCTGGGAATCATTTTAGGCAAAGGAGCATTTAGGCGTTACCGCCTCGTGGGCTGGTTGAAATATAATTAAATGAATGTGAAATACCACACATCAATCACTGTCACAGAGCTGATTTCTTTAGAGAGGCTGGATTAATGTACCTGGAGCCTGAGCACATGCAGCGCTGCATTGAATGAGTCCTAAAACCCGGGATATTGAGCTCCCTCTGGTCTCAAAGGCAATGGGTGTTCTGAATTAGTTTTTGGTAAGTGGCCTGAAATAAGTTCTGTGGTTAACTAGAGCTTAAGATGTGTTAACATTTTGCTCTACGACAGTTAAAACACGTCTTTAAAAGGGTGGTTGCTAACAAGTAGCCAACTGGGACTCCTTAACGTAATCTCGATGAACACTAGTCCGACATAAACTGTCTGGTGGTGATGAGAAGTCATGCGAGTGTGGCTTACTACTTCTGCTGATGCCATTTACACTTCAAAGATCACGAAAGTAGTGTTCATTTGTGATCATCCTGTTAGCTAGCTTAACATAGCCAGAGGTAAAAAATAAATAAATATGCGTTGCAGCACTGCTGAAGCTCATTAAATAACACATTACGTTGTGTTTTGTTTGTTTAATTTATATTTTTTTAAACACTATGAAAATAGTTGACTATTGAATTGGATACCAAAAATTAATCTATGGTGCTAATTGGCTACCGCTATGTAATGACAAGCCTATGCAGCGATTAGCTTAGCACAGCATGAAACTCAGTGGGAGTTAGCTTTGCGCTTTTTGAAAGGATAAAGAAAATACCTACCAGCACCTCTAAAAGTCTCTTTTGTTTAATCCGTACAAAAAACAAAGCGTATAAATCACTATTTGTTGTTTTATGGTTATGTGCTGGACTATTTCTTGGTCAGACGCAGTGACTTGGGAGTCTCAGGGCTTTAAATTATTGTACTGATCAATATGAAACATGTTCGTAAATTAGATTATTTTTTTTAACTGCTTCATCCTGTTTCTAGTATGCTAAATTAAGTTAATCTCAGCAAACCGCCCGCTAGCCGTAGCTTCATAGCATACAGACATGAGAGCTCTCTGCAAAACAAGCGAATAAATGTAAAGCTCAAAATGTCAAACTATTCCCTTTTTAAAGCAGCTGAGATGAACAGAATAATGATAGAAAAGGTAACAAGAGAGATGGACAGCTGAACTCTTTTGTTCCTTAGTTCTCCATAGCATCTGTTAGATGTAGCCACGTTTTTAACACCACAGAAGAAGATGACTCGGTGTGAGGTCAGCTGTTCTCACAGAGTCTTATGAATTAGACATGAGCGACGGTGTGGTCCAGTATGAGGACGGCTGAGCTGCGCGCTGATGTTAGCAACATGAGGCCATTTGTGACGTCTGCTTTATTAATAATTCATACTCCCTGGGTATCAGGTGGAAAAGGCTGATAACTAATCGGAGGGTCTTAATAAGATATTACCAAGTTATATAGTAGTATATAGTATAAGATGAGTGTTGATTCTAGAAACCACAAAGTGGCCATTAATGCAGTATTTTGTGCCAATAATTATTTATTATATATATATATATATATATATATATAATCTCAAAACGCATCCCAAAGATAGAAAATAACCAAATTATTTTGGTTAACGCGCCGACAACAATTATTTTAAAATTTTTTGTCAGAAGCAGCCCTCGTCTCTTTGTTTGGGCCAAGAAGAGTATCGGATCACTGTAGCCACGTCCACTATGGCAGTGAGTGATGTGTTGTCCTGAAACAGAATCAGTTTCCCTCCAACAGAGAGAGAGAGAGAGAGAGGTTCTCCCATCGTCATTTACCACATTATCAATGACCAATTAAATAAATGATCCTCCGGTGTTTTTGAGAGGTTTAATCCTCTAATAGTGTGCAGTTTACAGATTCATCTTTGCCATCGAGCAAAATGAGCCTTGTATCGAGACATAAACGTGCTTTTCAGTTGCTTTGGTGGGATTTGTCATGACATTCTTTTCCGGGTTGACCTTGCAGGGCAATCTGACAAAATTCGACTAACTTCAACTTTTCTGGTGCCCTGTTGTTTACGTGACGGCTCCTATGGCAACAGATGACGTTGGATTTAATACACAAGAGACCGCTGGTTGTTTTCCATATAATTACAGTCCTCCTGGATGCTGATTGGCCACCAGGATCTGCTCCTCTGATTTAAATCAGGAAATCTTTAGTTGAGTTTTTAGTAATTGTTGCGTTTCACTTGGTTACACTTATACTGAAATAGGTTAATTCAATTATTAGACTAACACTGAAGAGTCAACAGCCAGAAATAATTAAACAGACTTTTATTTTATTTAGAATTTATTTATCTGTTTATTTGACACATTCACTGATGTGTCGGTCTGATGCAAGAGCGGTAGAGATCATTAGCGCCACATAACATTTAAAAATTAGATTTTTTTTTTTAACCTGCAATAACATTGTATCTCTCTTAGTGGTCGGCTACATGAGAACTCCTGAAGAAGGAAAATTATACCAAACTGTGTAACGGGAGCTAAGCTGTGGGTGTAATGTCTCTTGACCATTACACACTCCAGAGCCCGACTTCAAAGCCTTTCAACAATAGAAAAAAATAGGATTTGCCATTTCCCTCATTGTGAGCCCCTTTGACTGGGGACCCCTTCTCTTTTGATCTGTCGCACCCCTTAATTTCTCCTAATTTCAGATTGTCCACGACAACCACGCATGACTACCTCCTGTATAATCCTGTCCGATGCTGTTTTTTTCTTTTTCCGCTCTCGTAGCTCCATGGCCATCGCCGCCGCCCGCCCTCTCCCCCTGGGAGGTAACCTTCAAAGGCTCTGCTCAGCACGATGGACGACCAGCCGAGTGATGGAGATGGCCGGAATCAAAGGACGTGCTCCCTTCATTGTGACCAGATGAAGGGACGTCTACCTTCCTCCAGCCGTGAGGGGACGTACACTGCTGCATTTTGATGTTCTTCAGAGCCAATTGACGCACATCCTTTGGAAATAATAAAAGGAAGAAGAGGAAATATATATTCACTTTGTGCACTACTTCAGCATAGAGCTCATATGCTGACTGCTCATCCCTGTGATGCTTGTTATGAGTTGTCCATCCACAACCGATGAGCCAGAGAGCTGCAGCAGCAGTGAGGGAAGCAGCCGCACCGCTTCCTCCACCACCACCTCTGACCCGTCCTCTATGTCCGGACACACTCGGGCCGCCCTACCTTCCGTCGGCGATGCCCCTCACACCTCAAAGCACGAAGCTCCCCCGCCTCCTCCCCTGCCGCCCCCGCCCCCGGCGACCACCTCCGCCAACCACAACGGGCGGAAGAAGCGCCGCGTCCGCAGCTTCTTCTGGAAGCCGATACCAGAGGAGAAGGTACGCGGGAAGCCCAACATCTGGACGATGGCGGTGCGGCAGCAGCAGTATCAGATCGACGTTCGCTCGGTGGAGGAGCTGTTCGGCCAGCAGGAGGACACGGCGACAGGCGCGCGCGGCGGGCCGCCGGCCTCCGGGACCTCGACCCGGCTCTCCAGGACTCGCTCCTTCAAGGAGAGCAGCAAGGATGAGGTGAGTCTGCTGACGCCAGCAACACTGGGACAGTTTGACTCAACCAAAGATGACAGGTGGTGGTGGAGTTAAGAGTCCTGACACAGCTGTTATACATCAATCCTCTTAAAATTTAAGTGGCCCATGTCTGATAAATAATTCCCTGGATTTACTTTAGACCAATAAGATTACGAGATAAGTGCCCTTATTTGTGCTTACGTTTTTTACTTGCTGAACTTGAGGAAAGGGTTTTCCAGATTTAGATTTTATATTATTTTCTTCTTATTTGAAGCAGAAAATAGGTTTTGCACACCAGTAAGTGTTATTGTCTCTTGATAACTCTGTAAACCAGAAATATGTGACAGTCGGGCCTGAATCTTACCAAATGAAATGCTCTAAAGCTCGTAATGGACAATATTAGATTATTGTAATTCTGTTCCAGTCCCTCATTACAAATCTCAGCTTCAGAAAACACACAAGCTTGATTAGTGGAAGTATGGAGTCCTAATGCCTCCAAACTCTGACGTCCACTGCCATTGTTTTTGCGAACATGTGCATAACGTGCTAGTTACCTCAGGTACTGAACTCACCACTGACAGGATCAGGAAGTCCCAGATTCATAACCATGCAAAACTCTACCCTGCTTCCACTGTATTAAGACATCAGGGACAAGTTATAGGCAGCAGTGCTCGGTCACAGCTTTTTTTGAGTGTAAGAAATGATTTGTGTTCATAAACATAACAAAAGCATGCGTGCGCCATATTGGACTCCTGGACAGTAACATGTGAACTGCAACTCAATACGAGCGTGAGGCGAAGGGAGATTCATGTCACAGGATAACTCGCCTCTGTGTCCTCACAATGAGCTGGCTGCAGCTGGTCAAACCTCAAAGTGAGCCGTTCCTAAAGACTCCTTTGGGAGTTTGAGATAATGCACAAAGAAGCATACTGTATCTCCAGTTGCTGCTCTTTGTGTATTATACAGGAAGTACATTGTCCCAATCCTTACATTGCTGCGACGGTCACAAAGGGAAGAAGATCTACATTATATTCATCATATTAGGGCTGCAGTCAAAAAGTCAAATTTATATTGATACGCTGTCAATCAACTAATCATTCCAGCTCTATTACATATCTTCAGGTATGTTGAAGATTCTTCTTTACTTGTCTTCTTCCTCCTCCTCACCTTTACTTAGCATCTTTCATTCAAACCACAAGTGTCTAATTGCTATTTTTAAAATCTCTAATTGTGTCTTGTGAGGGAGCCTTTTTTAAGAATGTACTGTACATAATGTAATTGTTGATGAAGGAGGCGAGAACCACGTGAGGCCCGGTGGAGTTTCAGTCTCCCAGAGTGACAATGGGGGGGGATGTACTGCAGGCAGCACGAGCAACAACAACCAGGAGTGGTTAAAAGAAGGGAGGGGGTGGGTTTGTGTGTGTGTGTGTGAGTGTGTTTCATTGTGTGTTTGACCACAACTTTCTCTCATTTTGTTTTCAGATCAGCATCCTTGACTCCAAGAGGGGGATGAATGTGGGCATTTTCCTGAAGCAGTTTAAGAAGTAAGTCTTCCAGCTGCTTCACTGCCTGACGGAAGAGCTGCTTCCATAAAGCTCAGTGGAGTGTTTACAGATTTCAGACAAAATAAAATGAAAACCAGCCTGAAACCGCTTAGTAAGCCTCCAGAACGGCTTTGATGCTCCTTGTTATAGATTCTCTGGAGTCGAATAAGACTCGTTATTCCCTCGCTGGTGTTTTAATGACGGTGGCGGGGAGCGGTTTTCCAAAGACTGCTTGTGTGTTGTGTCCCGCATGTCGGTTGATTGCCATCCCACACAGACAGAAAACGTAGTCATGGTACAGTTGCTGGAAGAGCAAATATGATCAGATTGCTTTTGCTTTTACGGGGAGTTGACGAATCGATGATTGGAAATGATGCTCCAGAAGTCGTGTGGGCAGACGTGTCGGATGACAAACTCTGACTGTTGAAGGAGCCGAAACATCCAGCACACCCTGTCAATCACTTGTCCTCATTTTATTCATTCATTCATTTTACCGGTCTGAGCACTCCTGTCGGTGCTTCTGGGATTTCCACGCCCCCGAAAAAAAACAACCAATCAGAGTGGTCGAGTCTCTAAAGCAGCTGTCAATCACTGTTTGTGAACGCCGATCAAACTGTCAAACTCGGCAAAACTGTCCTCACGAATACTGAGGAGAGAGAGATATTTGAGGAGGGCAGTGAGGTGATGGGAAACTGAGGGGAAAAGGAGTAAGAGCGATTATTTCATTTTTTGGTTCATCCTACTTCACGTACCACATTATTATTTCTAAGCTCTCAATAGTTAATTGGTTCGGGAAATCTCGAGATGTGTTTGACACTGTCTGTCGTGAGGAGAACAAAAAGTGTGTTGGGTGTCTTTTTTTGCATGCCGGTGTATTTGCATGGCTCTCCACTGTATTTAAATGACATTTGAATGTCAGCCATACTGCACTGAGTTATGACCTCATCACTGGGAGGGTTTATTTGTGTCTTTCTCTTCTGCTCTAGTATGCATTTATCCTCTGTCCTATATAGATATATAGATACATACAAAAATGAAATATATTTTTTCTTCCCTAGCATATATTTTTGATGTATATACTGTTGTTAACTTGCTGTTTTTCCAGAGGGCCTGTTATATTGTTCTGATAACATTACTTTAAAATAAAAGAGCGTAATATAGTAGTTTTTATTTCATTATTGAATTTGGCGCATAATGCGATTGATCGTGATTAATCCCAGAAAAATCATGCGATTAATCAGTTAAATTTGTTCAACTTTGCCCAGCCCTAATATATATATATTAGGGCTGGGGTTTTTAGGGCTTATATAGGGCTGGGGTTTTTGAGTCTTTCAGCTGTTCAGCAGTGTGTAAGGGTTATTTATTGGCAGAAATGGAATACAATACCCATGACTATGTTTTCATTCGTATGCCGCCACCTTATTAACGGACATTAATATCTTATCCTCTATTAAATGTGTTTTTGTGCTGAATCAATCATGCAACAATCCCTTGATTTACGCCAAAAAATTACACACAGCATGTAAGTCACTCTTATGTACTAAACAAAAGAGTGTTCATGCTGCACCAGTTTGTGAATCTATAGAGTCCAAAATGACTGTTCTACTGTTACAACTACAGTGAATGTTGATCCAACTGTGGCGTGAAGAGTTGGACCAACTTGTATCTAAAACAACAAAGGTTGAATATTACGAGTCTCAAAGGTTATCGCCGAGCTACTGCATTGGGTTACATCATGTTGTGTGTGTGAGTGTCACCTGACTGGATATTGCCAATGAAGGTTTTTTTGTTGACAGCAGTGATGTAATTGGGATTGTGTTGCAGCACTAGTGACTTGGGTGTGTCATAGATCAATGTCACCACAAATAATGAGATGATACATGTTGAACTGTGTGAAGAATTGCTCACACATACGGCTGAACATTGTCATCGTCAGCCCTTTGTTTAGTCCTCTTGTAAACACTGGGGAGAAAGCTTTAAAAAAGAGCACCTGTGCTGTTTATCCATTGAACTAAACATGAATGTGTTTCAGGTCCAACAGCTCCATTGTGGAAGACATACGACAGGGAGACGGAAAGATGTACGGAGCGGAGCTGCTCAGGGACCTGCTGAAGCTCCTGCCTGACGTGGAGGAGGTCTGTGTCCATGAATGTCAATGTGTGGCTTTCAGAAAATCCTGAATAGTGTCAAGATTTTGAATCGAAAGACCAAACCTGATGATAACCGACTGCGAATGTAAACAGAAAACAATATGCTGAGCTTCCTCTCTCTCTCTCTTTATTTTCCCTCAACAGATTAAGAAACTCCAGGCGTTTAAAGGAGACCCAGACAAGCTGACACTGGTGGATTCCTTTATGTTCCTCTTGATCCAGGTGCCTCGGTGAGTGGATTTCACTGCTGTGTGTACATAGCGTCGTTTTCAGTCAAAGGGAGAGTCGACGAAAGAAGAAAGGGCTTGCACCGTGCAATTTGTGAGTCAGGATTTGCATTTTGTGGGAACTTTCCAACGAACTTGTTCCTCATTCACACGTGTTCCTACAAAAGTATCGGATCTGTCTGGATGCATTTGTTTAGCTGTGCAATTAAAATGTTATGCATCAGAAATTGGAAAAATTTGGTATTTGTAATCTCGTTCCAAAAAATGACCTGCAGTCATAGGATGCACCTGCTGAGTATCATGTGAATTGGAATGATATGATATATTATTATATAGTTGGCCTGTTTTTACCGTTTATTATTTATATTGATTTTTTACTATGTCTCTTGTGTTCACTTTACCCTGTTTGCTGCTGAAATCCTGTACATTTCCCCACTGCTGGACTAATAGAGAATATCTTATTGAAAATCATACAATGTAGAAACGTCTTAGCAGCCTCTGTTGTGTAGACATGTAGTTTATTTTTTATTTTTTGCGGGAAAATGGCAATAACTGGACCCTTTTACAGTTTCTATCAGTGGCGGACCGTGGATTTTCTACCTGCACCTTCAGTGCCGTCTGAGTCATAGTCTCGATCAGCTGGGCTCGGCCTGGAAATTGAACAGTGGAAATTATGTTTAGGCTTCTCTGCAGAAACATAGCCAGTTTTTTTTAAAAGACGTCCGTCCCATCTCTATTTCCCAGATTCTCCTCAGATCACAGATTTTTAAAGCTCTCCGCTTCGCCTCCAACAGGTTCGATGTCCGGATCGAGGCCATTGTCCTCCGCGAAGAGTTCTGCCCGTCCTGCGCTGTGATGAGCCGCGAGATCGATGTCGTCCGCGTCGCCACTCAAGGTAATAACACACGACTCGGCTGCTTTCACAGAGAGACGCAAACACACACACATACACACACACACACACACACACACACGCGGTCATATGTGCTCAGACAGGTGACCCAGATATTTGAGCTGTCAGTGGTGCTGCTTCACAAGAAGTGAGAATGAGTCACCTGAGAGACGGGGATGTGGGGACAGAATGGAAAGACATGGCTGTGTCTTCTTTGTTCTGTTGATTTGTTTTCATACATATAAATGATACTTTCTGTCTGATTATTTTAATAATGGTTTATGTGATAAGGGGACAGTGCAAAAACATTTCTGTAAATGCGCCAGAGTTAGCCATGAGGCTATTTTTCATCTGTAGTCCCGAGAGGCAGATGTTACAAAACAAACCTAAAAACAGAAATAAGATTAAATATACAAGGTTATACAATATTGACGCTTTACAATGCGTGCACAAACAATGAATAGAGTGAGAATATTAATATACGTAGTATCATTATTCAGGAGACTCTTAGACATTGTCAAGTACCAACAAGACATGCAACACAGAGGCGCACAAATTCAACACACACAAAGCAAATAAAATCAGGGATAACTATTAAAATAGAATGGAATAAAGATATTCTGACTATTACATATATGACTATATTTAATTGAATTTGATTATTTATATTAGTTTTACTGTTCATTTATATATTATATCTTAACTGTTTGTCTATTAAATTATTATTTTTTACTGATGCTTCTTGTTGTTGCTCTGCTGCTATAATACTGCACATCTCCCCGCTGTGGGACTAATAAAGGATTATCTCATTGTATCTCATACATTATTTAAATTATAAATATTTACCATGAACGCTTGCCAAAATGACCCCAATTATTGTTTAATTTCAGCTTACACCTGTGTATTGTTACCTCAGTCTTTATCTATCGCGTTGCTAATGTTGGTCTAAGAGTCTGCAGCCATGCCAGCAGCCATTGGTTGCATATTGTTAAATGTAAAAGTGACACACACACACACACACACACAGACACCTGTGTCTGTCTCTCAAAACATATTCTGGGTGTTTATAAACTGACCTAGAAACTGTGAAAAAAAAAAATTCACAGTGGCCTTTTTTTCATCACTTGAGTTTGTGTCATTTTAGCTGAGTCACAATGTCCTGCCGCTCTGTGCTTTATTGGATTTTTCTTAAACCCTTCTACAGTACCGTGACCTTTTCACTGCAATGCAGAGCCATCAGTTAACCGCCGCATGGGACAAATTAAGTTGAACTTTTGTGACACCGTTTAATTCAATTTAAAACTCTTTCTGTTTGTACTAAACAGGCAAAAATATATGCATGTCAACTTTCTTTGAGTCAGGGTCCTTCTTCCTGCTGTTGGTCGTTCTGTGCGGTGCTGAGAAGGTGAAGAAGTGTGTAATGACATCTGCTCTGGACTCTTTAAGTGAGTTTCTATTGATCTCATCATACAGAGCTGATGAGCTGCGAGGAGCTTCATGCCATCCTGCATCTGGTGCTGCAGGCTGGAAACATCATGAACGCCGTGAGTCCAGCAGTTATGCTCACTTGATGCATTAACATCATTCTCCTCTCTGTCTGATTTAAAGGATTAGGCTGACAAATATTAAACTTAAAATAAAATGTCCTCAATCAGCTGGGCGCTGTAGTTTGTGTTAATTATTTCTCAAACGGGAGTAAATTGTGCATTTGGTAGGGATGTTTAGCTGAGCTTAGCATTAAGAATCACTTCTTTTAAAGCTCACTAACTAACATTTTATCTCTAGTTTGTTTTATTGTGTTCAGGAATGCTGAATTTTAGACGAAGACAGGGTCTTTTTTCTCCACCCTCCAGTCTTCATTCTAAGCTAATTGATATCGACAAATAAAACATTTTTATGTTCTTATTTAACTCCTGAGAATAAAGCAAATAAACATATTTTTCAAAATGTCAACATATTCCTTTTTAAAAGCATGTGTATCTTTGGCACAGGCAATAAATACAGAATATCACCGGCCTTAACCTTCAGCCTCTTGCTCTGCCTCTGCTTCTCTTTGATTGGTCCTCCTGTGCGTCTCAGGGCGGGTACGCAGGCAACGCCGTGGGCTTCAAGCTGTCGTCCCTCCTCTCGTTGGCCGACACCAAGGCCAACAAGCCGGGGATGAACCTGCTGCACTTTGTCGCCATGGTTAGTGAAGACTCCAGGGATACAATATGACGCACACAATACCTTTTAAGAGCTGCACTATCTTCTGTAACCGGACACGGTACGGCAAAGTGGGGCGTCAGAAAATTACCATGTCAACACTTCTCTGGCACAATGTCAACATAAATTGTAATGTTGAAAGCTTCCCAGTGCTATTGATTGTTACAGGTTTACTTAGCCGGTTGCATTACATCAAACCTCTAGTCTACATACTTTACTAGATAGAATATTATACATTTGATTGTGTTTTTAAAGCCATTATTGTGTATATTTAAAGTGAAGAATGCATACTTTATCTATGAGTTACTCATCATCATAATAGTAAATTTAAGTAATGCACTCTACTATAGGAACTCTTTCGGAGACACTGCTCCGGTATATCTGAAAGAACTCAACAGTAATTTCATCCTATTAATATTTTATAGTCTATCCTGATCACAGCACTTAAATCACACACAACTTCAAATGTGTGAAGTTAAAGTAAAGTGAGACGCAAATCAGTTTAGATGCACAGAGTGTGATCTCTCTCTCTCTCTCTCTCTCTCTCTCTCTCTCTCTCTCTCTCTCTCTCTCTCTCCACGCAGGAGGCAAAGAAAAAAGACGAGAAGCTGCTCAAGTTTCCAGAGAAAGTTCAGGATGTCCAGAGCGCATCCAGGTAAACGTCAAACTAAATCGGAAACGTTGTAACAATATTTGGTTTGTGGTAACTTGCAGCACGACTCGTCCTGCACCCGTCACATTTAAAACCGCTTCATATAATATTTAACGACACCAGTTACTCCAACACTTACTTTTATTCTCCATAATAGCCTCTCTTTAATGTTTTTACATGCAGGGACATTAGTTTTTAAGTACCTAGTTATTTTTATTTCTGTGTTCTGTAAATGGGCAAAAGTTTATTTGATCAAAAACCGTGGGTTTAACATTTGTGTTTTGCTGAATTGACAACAATATCCGGCCTCTTTAAACACTTTTGAGTCATGGAGTTCAGAAGGCAGTGTGATGCTGGTGGCTGTCCGGCTCAATCAGCTTCACAAGGTCTCCTCCCTCCCTCCCTCCCTGTGAAAGTTTTTCTCACAGTGGTCATATCTTTACCTTAAACCGATGACAGTCTGTCAAACACGATCATGCTCAGCAGTATTATCAGGACACTGTGAACATGTTCCTGACTTGAATGTCCCTGCTGTAATGTTTTCACATAGAATCTCAGTGGAAAACATCGAGGTGGAGTTCTCCTCCTTATATGTTCGGATTAAAACCCTGGAGGAGAAAGTTCAAGGAGACCAGGAGCTTCTGCAGCAGCTGGAGCCCTTTCTGCAGGTGATGCAGCAGTAATGAAATACTTCATATGCACAGACACACACACAGAAAGTTGGATCCAGGCCACTGTACATTTCTGGCACTGCTGACTCAAGTGCTGGAGATAATGACACCCATAAAAATGCATGTTCCCGATGTCTCAGAGTTCAGCGCGGACCCTGCAGGACCTGAAGAGACGCAGGCTGGATCTGCGTAAAGAGGGGAACGCTCTCATCGACTTCTTTTGCGAAGACAAGGACACCTTTAAGCTGGACGAGTGCTTCCGCATCTTTCAGGACTTCTGCATCAAGTTCAAGAAAGCTGTGAAGGTCAGCGTTAGTGAAACGATTATTCTGGTTTATTCACAACTTTTTGTAGTCGTGCCTCATTCCAGCGGGTAATAATAGCATTTTATTTCTGAGATCAGGGAACACATCAAATGTTGTAAAAAGAGGTCAGACTGGGCAGGAAAGACAACAAGACAAAATACACAAGTTTTAAAGAACCCACCGTAGCCAATTTTAATTGCAAAATGAAAGAAGAAAAAAATGTAACTGTAAGATTAATACCCCAACTGTTTGTTGTAACCATCCATTACAGTCTACCTCATCGTTCAACTTCAGCTTTAACTTTATTAGCCCCTGGGGGATTTTTTTTTTCCTTTTAAAATGTGTGCCTTGTTGGATTATTTGATTAATCATGAGAACAAGCTTTGGGCGGTTCTGTCCTATTCTGTCAACCAAAGCACTGTGCTGTGATAAATCATGGCTAAATCTATGAAAGTAAGAGCCATGATGAAATAGCTGGGATATATCTATTCAAATGAGTTCCAGGTAAAAAAATGCTGATTTTTTTAAAGTCCAATTTGATATTAAGATGCATTTGTGTCCCTGTCTTCCTGCTTGCCTGTGAACATTTCTCCGCGTTCCTCTCTTTCTCAGGACAACGTGGACCGCGAGTTAAAGGAAGCGGCCAGACAGCGTCGTCTGCGAGAGCTGGAGGAAAAGCGCTTCGCTTGGATGGCTGCAGATCAGAGCGGTGGGTTTGGTCGGAGCAGCAGCGAGAACGACGTGGAGATGCTCACCAAGGAAGGCCTGCTGGACTTCTTCCAGCAGAGGTCTCAGAGTCCACACAGTCCGCTGGGACGCTCCGCCAGCGCCCGCCGCCACCGCCACACCATGACCTCCATCGCGGACCGAGATCTCCAAGGATACCTGGAGCTATTAGGAGGCACCGGGAAGCCCACCGACTATTCCAAGTATAACAGCCTACCTCGGTCGAGCCGCTCCGTGCAGCGGAGGACGACCCCCTGGATCTCGGACCAGGTCGACAACCGCGAGCTGGGCTGCGACAGACAGGCGACGTCTCCGCGTGCGGAGACTGAGCCCATCAGCCCGCTGGCCAGGTTTTCCTCCTCCGGGCTGAATGACAACGAACCATACAGCAACAACAATTACTCGTCCGTGTCAGAGGGCAGCGCTCTGCCTCGTCCCTTTTGTGTCTTTCAGAAGTCCTCCCAGCTCCCCAACCCAGCGGTCAGCAGCCACATGAACGTTAGTGTCGAGACGCACACTTTGGTTCGAGGCCCTCAAGCTTTTGACCTCCCTAGTCCGAACAATAACAGTAATCCTATGCACTTTATTGTCAACCAGGGGGATGTCGTGGTGACCGATTTGGAAAAGGACAGACAGTCACTTCCTGTAAATCTGGACTTTAAGGATGAGAACGTTTTAGAAAGAGAAGCAGGTCCCAGGGTGGCTTGGGGAGAGAAAATAGATCCTCCCACACCGGCTGGCATCTCTCCTGAGAGAGAAGAAGAGGACAACAGCACAGTTTCATCAACAACCTGCGATACACCCCTCCCTCTAGATCCATCTGTATCCAATAAGAAACCAACGGTTTGTATACTAGACTGCACAGAAACGGACTGCTCTGTCACCTCTGATTACTCCGAGGTTGAAAGCTTGTCTCTAACGAAAGAGGGACTTCACATCAGAACGGTTGGCCGCAGGAGATCCGATCAGGAGAGCAAGCGAGAGCCGAGCTCTCTGTCCTCTAATTTGGAGTCCATGTCGCCCAAGGACCAGTCCGCCTCAACCAATGAGCTTTCGGAGCCCAAATCTGCGTCCATGACCCCGGTGCCTGCCGCCACAGAGGAGTGGGACACAGAGAGCTGTGACACGGCCGAGGGGAAGCAAGGTGCGGAGAAAGATGCACAGAGAAGCAGCAGAAAACCAACAGCGCATACAAAGAGCAAAGCAGCCAAGAGCAGCGGAGGTCGCGGTGTGAGAACGCTGACCAGCAGCGAGAGCCAGGGCATGAGGAAAGTGGTGCCCATCAACAAGCCCACAAGGACGGGTGGCAGCAAGGCAGCAGAGAGGCCTCTGGCGCGTAGAGAGTTGCTCCGGCCTCTCCGTGACCAAAGCACCCCAGCGAGAGGAAGGAGCGACAGGACCACAAGACCTCCTCGACACTCCAGTCTGCCTCCGGAAGAGTCCAAGGATCAGAGGGGAAGCATCGCGGGCGGCGTCTCGAGGTGGGCACGCGACTCGACTCCGAGGAAGGCCTCCATCAGCAAGCCGAGCGCCAAACCGCTGAGGAACATCCCCAAGCCGGCGCCCGAGGAGAAGATGTGCCGCTCCACCATGAGAGCGCTGGCCCAAGCTCAGGCTCTGGCTCAGGGCGGCGCTTCCTCCGAGAACAGCAGCTGCAACACGCTCAGCGCAAAGAACGCCTCCGATGTCCCCGGCTTCCTCCGCAACACCGTGGCTTCCACCTCCAGGACCAAGAAGGAGCTGGCCATGCTGTCCGTGCCCTCCGACCCCGCCGTCCCGTCCGTCCCCTCCACGCCGTCTCGCAGCCCCTCGCTCCCAGGTCGACAAAGCCCGGCGAAGCAGAACAAGTCGGCGCCCGCGGTTCACACCGCCGAAGAGCGGCCACAGGGGACAAACCTGCGACGGGTGCAGAGCGTGAAAGCGACCAGTCGCAGCGCCTACCGGAGCGGGACGCCCCCGCCGCCCGCAGCACGGGACGACGGTCGCAAGGCTAGCATTTCTGAAAAGTCCATCCATTCCAGAGACCTGGTGACGTTCAGCAGAGGCGCTAAACCAAGCTGGAAATAAAGCTAACGTGGCGGAAACAGAAGAAAGAGACACTTTGACGTGAACTTTTTTTTTATTCCGCTCTTCTTCGCCTTCTACAATGCAGACGAATTGCAGAAGACAGGAATCTGAAAACAAGTTTTAAGCTATTCCCACACTTACGGTTCCCCCAGTAGCTGCTTCTGCAAAGAGCAAGATGCAATGAGCTGCTCCACGTGCGCCGGTTTGGTTGCTGTTGTTTTCACAACTTCCCTTTCTTGTTCTAAGTGGGCCTTAACTAAACTGACAAATGGCAAGTTGTTGTTTTTACCCAGGAGCCTCTTTGCCTGCTTAGCCGTCTAGCTACACTGTATACGCTCGTGTCTGCGATGACGTCATCGTTGGACACCACTGACTGTATGATGCTGCTAATTAGCTCCGACAATTTGAGGCCGAGTGTCTTTGTCCGTTCCATTCAGGATTTGTTGAACCTTATCTCGCTGCTGTTACGATGTCTTTTTAGTTTCGTCACGTGGAGAATCGCCTCCGTTTGCTTTTTGGTTCCTTTGCTTGATACCTCATAAAGATCTCAGTGGCCTTGTACCAGCAGAACACTTAAGAGTTTGTTCATTTGGCTCCGCATGATGAAGATGTAGGTCTGATAAACTGCAATGTCACTTTTTTTTTACAAATCCCTGGTATATTAATATTACTACAATATATACAATCACAGATTATAAACCAGTGTATACCGACTGTGGTACGTGTTGTACCTCGTGTATATGTGCGTGTCAGTAGTTTGTAAATGTGTTAGAACTCCTCCATAATCTCGTGGAGTAGACGTGCACGTGGCAACCGTTTCCGGTATACTGGAGGCTAATGCACGAGCAGCGCTAATGCGCGGAGAGAAAAGCATCGAACGCGTCTGGAACGACACCGAAATGATCATCATGTCATGGGGTTATGTTGACAGTCGTCATCTCAAATGTTCGCCAGGTTTAAACAGTTAACTGGTCATGATTCAGCGCAGCCCCAGTTTTTGTCTCTCATGTTTCTGCATTACATACAAATCACAGAGCAACTGTTATTCTGAAAAATAATAAACAACCCAGAAGGTTGTTTAACTAAATTCACCACTGGTTTAAAGGTATTTCTAGAATCTATTTTAATCTCTATTTGTTAAAAACAAGTTACGACTTCATTTCTATCGCAGGTAGCTGGAAAATACACATTTTGAGTAACACTAACGGGTTATTTTGTATGAAAATAATAATAATAAAATAACGGTTAAAGATTTTTGTTTCACGCACGCCGTACAAATTGGGCACGAACGCAGGCTTTTGCGTAAATGTTTCCCAATCCAAAGATGGTAGCCGGAACAAAATTGAATGTATTTATTATCAGTTGTGCATATTGATGTTACATTGTATTGTTTTATATTTTCATACAAAATAACTGGTTTATGTCTGTCACGATAACTCCTTTAGTTTGACGATATATTGTCCCAGAAATATTTGCAACAAACAATATTATTGCCATTTTAAGGTCATTTTATGCCACTGAAGTAATGATTATACAATAGCACAAAAATGCAAGTACAAAGAATGATTCATTATAATATTCTAAATGATTAAGACATAAACCAAATAAAATCACGTGTGGTGCTAACACAAAAAGTCTGATAATGATAAAAGAAAACCTTGTAGTTCAAAATGTTTTTGACATTCTAATGTAAACAAACACACACGTAAACACAACGGGCAAAATGGAGGTCAGCAGAAATGATCAAGGTCATGTATTGCACGATTAGTGGATCACGTAAATCTTGCGACAGGCCCAGTTATTGTTATGTTTCGTGCTTTTGTTTCGTACAAAATGAGGATGGAGTAATATCATTCATCTTTTTTTTTTTGTGATGTTCAGCTCCATTACTCGTATGTTAAGGCTTGACATGAGATTCACAAACTGCAGCTCCAGTTCAGCCCTGTTGACCATTTCACACCACTTGCCTTTCAAACTGCATTGTGCCATTGCCCTGATGGCAGCAACGCTCACCACAGTGCATCGCCTTAAAGCTTAAAGTAGCCGACCCGTCACCAGTAGAAACTTCTCCATTGCAAAAGGATTCCGCTGGTTAGTGATACACCTTGTACATAATGTAAAGACATAGTATTTTTCTGACTATCAATATGTTTACATGGCATTAAACATAAAGGGGTAAAAAGAGTGCGTTTTAAAATGGTCCAAGCATCCGTATCCTGTATCAGTGTGTTGACAGGCGGCCGGTGTCTTCCTGTTCCTTGTGATGCAAATGAAGGTGATGAGCCGATGACACAAAAGGCCCAGTGTGACGCGCCGCTATGTGTTGTGTGTGTGTGTGTGTGTGTGTGTGTGTGTGTGTGTGTGTGTGTGTGTGTGTGTGTGTGTGTGTGTGTGTGTGTGTGTGTGTGTGGCCTAAAGGTCCCGATTCTCCATCAATCTGACGAATACTTTCTCGTTGGGTCCGTAAAAAGTCTAAAAAATAAAGAATCTCTCAGAATAACATCCTGAAGCCCAAGTAGACATTTTCAAAATGCTTATTTTGTAAAAACCCAAAGATATTCACTTTACGATTATGGGAATTTGCTGGTTTTCAAAGCACATGTGTAAATGTATTATAATCATTTTCGCATGAAAAGAAGAATCACTCAAATAATGTATCTGATTGATTCATTTACTAAAAAACAAATTCAGCTCTAAAGTAATTACTTTCACTTGGCCTGAAATAAAGACGTCTTTAATTTTAGCATGAACATTGATCTTGGAAACCCACGATTGAGAGCTCTGGGGGGGGGAGAAGAAGCTAGTAAGTGGACCTTTTAAAAAAAACCTTATGAACTACAACTTCAAACCAAGGGAAAAAGGGGGTTTAAGCATAAATAACTCAACATTTGTCTTAAGATTTAATTATTTGAATCAACTTGTATTGACACTTGGATCATTTGCATTAGACTGTTTAACAAAAAGGACACACAACGTGTAACACAACTGTTGCTGATGTTGTTCCTCCAGCCTGGACACAGCTCTGGTCCTTTCTTCCCACAATGCCCCCTGCTGCCTCTTCTTCACAGCGTTACAATGGCTGCCCTTTTACTCTTCATCCGACCGGCCTGCAGTGGTAAAGCTGCTGAGGAATTTGAATACGTACTCGCCCTTTTCACCACAACTTCCTTGTTACGGGGACGGTTACCGCGGTAACAGTCGAAACACCAATTACCATGGCTCACTTGAGGCTCTGTAAACGCGAGAGGTCAATGGCGTCCGCAAACTTTCGTCACGTGATATTGTTTCCCGCCCCTTGGCCCAAAGCTGCTCACAATGTGCGACTTTCTGTTCTGTAGAGTGAATTTTTTTTTAGTTATTACCTGCAGAGTTTCTGATTTTCTAGTAGTATAAAGATGTATTCCCTCCATGTATCTATCAGCAAATGATTCAATATGTCTTTTGTTGGCATTCATTTACCCCCAAGGAGGTCTTTTGTACACTGAAAAGGAATGACTAGTTTTTTGTACTCTGTGATGAGAATGGTTGTCGTGTCTGCTGTAGTTTTCACACCTGAGGAAATACATGGAGGTCCTCCACCGCTCGGCCCTTTACAACCTGAAGTCTCACCATGAAACGGAACACTCTGATCACTACGATCATCTCGGATCAATAGACCGCAGCGGTGCAAATTGTGATGTTGCTTCTCTGTATTTCTGATGATGACGTCTAATAAATTAATAAAAATCACATGTTGCTGTGTAAACATAAAGCTGTTTGTTGGTTTTACTTTATCCTGAAGTTGTACCTCTTTTTTACAAACTTATTATGGCATCAAATCACTAGTCTGTATTTTATTTATATATGTATATATGTGTATATGTACATATATACATATATATGTACATATATATGTATGTGTGTGTGTATATATATACATATATATCTATATATATAGATATATATATATATAGATATATAGATATATAGATATATATATATCTATATATCTATATCTATATCAAATGAATATGTAAAACTGTCAATGAAAAAGTCATTTATTTTCTAGAAATACAGAAAAATATAGTTTATTTTAGGGGAAGTTTTGAAGTGTCCTCCAGATAATTGTCAACTAGGTTTTATTGTTAAAAAGACAATATCTTTTTGGAAAATATTTCAAGAACACACTTTATTATTGAGCCTCGGCCTCTGAACCACCAGAGTGCAGCAGAGTATCTCGTGTGTCAGCCGTCCTTAAAGACCCTCATCTAGTTCCCTTATTTGTTTTTAGCTTTTAAAATGCATTTTCAGCAGCTGCATACTTTACTATAATGTCATTTTGTTGTTTTTGGAGTCAGTTGTTGACATAAGGACCACATGTTAGCATCATGTTGCACTGAGAAAACGGAGAGATGTGACTTCAGCTGCATTTCAAAGGTTTGATATGGACTTTCACACCCACTGTGTTTACTGTGTGTGGTTACAAGCAAAGTTTATATAGAACTTAAAGATGAGTTAACCACTTTTAATTACAAAAAAATATTTTGTAGTTTCTTTATAATATTGCAGGACATTGTCTTACATCCTCTCTTGAGCTTGTTCGTTCCGAGATGTCGAGTCCAATCTCTTCATTTTTAAATTAATAAAATCTTCTGAGATTTTTCCTTCCAAAAGCAGAACTGAGGTTTCCAGACGACAGAGGCTGAGAAAGAGAAAGAGAGTAAATCATATCCTATAAACAATGGTTTCGTGATCTGATATAACAGATTTGAGATCATTTGAGACCGTAAACTACGACCAGACCAGTGAACCTCAAGGAACACACGTGTGCTTTCTTAATAACTACTATAAATACATCAGAGTATCAAACATACCGTTGTATGATATTTATGATATATATGAACTATGAACGGCTGCTGCTGGAACTTCATGTCACGACCGTACTTGATATTTGCAACAATGCATAGTGCACTTTATACACTCAGTGAAACTGATTGTGCAATACGGTTCTCATATTTCTGTGCCTTATTTTATATATTTTCTTATACTATTAGCATTTATAGCACTTTTTTGTATTCTTAATTTTAATTCAAATGTTTACTTTAAATTTTAAGTTATTGTAATGTGTGGAAGGAGGACCTAGCAAAATAAGCTTTTCATTGTACGGAGTAACTGTGCATATGACAATAAAAATATCTATCTATATTTCTACTGTTGTATTATGTATATAAGCAACATTGACCAGCATGTAACGCACAGCATGAGATGTCAAACGGCTCGTGACTTGGCTCGTTTACCTGCATGTGTGAGGGATTATGCTCCTCTCAATCCCTCTTTATCCTGCAGCTCAACCTGACACCTGAGGGAGCAGGATCTTTACTTTCACGGGGATTCTCCTTTATTTACACGTCATCCACAACATACATCTCCTTGCTTGTTTTTTAATGGATAAAAGAGCAGCTCCAGTGTGTTCTCCTGCTCGTCAAGTACCGTCACGAAGCAGGCGAGAGGGATCAGAGGGCAGCGTGGACCGAAGGGAGGCCTCAGCAGCAGCATTCCTAGAAAGAGTGAGTCTGTTTTTATGAGCAACTTTCACCACAGCGCTCGTTTCTGTGCGTTTAGAAACACAGAGCGCATCTTTTTTCTGGTCACTTCCTCAAATCCTCCTGCTCTGAATGCAACATTTAAAAAAAATGTAAATGAAAAAGGTCAAATGGGACCGTGACCTTTTGCTGCATTTTTTAAATCTTGAGTTCACGTGAGTTCACTCCTCAGATATGGTCGGTTTTGTAACATCAGGTGACATTCTCTTCAGATTTTTACCGATTTTGTCGCTTCAAAGGACTCATCAAATCTCTCTGACCTTTAACAAATACACGCTGGGATTTCATACTCCTTCTACTACAGCTTCAGGGGATTATCAGCGTGAGATCCACAAAAGATCACTGAGATTAGCAGCCAATGTAAATACAACGGCCTTTTAGTAGAGGACTGTCCAGACTGTGCATAAAATAAACATTCAATACAAATACTTTCAAAATACTTGTCCTCGACTTCTTCCTTCTGTCTTCAGAACACGGTGTGAGAGTCAGGACACTGAACCGACTCACAGACGCAGAGAGAGACGCGAGACAGCGAGAGGAAGCTGGAGGAAGGAGACATGGGGTGAGACACACACAGTTTAACAGTTTATGTGATACACTGTAACCTCTCCTCGTGCTGCACATGTTGTTTCCTTCTTTAGTTCAGTAATGTTAAGTATTGCAACTATTACACCATTTTGACAACGGTTTCAGTCAGTTGTCAAGCAAAGAGGCCAAATGTTTTTGGGCTTGAGAAATGTGATCACTTACTGCTTATGTACCACGTCTTTGGGTTTTGAATTAAGAATGTGAAGATACTTGTTTCATTTTTTACACAATCAGTCATTTTTGGCTGCAGCTCCAATATTGAGATTTACAGTCAAATTATTGTCGGTTCCGTCCACACATTATCATTGGATGCAACTTAAATGAAATTTTAAAGTACCGCTAACTGCATCACAAGTTGTTTCTGAACGCACGTATTCGGTTTGAAGACGTGATTTATATTATACCTGAAATGTTAAAAGCTTCTTAGACACGGCAATCATTCATAAAAGTTAAAAGGCCTCTCTTATCAGCGCATTCTCTGAGTCAAGGTCCAATTTTATAAGTTCTACAGCACAAGGATTGTGTTAAATAAAGATTCATGTTCTTCTTGCTGCTTCTGCTATCAACAACATCACATCAAATGTAAATTAAGAGCAGAGCTAGTTCAAATAAATTGCATATTTTCTGTTTTTCCATGGTTACAGTCGCTTCATTGAGGTAATACTGTACATCAGCAGCCTTCCTCATAACTGTTTCACTGTAGAACGTCCCTCTAATTAGCATCACCACATCACACTTTCACTGTGATTCGGTTGTCGACATGTGATCAATCAAAACAGAATGAATGAGACAATAGAAGGTGGTCAATTATTCAGCAGCCACCCACAGGACTCTCTCTGCTAATCCCGCCATGCTCGGCTGGACTAATGACAGCAGCAGCTGCAGACGAGCTGCAACCAGAGCAGCAGGAAACGACGGTCAAATCATGGCCTGAATATTTTGGTTTTCTCCTTAAACTCTGGAGTCGGTCGTAGCCGGGTTTACTGGATCAGCATGCATCTGTGAAACTTCAGGGGCAGGATTCTTTGATTGTTTACATCTTGTTTCTTTGATGCTTTGATTTCTTCATCTTCATCACTCAAAGCAAAATATATCATTGGTTTGTTTCCCATTTTAAGTTTAAAGCATGGGTATTGTATCTCCACAGCTTCATTTATTGTAATTCATTCTCAAAACTAAAGCAAACTGCCGTTGTGGATCTAAACTGTTTGAATGGAGTCTAATTCTGAGTTATATAGCAGCTAGTGTACCTGTTATTTAAGTTATTTAAAGAAAAAGGAAATCTTTGCACCGAGCCTGTGATTGTGCACTGCATGCTAAGCAGGTGTCCTTTGACACACACACACACACACACACACACACACACACACACACACACAGCGCATTAGTTTTCTTAAATAGTTGCGAGGCCTTCGGATGCGTCTCGATCCCGCCCTCCCCCACACATCCAAACAATAAACCTTGCCGCCTTTTTTTCTATCGCAGAAAATGTGTAGTAGAAAAGGAATGCAAATAACTTGTTTCTGTCTTTCATTTCTTTTCTTTTCTTCCTTTTTTTTAATCTGAAAAGAGTCTTTCATGGACTACTGCATAATCTAGGGTTGTCGTGGCAACATCCTCCTGCATAAAAAGGGAGGGGCTCGACTGGAAACCACAGTTACTAGACTGGTGCTGGGATGTCCCATCAGGAGTAGAGATCTTCACCAATTTGGTCATTTAAAACTTTTTTTTTTAAATAATTTGTTCTTGTTTATAAAATATATTTTTGTAATTATATGTTCTACACCATGCAGCTGTTCTCAGCAAAAGTTTGGCATCTGGTACACCAACAATAATAAAAAACTTGACTTGTAGTGCAGAAAGTGCTTTACAATAAGGGAAAATATACTTATAACTAGACTTAGAATTAACATAAAAAATTGGAGAATAAGATGGAAAAATTAAACACACTGAATAATAATGATGATAACGAGAATACAACCAGTACCAATAGTTGCAGCATGCACATAAACTATACAATAAACATGGCAGCAGCATCAAAAGGTCTCTTCTACTTCTGAAAGATATTTTCATTCTACATCTGTGGTGGAGATTTACATTTTTAAGACAAACCTTGAGTTCACTCTCTACCACTCATCCAGGGGGTTAGTTATCCTGGAGGTAAAAAGAGGAAGGAGGGAAAGATCATCTAAATGCTCTCAGATTCAAACCACACGCAATCACATATAAATCAACTTGATTGTAATATTAGTGATTATGATTATAAGATAAGAATATAACACGATCACGTAAGAAAAGAAAATTGATCTTGCAAATCAACAAACTGCACGAAAATAGCAGTAATGAAGATACAGTACAAACACTTCAGTGAAGCTTTATTATTTGCTTATTATTTACAACAATAATGTACATGTATATCTTATATGTCCTCATCAGTTAACTCCCACTCAGCTGCAGACATGTTTAAACCATTTGTTTAGTGGTCAATTCTTTAAAAAAAAAAATAGAAAACCATTTAAATAAATCTATGATCTACATTCTTAAATATCACTTTCAAAATAGTAATATGTATTTAGGTTGTAGGATACCCTCTAACTAGTAACCATCATTCAGTAGTTTTCTTCTTCTTTTACTACATCAAGCTTGACATGACACAAACGGCCTGTATAACCACTGAAGGGGAAACCAGAAATAATTTACGAAGTCTATTTTTACACGTGAATATAATATTGATGAGTTGTTTAGTTTTTTTTCGTGACTAGATTAGCTCTAACTGCATCCGGCTGCGGGTGCCTTTCCCTTTTACTGTCGGCGGGTCGGATCCCTTTAATCAGGGAGTGAAGCGGCTCTCGGTCAGTGTGTGCAGAGCGGCAGGCGGGACGGCGGAGGAAGACACGACCACAGCAGTTAAACTGGGGAAAGTCCAGAAAGGATCACCGCCCGTCACCGGATACATCCGCATGCGTCATTGTAGTTTTCACACCGGCGGATAAAATAACACTTATAGGTGAGTGAACCGCATCGTTATGCGTGTCTTTCTGCAGAAAACGTTGAGATTGAATGAACGCCCACTTGATTCTATGTGAGACTTTTGGATAAATGCACGAGCCAGAAGGAGCTTTTATAAAAAAAAAAATTATAATAATGCAGAATTACATTTCTGGATGAAAATTAAATATGCATCCAAGCTTACAAAGTGCTACTCTTTCTGCGTTGTGCATGATGAACAGCAGGCGTCTTAAAGCAGTAGAAACTTGAATGGAGCTCTGTACTGATGCACCTCCTGCCTTCTGAATCCAACTGGATTTCATGCATCACATGGCTTGGTGGTTTTATGTGTGATGTGCAAACACTCTGTATACGTATTTCCATTTAGTGTCAGAAAAGGAGACTTTGGCTCTTAAGCTACTGGTGCAAATAAGGTAGAAGTGGAGTTATTGTATGTTGTCTTGCATTTTTAAGAAGGGATATTTAGTTTCCAGTGATCATTGTAAGTGCAGTTAGATCTGATATTAAAGTTGAATACAGCTTTACAGTACACACAAGTGAAATAATTGGAATAATTAGTGCATTTCAGCTGCCATAAATGCTTGAATAGAGTCATCATGATTATTGTTTGATGCACATGTGATTTTGTTTGGCACTCACAGGTCAAAATGTCTGCTAAGAGTCTGATTTTATTCTTGAATATAAGTGCTGTGGTGCTAGCGAAATCCAGCCTGACATGTAATATCCAAGATGGACAGACTTGATGGGTAAGAAAAGAAAGGCAGTTGATGCTCGTCAATAAACATAAAAAAGAAATCCATACCTTGCTTTTGACTTAACGATCAATATATACATTAGCAGAGTATCTATTGTACATTAGAAACATGCAGCTCAAGTTCTTGATGATGTTGATTCTCAGTGTCAGCTCGTTTTTTAATAGTTTCTGCATTATTGTTATGGTCAGCAGGGTGAGAGAGTCGTTTCCGCTTCCAAAAGGGTGAGAAAGCTTTAGGAACCAGTGCTTTAAAAAGCCATTGACAGGAATTAGTAGACATGTTGGATAATACTAACAAGAATAATCTTCCTTCTAGCATCTCAATTTTCCTTCTTGGACACTTTTATCAAGTGAAAACATCAAAGATGATTTCTAGATCGGATAATGATTCGATCAACATGATTAATTGATGGGAACAATTCTTTATGTGTTACTCAATAGAGACGATGTTTAGTTGCAGCTCTGTTGACATCACTTTGTGACACTGTTCCAGCAGCACATCACCGAGCCCATATTCACACAATTAGATGGCTCCATTCATCCTCCAGATGCACTTAAGGGATTAACGTCTCGTTACATTTGGCTGCTTCCTCCTCTGCCTCTATCTCCGTGTGTGTGAGTGAGTGTGTCCGTCTACTCCTTTTGATGTCTGATCCCTCGCTTTTCTACCGCAGCTGTTTTCTTCTTCTTCTTTTTTTAAGTCATTGTGATATTGGAGGTGCTTGAGTGATTCTGGGAACAGGAAGTAGAAGTGATTCAGTAAAGGCTGCAGAACTCTCCCACCACTGCAGTACGCTGTGCTGCAGCTGAGGAAGTATTCTCCTGCTAATAGGAAAACACCAAGATGACTCTGTGCACTGAAGTGATGCAACGTGTACATTTAACCTCACTGTTGCACACCATGGTTTGTCTGATTTGTCACAATGCATTACGTGTCATACATGAAGGCTGCTCAGGTTCTTTAATTAAACATGTGCGTTCTTATGTAACACCTCTTTAGTGAGTACTCCAGTCCAATAAGCACCACCGGCTGTGTCTGGTCAGATTTCTCTGGCATACTGCCAAGAAATACTAAACCTTACAAGCTTGACGAAGGTCAGATGTGTCACGGCATCGAGTATCGGAAGCTGGCACCGAATGCATCCTCCGATTATCTTCTTTACGTCTCTGATTTCTTATTGAAAATATTTTGCAAAGTTTTTATGTCTTTTTTTTTTTTTGTTTGTTTAACTATCTTGTAGAATATCAAGTTGTATAAAGGTATCAGTATTGACTGGATATCAGAAAAACAACAAAACGCAGGTGACTTATTGCAATCGGTCTCGGTAGGATTTCTTCCAGGTCTGTTGCGTTCGCCTGTACAGGTGTACGGAGTAAACTGATGACTGAGTGAATGCTGTCAAATCTGACCAGTTGATCATACTTAAAGAAAATCTAGGAAACCGATCATCTTAAAAAAGATAAGTAACTGTAACTATTAGTCTTAAATTGTGGTTACTTGATATCTACTTAAGTTTGTGAAGTTAATCCAACTTAAAAATGGCACTTTGGCAATTAACCGTTTTTTCCTAAGTGTATGAAGATGTGTGAACGTCGTGTGTTACCGTCTCTCCTGGAGTAACTTTTTTGTTCGTATAGTAAGGTGACAGTGAGCATTTGGTCTCCCAGTTAAAGAAGCACATCTGTTTCCATTGCAAATGTAGACGTGTGTTATTGATGTTTTCATTCAGCTTGTCCAGTGCCTAGAGGCCCTGCGGGCTTACTGCCCTGTGACCCTTTAACCTCTCAGGATCAATGGGCTCGGTGCTGTGAGCTCTACGTCGACAGGTCTGGTTAAAGCTAATTGATTAGCGTTGGTCATCAGCCAGTTTAGTGAATCGTGACTGAATAGTAGCTCAGAGTGTCTAACTGTGAAGGATTTGCCGACGCCACAGTGTGTCTGTATGTTCAGGGTCGTAACAGTTCCTGCAAGACGCAGTAGGAACTGCAGGACACTCTTTCCCTCAGACAGCTGTTTAGTCGGTGGACGCTGCACCAACTGTAGTAAAGCTCACAATTCTGATTAAAACACCCGAGTGCCACAAAGCATGTGGTGTTAATCTGGTTAGCCAATAAATCACTGGCATTATAAATACAATGTTAAGGGTTATTTTCTTTCAACTTTTTGTCTTTATTGCTGTTTTCAGCTTTTGCCTGTAGATATACCATCAGGCATATAATGCAATGACATTAAAGCTGCAACTCTAACTATTATCAATTAATCAAGTCAGTAAATTGGTTGTCTTTTTTGTTTCAATGTGTAAGATGTAGTCACCTGCTCCAAACTAATGGGCGGCAGCATCAGTTATAAAAAAAAAAAAAATAGTAGAAGTGTTGTTCTAACTCACCACTAACTTAATGTCTCCCGGAGGCCCCGTCCATTCTCGTCCCACCAAAGTAGTCTCCTGGTGGCCTATGTCTTGGAAAATAATGGCCGGGTGCAGTGGGCTGACTCAGAAAATAGGATGTTCCTCTAAAAATATTTAAAGCACATAACTCCCCGAACAACATACAATGTTGGCGCATTAGTTTCTGGATTGATTCGATGAAACAAGATGCATAGCAGTTGGTTGTATTAAGAACGCTGCAGACAGCCTGGCTAGCTCTTTCCCTCGGTTTCCAGTCATTATGCTAAGCTAAGCTAACGTATCCTGGTGTCAGCTCTCTACTTGACACAAAAACATGTGAGTGGTATTGATCTTCTTATCTTACTCTTGGGAAGAAAGGTGTGTATTTCCCAAAGTGTAGAATTCGTCAATTAATCTATAAAACGAAAATCGGCTATTGCAAGTTCCAACTCCCCCAAATATTCATATTAATTGAAAAGTGGCAAATTCTCACATTTAAGAAGCTTGAATGTTTGCCAAGAGAGGAGATGCTTCCTGTGCTCTCCGGCTCAGTGAACTTGTATCTGCGTTCTCTAACGAGCACCGTCATCATGTAAAGTGCATGTCGTGCTCCAGCCAGCAGGGGATATCAGCGTTGCACAAAAGGAACATGGCCCACCCAAAGAATTACCATAAGGACCGACGAAGCTTCTTAAACAAACTCAGATTTAGATATTTTTTTCAGCTAATTGGTTTTATTTGAGAACAAACAAAGATAGGTTGTTCATAGCAGCCAGCGCTGGTGTGCACACGAGTGTTTGTGTCCAGGCTGACCTCTGACTGTTTGCATTTCAGTCCTTTTGCATCAAGGTCGAGCAACTTGTCTTTGTGTTCTTTGCTCAAGGGAACGAGTGAAGCAGTCGTCATAACAACTTTAGGAAATCCACAAATGGTGTTCTTGTTTTACCTCTTTAGTTACTCAAACTATCTCCTGCTGGTTTGTTAATTTAGCCGAAAACATCACGAACCATATCACATTAATTTGGCACTGTAAAAACATTTCTGTTCATTTTTTCTTTTACTTGTCTGTCCTGTTGACATGTTTGTTTTCTTTTTCTTTTTCATCACCTTCATGCTCTAAGCCAAAGGATCAAAGGTGTGTGTGTGTGTGTGTGTGTGTGTGTGTTAGTCAGTAATTTAGTTGGTCACATCATATAAAGCTAAGTTAAAATTGATTCATAGTATGCCTGTGTCCACATAGTCATGTTCTATGCTGAAGGTAATCCAGTTAAGTGAGAGTGGACGCAGAGAGGGAAAACGGATGCATTTGGGTAATTACTTCAAACATGGTTTGTGGCCTGCCAATACGATTAAAGCTCTCAAGAAACAGGGAAACGGTGTGTGTCTGTTTCTGTGTCAGACTGAGTGATTTTGTTATTGTTGCTCTGCCAAGATGGAAGTATGAAACATGTGGAGGGGAGGGCTGCTCTCTTGGCAGCAGGTGTCTGAACAGGATGCTCATTTTGCCATCATGTCTCCAAACATTCAGTAATGAGATACTAATATCAAAACTGCAAAAAGGCCCAAACTTCAACACTGTTTTGGTACTGACCATAATGTGTCCATAGTATGGAAATGGTTACTTTTTCAATGATTTGATGGTTCTTGAGGTTAATAAACAGCCAGTTGTGAAAAACTGCTTTGGAGCTTTTGATCATTTCACATTATTTTCCCCAACAAACTGTTTGCTCAGTTGTTGTGGAATTGTTCTGAGCACTTTTTTTTTTTTACATTTACATTTTTGTATAAATGCTCAAATAAAATCCCAGACAAGGATCTGATTAAAATCACTTGGACCAACTGCTGTTTCCCAAGGTTCAAGAACACACTTTAACACCCACTTTTTTTATTTCATGAAGACAAAGATCTGTCACGACAATTACATTGTGTTCAATTATAACATCACTATGGGTCTGCAGGCATGACTACAGCAAGCTGACATGCTGATATTAAGCAATGTTTGGTGTGTTAGAGTCCTAACGTTTGATTATTGGCAACTAAATACAATGTACAGCTGAAGCGGGAGGCAATACAAGTTCTGCAAGTATTTGGTCATAAACCAAAGTATTATGCCGAAAAACACACCAGATCAGCAGCGAGTTGCCCTGTAATGTCTGCTCTGAACTCAGCAAGCTGCGGCCTCTTTGAATCTGTGGGCCAAATTAAAGGTTGGGGACAGTTTAACTTTTAGTCACAATGTGTGGCCAGCAAAGTGCAGCCAATCGGCATACAGAATCCTGTGACTGTGAGATGTTGAGTTATGCTACAAAGAATTTCTTCCTGCCTTAAACACAAGAACAAGCCTCGCAGCTGCAGAACAATTTAATAATTGCAGCTTGCCGTCTGCTGTGTTTTTTTTTGGAGTGAATGAAGAGTTAAAGGGATCATCAAAGTCATGAGGTATCATCCTCAGGAGACACTGAATGTCTGTACAAATTTTCAGGGCGATCCATCCAATAGTTGTTGATATGTTTAAGTCTGGACCGGCGTTTTTAAATGTAAAAAAAAAGTGTTGTTTTGGTTGATCCTGGTGCTTTGTGGGTAAAGTAGTAGTTGAAGAGTCGTTGGTTCTGCTGCGTCATCTCTGTCTTGTTTACCGGCTTTGCTTCAGTGCACCGAGGAGAACAGGACAGACAGTAACATGCTTGTTTAGCTGGTGGAGAACTGCAGTTTGAATCTTTGAACTCTCGCGTTGTGTTTATGACTCATTATTTAGAGGATTGTTATGGTTATTGTGGCTTTCATGGGGGACCATCTTGTTTCAATTTCTGGGACTTTGGGCGACTCCTAAATTCTCCCAGCAACTCTCAGGAATGGCCATGTTAAAACAGTTTGTTTTGCACTCCGCAGTAGATTATGCAAATGTTCAACTCTTCAGGGACATTGTGTGTTTTAGCTTTGACAATTTGGACCTTTGCCTTTTGATGAAATAAAACATGATGTCATTGCAGCTCACTGCAGGGAAAAGCTAATGTGCACTTGGAGCCTTTCTTGAAAATGGAGATAAAACCCAGGTTCTGAACTAGTCACCTGAATCCATCTTTATTTTACAAAAAGACAAATCTGCATTAAACGTCTAACACAAATGCCGATGCCTAGAAAGTTTCTCTTCTCTTTCTGTGTGATCCTCGTCACTCCTAAACTGTTTCTCCTCATGGTGCCTCTGGGACTCTTGCCCTCACTGGCCCCGCCTCCCCTAGCCTCACTAAGCCCTCTGATTGGTCCGAGCTTCCCCTCTACATCCCCGTGGGGCCTCCCCCTCTCTGTCTCCCTCCACCCAGTGGCTCCCTGTCAGTCTGTTTGGATTATTGTAACAGCTCAGGCCTCTCACATGCACTGCCCTCACTGCCCACTGCACACAGTACTACAGCTCATCAGAGATGAGAAGGCTTAGGTGACGGAGCAGTGTTTGTTTTCACCCTAGAGAAGAAGGAGGAGAGGGAGCAGCCATGGAGCTGAGGTGAGTGGAGTGTTTGGGATTTAAAGATGGAGAGGAGGATTGGAAAGAGTGAGTGATGGATGGAAAGAGAAAAGGAAAGGTGTGTAGTTGGAGGAATGGGGAAACTGTAAATATGTTGTTTTGGGAAAGTCCCTATTTAGTGTTGATTTTAATTTTAAGTTCAGTCTGTAGCAGGAAAAGATGCTAGTTAGTTAGTACCCTGGAAGTCTTGTGGGCTAGAAATACAGGTTGGTTCACATGGTTTCAGGCGTTTGCATACTGGAGGTTTACTCTCTGCAGATGTGCTTTACGTGTGCAGGTGTATACTTTACTGTATGCTCGCAAGAACATATTTGCTTTGCTCTCATTTCCTGTTACTGTTTGTCATGCCCAGTGGCCTCCGCTGGTCTGTCTTGAAACCAACAAGGTGCAGAGAAAAGAAGTCATGTTCATTATGTAACAAATATATTTTTCCCCAAGTGTTTTAAAACGTGTACAACATACCGTAAGAGACCCTCAGTGAGGTCAAAAAGCAGTTATCTGATCCGTTGCATATCATTCATTCATTTGTTGTTATTTAACAGTGGCAGAACAATGGCAATACATTGCTGATTATGATCTTGCTGATGAAGTATGACGGATAGCTACATCATTAAACTGTCAAGGCGATATGCATTGACTTATTTGTCATCTTGTAACGCTGCTAACCCTTTTACTACTTACTGCATTATGGCTGTTTTTAGGATGTAGGTATAGATACAAACTTTTTCATTGAACCTTTTTGTCCACTTTAATAACCAATGAAGTTGGAAATCAACTCTAAAAGCAAACTTGATATGACTGCGAATGCAAAGTGTTATGTATCGCCTAGTTAAACACTCAGTGAGTGAATTGATAGACTCTGTACACATTCTAAATGGATTTTAATCATGTTGTTTTTTTCTCCTATTATGGCTGTAAGTGCCATGAAGGAGGATTTAGGATCAACTAACTCAAAAGATAAAACCATTGATGGAGCATTTTGTCTGGAGGTTGAGTCTGTGTTTTTGCTTCATTGACAGAACGCTCCACTCCAGCACATCTGTTGGCCTGAATTAGAAGTCAGTAGTTAACATGCATGCGCTAACACACTCGGACACCCAGACAGGACGCCGCCTTATCTTGTGTCACCAGAATGCACGGTTGACAGATATATAGCCCAGTGACGCAGTGACATTAATTATATTCACTCGGAGAACAGCATTTTTCTCTGGAACATACAACTTTAAAGAATGGGAGGGAATTCAGTTTTTCAACAGGAATAGCACAGAACATTTTTTTTTTTTTTTTTTTATATATATATTTAGTTCATTAATCCCAAAAATCTCTCTAAAGCTGCCCAAATAAAATGTCTAAAACAGTGTTCACTAAATTGCTTTTGAGGCCTAACCCCAATATACCAGGACACTCTCATCTGTGGTTTGCAAAGATGCTGCAGCTGAAGGCGCGCTCTGCTGCTGTAATCTCTCATCATCCTGTCCTCAGTAGATGCTTTAGATTAGCATGAGACTGTTCTTATAATTCAGGAGAGGGGGTTATGTCACCCTCTTTTGAATTGAAGGCACGCGAAAGCGCTGAATATACACTCCACTGTTTTAAAGGCTGGCTTTTACATATTTAGCTGTAACTTATTGGAGCTGCTAAATAATTACAACATCTGGAGATTGGTAGTCTCATAATTCAAGTACTTTGTTATGAAACGGTTTCAGCGCTGATGGAAATGTGCGATTACCGGGGTCACCATGGACATAAGCCTTCTAGACGCACCATCTGGCTTTAGGTGCTCAGAGGATTTAAAATGCAATAACTGCTGAAAACTAACAAACTGCATCAGTTGTTTTATTATATTGTGTGTTTCTGTGGCCGCCAGTGTAGCATTCCGTTCATGTTGTCCTCTCCTGATCATGGGGGTTTTATGTGTAATGAAGGACTGTTTCTGGCTTGGAAAAGTAATTTAAGTCGTATCTTGTGCACCCAGAATGGACGGTTGGCAGATAAACAGCCAAGTGACACATTGACATCCTTATTCATTCAGAGTGCAGCCTTTTTCTCTTCTGATGCCTGTCAAATGTGAACACACTGTCAAAGAAAGGCATTGATAGCACTCTCATGCATGTGCTTTACGTTTGAGGAATGCAGTTAGCCTAGCTTAGCATAACAAACCCCTGAACCCACAAATCATAGCCATGACAGCAGAATGACCCGAGGGACGGCAACGTCAGTCATGGCTCCCTTCGCCTGAATCCAAGATGACTTTGGTGATCACCTGACTTTTCCTCCATTGACAGCTCTAGGTCAACATTTGTGGGGGGTTTTTCATTCAGGTGACGCTATGCTAAATGATGCTAAGCTTGGCCAAGCCTCTCCCACGTCTAGCTTTGTACTTAATGCACAGACATGAGAGCGGAATATGGATTTTCTCATATTCCTAAATAAGCATGTTTTGTAAAACCAGAGGTAAAACCATTCATTTTAAGCACATCAGTCTTTGTAACTCGTATGTTGTGGTAATGTAAACTACCGTGACAAACATTATAGCCTACTTTGAGTTTGCAATCCTTCATTAAACACACTTGTGCATAACATAACTGTATAAAAGTGCAAAGAAAACAATAAAAAAACAGACAATAAAATCTGACTTGAAATTGCTGATTTTAAAAACAAAGCGGCTGCGTGAGAAGAGCAGCCATAAAGTGTCCTGTGACTGGACTCTCACCTGACGGCAACTTGGAAACACAGCAGTGAGCCTGCATGTGACTGGACTCTCGGACTACTGACCCGACAAACTAATGAGTCCTCCATCATAAAACATCATGGGGCAGATGTCCAACAGAAACGCGTAACCGATCCGCCTGTTTGTCTTCAATCTGATTGTTTACCTTTTGAATGCGGCCGTTCTAACTGGACAGTGTCATTATTCTGCGGGGCGACGTGGCATTATGTGTGTTTTAGAAACGGAGAGATGGTGAAACAGCTGAGGTCAGGGCTCTGGAAAGATGGATGGACACCAGAGGGAGACCCAGAGCAACGGCAGTCATAATGTAAACCAGATTATGACCTGAAACATGCATAAAAAGGATGGTGTGAAAACTGAAATAAGATGGTTTAAAAAGTTGCAGCTTTCCCTAGATTCTCTACATGCAGCAGTTGAAGTTTAATGTTGGTTAACGTTGCGATTTCTCTGTTGGAAGATGAGTTGAGAGAGACGTTTGTTTTTGTTCTATTACAGCGACTAAGTCGGTTGGAAATTCTGTTTTTGCTGCAGTCTTTGAAGTGTCCTAATGCATCAGTGATGATGTGGGTGTGAACAGCGAAGCAACAAACAGGTTAAGTGACGCGTTTTACTCTTCACTGTGTGTGTGTGTGTGTGTGTCCCTTGTACAGCCCTTCTAGTGACGGTCCTGCTGGCTTCTGGGAAAGTAAGGGACTTAAATTATTGAGGTAGGCAATATATTTTTTGCATTACTGGGCAAAAACGCAATACAAACTTTTCAGCATATTTTCATTAAATCTATGAGAGAGAAACGTTGACTTCTGCTGGCTTTACACCAGCTTTAAAGCACCAACCATTAGCTTTCAGCCATGCAGGGCCAATAGATTTCCATAGACTTCTGTAGAAACATTGATGGTCCACAGTGGATGAATCCTACTGACTTTTGTGATCGTCTGACTTTTCCTCTCGTTGACATTTGTGGTTTTGGGGGGAAATGTCTCCACAATTACTGGATAGATTGCCATGAAATGTGTTGTATAATAGTTTAGTTTATGACCAAATACCTACAAAACTGACATGCTAACATGCTAAACTGAGGTAATGAACATGATTAACATTATAGGCTACTAGAATGACCTTTAGCTGTGTTTTTAAATACAAAGGGGAAGCAGCAGTGAACTGAATCGGTGAAGTACTGAATCAGCAATTTGTTTCTTAACCGACCATAACTTGTAAACAAAGCAGGAAAAGAGATTGTATTTTGTAACCACCGACTAAAAACCTTCAACGGCGTCAGCAAACTCTAATATATGTGATTTAGCTGCTACGAATGTTATCAATGACCATCAGTTTGGACGTCAGAGCAGCTTCCAGTCCTGTGTTTTGATATCTTTTGGTGGAATTTAGTTCACGTTCAGGTTGCAGACTGTGCCTTCAACAAATCAGACAAAGTGCTGAAGAAGTGTGTTGTTTGTCATAGAAGCTGGCGCCTCTGTTGTTTGCATTATCCAAATTGAAGGCCGCCTCTGAAACCTTTCATTAAAGGTGTCCTGTGGAGCATCATGTGGGCTTTGAAGCAATGTTTTTGTTTTTTGTTCATAAGAGTACCTTCAGAGCAAGGCTAGCTTATTTGTATAGCACATTTCAACAACGAGGCGATTCAAAGTGCTTCACATAAAACCATCAAAACATAATGCAGAAGAAAACCAGAGCATACCGGTAATATGCTAAATATTTCTGACGAATCCCACGAAAAGACCAGAACCCACAATGTGATGGTCCGTCTCTCTATGCAAGTTGATTGTGAATCTGCATGTTGATGTCGATGCTTCCTCTTGTGTTGTGTCCCTCTCCTCTGACTCACTGAGTTTGGCAGATGTTGACATGAGATCACTGGAACCGCCTCCAAGCTGCCAGGTGTAAGGAAATGTGTGGAACCACTCTGTCTAAATCATCTGAGGTTTTTCTTTTTGTTTATATATAAATGGAAAAGGTAGAAACGCTGCATAAGAACCTGAGAACTGCCCCTATGTTATCCGCTGATGGATGGAGAGGAGCGTTTACTCAACATAAGAAAGATGAGATCATCCAACTCAAGCAACAAATCCCAGCCTAAGAATGATGGTATCAGGTTTTCTTTCCACAGATTCTATGTGAGGATGTCATTGGTGTTACTGATGAAGGAAATACCAAAGAACGCCAGAAAGTCCGGTCATGTGTTTACTTTTCTTTCCTCAAGAAGACCACTTAGTATTGTGAGCAGATTGATCTTGAATTTATAAATTTCCATTCGTGTCTGAAATAGATTCTCCCCATCTACAGTATTTATTGTTTTTAAATGCAAACAAGGACCATTCAGCCTGATAATCCTATTAAATTTAGATGTTTGTTCCACTTCGTACATTCAGCCTGACAATATTTTCAGGACTCGAACACCGGTCTCCTGCGGTTGTTTGACCCATCCCGTCATTATGCTACGTCATCACACTCCCGGATTATTTTCTCTGAGCGTGTAATAACAACATGGATGGGTTTGCGTTGTAGTTTCTTCAAAGCCCGGTGCGTCTCATACAGACGCTAAAGGGGACCTCGTGTGTTGGTATCGGATGCGCTATTTGATGCTTTGGGAATGAGAACAGGCTGGATTTGTATGTACAGTGAATTTTTTTTTTTAAAAGCAGTCAGTTTGTTGACTAACCTCCACCACATACAGCTCATAGTGGGCTGGGATGATGCAAACATATTTCTGGCTTCAAGCAAAGACAGTCAATGTTCTCTGAAGGTTACAGCTTTTGTTTCAGGGTTTAGGCGATCTATTCTTTTAAATTTAGAAAACTCTATAGAGTTCAGTTTATGAGACAGTCAGCAATGTGATGATTAAGCCTTCATCTTTATCTTTTCATAAAAACCCAAAGAGTTTCTCATCTTTCATATTCAGCCTATGGCTTATGCTTTTTTGTGTTTTTTTTTTTTGCTCCGTCACTGCAAGTACAGTGAGTCAGCAGCATGCGCGCGCACACACACACCCACACACACCCACATGCACTCAGAAAGAAAGATCCCTTTGACTTTAACTATATTGGTCGTGGCGGGGACCAATAAGTGCTGTCTCTTTTTCTTTTTCTCTCTCTTCTCTCTCCTTCCATTTGTTAGCTCACCATCCGTCAGCCAGCCCTCGCTCACACACTCCTGATGCTGCACATGCTCGCTGCGCTGCAGTGAGCCAGCATTTATTACAGACACAGAGAGAGAGAGAGAGAGAGAGAGAGAGAGAGAGATGAATAGATGAGAGGAGACAGACTGAGCCAAGAATGCAAGTGATGGGAGAGCAAAAGAGGGTGGGGTTGGAAGAGATGATGTAAAAACTGAAATACAATCTGGCTAAATCACCCTCCCCCTCAACTTCTCTCACATGTGTGTTTGTGTGTGTGTGCACATAAACGCATCGAGGAACCGTCTCTCTCTAACGCATCCCGTTGCCTCCCGTCTGGCTCGTTGCTGCTACCTGGAGTGGAGCATCCTTTCCCCTCAGAGCTGACATGGAGGCGGCTTCAGAGGAATTTCTTGTGCCTGTTTCAGTCACATGGCGCCAGTGTATCGGTCAGTGTGCTGGAGTGGATGACGCCTGTTGATCAGCCTCTAGATGCAGCACTGTAAGTCCTCATTAATACTATTCTATGAGCCAAACATTTGGAATATCTGGTGTTTTTAAGCTCAAATTCTTGCATGTTTATAACTTATTTTCTCATGCTAAAAGGGTCAAATCCCAGCCATTATTTGCTTTTTACTCTGCTGCGTGTTAGATGACCGCTCCATCCAGCAGGAATCCTTCCACTGGTTATGTAAGAGCAGAGCGTTGTGAGGCTGCTGCAGCCATCCTGTGCACCGTCGGCACAGGGCTGCTTCTGTTGTGGCTGTCTGCAGGATTTATTCATCTCGCTTTAATAATCTGTATCGTAGTTGATGCTTTGTTAATCTGCGGCCCTGTGGAGCCAGAGACCCGAGCTGGTGTGTTTGTGGCGTTCAGCTATATCTTGTCATTCAAATCTCTCTTTCATGACACATTTATGAAAGTGGTGTTGAGCTCTGTGCTGCTCAAATGATTGTTGAAGTTATGACTGCTTCTTACAGTCACTTGTTTCTGCTTGACCAGTTTTGTGAAGCTGACCTGAGCTGCTCAATACATAACTATCTGGCAGCAAAGACATTACATACCAGCCATGTGACATGTTGGAATCGTTGGTAATGACCCGCTGACGGCATCACCGCTTCATTATGACTGTAATTTTACCCACCGCTCTAAGTACAGGCTCACCAAATCACAACAGTGGAGCTGGAGCCTCTCGTAGCTGCGCCCACAGAGGGTGAAAGAGAGGAGGGCGCTTGTACAAGAAAGATTTAAGAAAAGGGAGAAGAGGAGAATGAGAGCATGCACCGTGGAAAGAAGTTCAGTCCCTGAGGGGCTTTCCTTTCAGCAGCAGAGGTGGCCTGTTTCTGTGCCTGTCTTGAATGTGAAGAGACAATAAAAGCACTGACACACTTTCTGTGTCTTAAGTTAGCTGCCAGGGAATGTTACAGAGAAGTCCAACATTAAAACACTGGATGTTTTGGATAAAACTGGAGAGCATGAAGAATCTGTGTTTTAAAAAAAAAAAAAAACTTTAATGGGGGTATTAAAGTGTTTTTATTTTTGTAGGTTCAGTGTTTCCGTCTCTCGCCGATGAGTGCTGAGCACAGGGTGCCGTGCTTTCACTTCATAATCAAATATTTATCACTCAAAGTGCCTTTTTTTTATGAGGATCATCCAGCCACAGCTGCAGCTCTGATTTACTCTGACTGTCTGCCACTGCCCTGGTTCGGTTCCTAACATCGGGGTCGAGAGCCAAGCCCTGTTTTATTCTCAGACTTTCCTCTTATCGGGTCAGATGGTTTTGCCTCGACGCAGATTAGACTATTTCTCAATGTTCCGACGGTCTGCCGACAGTCCGCCGCCGACTTTACACAATTGTTATCTATAGTTAGGTAGTAGTGTCCAGTACTAGTACCACAAAAGATCATGACTGGAAAGAAGTTCCTCAGGATCAGCCGGGCACTTCACCTCAGCAACTTGGAGATGGATGCTGCTAACGAGCAAAAGAGAGGCACAGCAGCCTTCGATCGACTCGGCAAAATAAAACCTCTCTACGAGGAGATAAGGGAAGCCTGCAAAAGGAACCATCACCCCAGCCAAGAAATTTCAATCGATGAGCGAATGGTTGCCTCCAAAGCAATCAAGCAAAAACTGTTTGTTCTGATGGACTCCAGCACTGGTTATACCTGGGATTTTTTTTTTATTTATGAGGGGAAAGTTCCAGAGAGAGAGTGGCAAGGGACTGAGTTATGATTTGGTGATGGATGCTGGACACTGGCTACAAGCTCTATGTGGACAATTTCTACACTAGTCCAACCCTTTCCAATGACCTCCTTCAGAAGAGCATCTGGGCGTGCGGAACCACCCGCACCAACAGAATTGGATTTCCAAAAACACGTGTTCAACACTGCACACGGCCCATGCGGAGGCGACCATAAGAAGGCAAGCCAAAGGTGCAGATGGACACCGGGCATTGAAGGACATCCCAGTTCCACCAGCGGTCAAGGAGTACAACCAGTACGTACTATATCAACTATGTCTTAAGTCCTTTTGAAATGTAGTATTTGTGTGCTTGATATATTTATGTTTTTAGTATATTTTTACTCAATGTTGTGTACTTCTGTCCATCCAGGTGCGTGGGTGGAGTGGATCTCACCGGCGCCCTGATGGGGTATCATGATGTCCTGCTATTTTATAATTTCATGGACATCGCCATTATGAACGCCTTCCTGCTGCACAAAGAACTTGCAAAAGGCAAAGGAGAAATACCGACGACCCAAAAGCCGTTCTGTGAGACCCTCTCCGAGCAGCTGGCAGAGGGGGGATCTCCCTCCACAGCCGGACCCGTACCACCTCCTGCTCCACACGTGGCACATCACAAGCCAGTGCACATCGGTGGGCACGGCACCCTTGGTTGGCTGAAGTGCAGGCAGTGCACTAAAAAGACGCCACTGAAGTGCTCCTCCAGTGATGTGCCTTTGTGTCTGACCCCAGGTCGGGACTGTTACAACGAATGGCATACTGCTAATAACATGTAATATGTATATTTGTATACATGTAAATAGTGTTCTGTGTTATTATTATTAGTATAAATGTAAATAGTTTGCCGTGTGCTACTTTTTTTTTTAATAAACTGCTTTTCCACCAACACTTGTTTTGACTCTTATATGCACACAATTTAGTTTCAATTAGGGGAAAAACATAATGTGTTTATGCTTCAGTTACTCTGTCAGTAATACTGATAGTGAATCTGGATATGGGATAGGATACCTCCCAGTGTCACCTTTTCATTAGAGCCCAAAAGGATGACTGTAAATACGTTCAAGCGTTCAGGACTAGTAGTCTTTTTTGCATAGGTATGTGACTTTGGTTATACCGAGCAGTGAGTCCTTCCAGTACTGTTTCTCTCCACATGTTCTGTCTCTCTCCACCTCCACTATTAAATAAAGGCAGCAAATGGCAAGAAACTAATAGATACAAATATATGTTAGCCAATCACTTGAGCTAATAAACCAAAAGTGTTTTCTAGATGACGTCAGGCGATTGAAAACACTTTTAAAGCTCTTTAATGGATTAAAAGTACCTGACAGAGAGAGTAAATGGAGATGTCCTGTCAACAGTTTTGGTGTCTTTTTATAATGGTGGTCTACAGGGGGTAAAAGCTTTTTGGGCTGCATGTCCTTTCTTCCGTTGGCGCCGCCGTATCTAGCAGAAGTTGATTCTACTCCGGCTGTATATAATGACATATACATTATTTGTAAATAGATCGGTGTGTCTGTCTGTGCGTTTCCTCTCAGTGAGAGGAGGGAGGGAGGAAGGCATGATGCTTAAAACGTTTGATCTTTACAACCACACAGATTTCCACGGCTCACCCCTGTGCGTTGGATCATGCGTCGTGTCTTTTGTCGCCCCGTCTCATCCTCCCTCTGTTTCTCTCCGCAGGGTGCTGGGTAAGAGGAAGAGGGACTCCTATGTCAGAGTTTTAGGATGGCCACTGAAGGCGCCACTATTCCCAGCCCCGTGGTCTGCCAGATTGACAAGCAGTTCTTGATCTGCAGCATATGTCTGGACCGCTACGAAAACCCCAAAGTACTGCCCTGCCTACACACCTTCTGTGAGAGGTAAGTGCTCTCAAATTCAAACGTAGGATTAACATGTTTTCTGTGATAAATGTATGCTACAGGTGGGAGATGCAGCAAATCCTACTTGATCAATAGTGTTGTGCTTTTGTCAATTTTGAGTCTTGTTTCGCACAAGACGCATCTTTGCTGAGAGCTTGGGTGTGTTGGTACCATCCTCTCTGACAACCGGCCTTTTGTTTCTGACACAAAAGAGAAACTGTGGACTGTCTGTTGCTTTTACTCTGGCTGCTTCTGCAGAGCCATGAAGCTGTCAGATTGAACGATACAGCAGTTTTTCTTCTGGTACATCCGTTTCACACACAGATTTCTGGAGGATAAATGACCTTCTATGGAGGAAAATGGTTATATAAATGCCTCCCATTGTACTTCTTTGGATCTGAACAAGAGCACATTTGTAGTGAAATTGAATTCTAAATTGTATCTTTTTATTTATCTTTCTTTTATCTTTTTCTGTCCTTGGCTTTAATTTATTTTATCTGCCTGAACAGTGACCTAAAACAATATATTTAACCATAATTGATAGTTATTGCAAGAGAGATTCTAGAGCATCTAAATGAATGCATAACATGTAATATAACAGAAAGCAGAAAGGCATTATTACACTATATATATATATATATATATATATATATATATATATATATATATATATATATATATATATATATATATATATATATATATATATATATATTAGTTAATGATAATACATTATCCTTGAAACTCAGTTTGTAGAAAGCTTCTGTTTATCACTTCTGTTCATCCACTTTACAGGTCAAATGACCGATAATGAGCTGGTTGATTGTGTAATGTGTTTTTGTTCAATAATGTTCATATTAGGTCAGTTGTGTAAATAGATGACATACACAATTCTGCAATTCTGACCAAGTATGTTGTGGAAAAAAAGGGGCTTCCTTGTTCAAAAATGAATAAATGAACATTGAAAAAACTTGCTTCGTGAGTAAAATTGCATATCTACTGTACATCGTCACTCACTTTATGTCTTCTCAATGCAACACACACACACTACTGTACACCACCCACGCCTTTCTCCAGGCCGTTTATTTCCCATAAGATTCAACAGGATGCTCCTACTCTCTAATAATCCCCCCATCCTCCTCCTCCAGGTGCCTGCAGAATTACATCCCGGCCCACAGCCTCACACTGTCGTGCCCCGTGTGCCGCCAGACCTCGATCCTGCCGGAGAAAGGTGTGGCGGCATTGCAGAATAACTTCTTCATCACCAACCTGATGGACGTGCTGCAGCGGGCGCCGGACAGCTGCAGCCAGGAGGCCGCCGCTCTCAACAACATCACCACCGTGGCTACAGGCCAACTGCTCTCCTGCCCCAACCATGGAGGCAACGTAAGACCCGTCGGCCCGTTTCTGTTCGTTAGACTTTAACATGAAGTGACTCTGATGTTAGCATGCTAATATCTGCTAACACTGAAGACAAAGTACAGCTGAGGCTGATGGGAATGTCATTCGTCTTGAATTTATTTGGTCATAAATCAAAGTATTGGACACATTCCAAAATTGACCTGGAGATGGCGTTACAAGAAAGGTTAAAGGATCACAAAAGTTATCATTAGGATTCATCTTGTGAGGAACATAAATGCGCGTCCCAAATTCCATGGCAAATCCATCCTATTGGTGTACATCCCAAACATGTCAGGGGATCATCACAGTCTGTGGGCTTCATTCTCTGGGGAACATGACAAACTGTACAAAATGTCATGGTAATCCATCCAGGTATAATTCAGTCTGGACCAAAGTGGGAGACCGACCAGTGTTGCTCTCAGCTTTGCTGCTACAAGACTAAAGATATACCACGCCTCAACCCCATGTTTAAGTTTAATCTTTACTTTTTCTTGTTGCTTAGGTCATGGAATTCTACTGTCCGCCCTGTGAGACGGCCATGTGTCAGGAGTGTACGAGTGGCGAACATGGAGAACACCCAACTGTGCCTCTTAAAGACGTGGTGGAACAGCACAAGGCCTCGTTACAGGTCCAGCTCGACGCTGTCAAGAAGAGGTACAACGGCAGCATTATGGAGACTTCCTAGTGCAGAACAGACTTAATTCACATTACACCCAAGTAACGGCCATCATAAGAAACACTATCCTCTTTTATGTGCCCGCTCTGCCATGTGACTGTTGACTCAGTATGTGAAAAGTGCTTCTTCATTCCTCCGGTTGCTCCCAGGTTGCCAGAGATTGACTCAGCCCTGCAGACGCTGTCGGATATCCTGCAGCAGCTGACCAATCAGAAGAGCTCCATCGAGGCCGGCATCCACTCCACCTTTGACGAGTTGCAGAAGACCCTGAACGTCCGCAAGAGTGTTTTACTGATGGAGCTGGAGGTCAACTACGGCCTCAAGCAGAAGGTGAGGCAACGTGGCCTGAAGCAAAGTCATTCGGCTGACACATAGTGTTGTGTGTCCTGCCTTTTATGTCTGGTTTAGGCTTTAGGCCCAATAATGATAGTAGTTGTTTTTTTTATCAGCGTAAAGCACCTCTTAAAGGGTATTTATAAACTGGAGGCTCTGATTTATTCCTATAAAGAGTTCTTTGAATATACAACACAAGGAAATAATACAGAAAGAAACAATAGAAATGACCATTAACCTAATTTATAATCCATTTTTGGAAAGCTTTTAACAAATTACAGGCTACTCATCGGGCTGTTTTTGCTGATTCGTGTCTCATCCGGTCTGATGGGCAGTAGGAGGGGAGGGGTGGGGGGTGTGAACTGGTGTCCCACCCCCATCCAAACAAACCAATCCCCCAGCCTGGTCAGGAGCCTGCTGCTCCATCACATGGGTTGCTAATGATTTCCAATTTACGGGCTGGTGAGCAGTCAAAACACTGGCACCCAGGGGAATGTTGTGGCTGGTAGCTAGATGGAGCCAGTGCACCGTGTGCACTCTCTGGGTGTGTCATGTGCAGCGAGGAAACGGCTTACAGCTCTGCTCTTCACGGACACTCTCTGTACTCCTCTTCCTCTGAAGCTTCAGCTCTATTCTCACACTAGGTGCGGACACTTATGCTCGTTTTCACAGCGTCAGACTGTGAATTAGTGTAAAGAGAAAGTGGAGGGTGAAAGGTTTGACTCCAGGCGTAATGGCCTCTCTTGTTGGAGAAGAAGAGGAGTTTGATGGCCAGATGAGGGTGAGTCTGTTTCGGTGCTCTACAGAGGGCGGGGTGACGTCCCAGTAATGAGGAGGAACGATGAGATTCTGCTGGAAAAGCATTGGCAACAAAGAACTTCTTTTAAAACTCCCAAAGCATGGCCGACTGAGGGATTTCATGATCTAAATGTGATTTGTAATAGCCCAGTGTTAACAAAAAACTTTCTCATGGATCATAAATGAATAAGTTACTTTGTACATTTGTTTATGTGAAAAAATCTCCTCAGGCTGGCTTAACCATATCTGACAATACATCCATCTGTCTTCATGGTCAGTTGCTGCGTCTGAAAGTTGTTGGTTTTGCAGAATCACATGAAGTTGTGTTTACGGCATATAACCAACTGAGCTAAGATCCCACCTTCTGTAACGGTGCCAAGTCATGCAGTATGCTTTGTTGTTGATCTGTTTTTCACTTTCCCTCTGTACTTGATTTGCCTGCTTTTTGGAAGTGTCTCTAACCACAAGGTAACCCTGCTGCCCCCTGGTGTGTGTATGTGTGTACTAGGTGCTCCAAGCCCAGCTGGATACTCTGATGCAGGGCCAGGAGGGCATCAACAGCAGCTGCAACTTCACAGAGCAGGCCCTGAGCCACGGCACCGAGGCCGAGGTGCTCCTGGTGAAGAAGCAGATGAGCGAGCGTCTCGTGAAACTGGCCCACCAGGAGCTTCCTCTGCAGCCGGGAGAGAACGACCAGCTGGACTTCATCGTGGAGACGGAGGGACTGAAGAAGTCCATCCACAACCTGGGCACCATCTTGACGACCAACGCGGTGGCCTCTGAGACTGTGGCGACGGGCGAAGGGTTACGACACTGCGTGGTGGGCGTTCCCACCTCCATCACCATCACCACCAAGGACAAAGATGGAGAGCTGTGTAAAATGGGCAACGCGGTCATCACGACGGAAATGGCCTCGCCTGACTGTAGCAAAGGCGAAGGGAACATACTGGACAACAAGAACGGCACTTACGAGTACCTGTTCACAGCTCCTAAAGAGGGGACTTTTCATTTATCGCTGCGTTTGTATGACCAACATATCAAAGGAAGCCCCTTTAAGATAAAGGCCACCAAATCCATCGATGTGTCGTTAACTTCGGAAGGCGTCAAGAAGAGGCTGAAGTCTCCGGGCAGTGGACACGTCAAGCAGAAGGCCATCAAGAGGCCGGCCAGCATGTACAGCACAGGGAGGAGGAAAGAGAACCCCATCGAGGACGACCTCATCTTCAGAATCGGTACGAGATATTTAAGGTCAAATATATTATACGTGTGTCTTTTAAGATCCTTAAAACCATATCAAACCATACCCTTGTTAATAACATGTTTTTACAATGTATTTATCATTTAGTTCCAAATTATATTTATCTAACCGTTACTTCTCAAATTTGAGGATTAACTGCCTCTCTTTTTTCTATTATTATAAATTTAATATCTTAAAATATAAAAAAACAATCAAAAAATTATAATTTTGCAGCTTTTCAATTTGCCAGTCACAACTGTTTTTCATTGCCTTTTTTAAAGTGCAGTTTTGACAGAAACAGACAAGAGGCACGACAGTGTTTACTAAAAGATGCTTGTGCAAAGAAGAAGAATGATGTCACCTCTTTACATACTGTTGCATCATCAAGTAATTTAACTAAAACTATGTTTAGTATATATACTAAATGGCTATAACTATATATGCTTGACATTAAGTTAAAAACCCAACAAGTCACATCTTCAGTCTGCTGAATGAACATACAAACAGAATAATTGTCCCATAGATTGAACAGTTTATACAGTGTGTGTGTGTATGTATATATATATATATATATATATATATATATATATATATATATATATATATATATATATATATATATATATATATATATATATATATATATATATAGTGTCAGAAGAGATACCCAACAATTGAAATAACTGTAAACATACGGTCTCACCTAAATGCCAATGTAAACACTACAAAGTCAAATATACTACAAAGGCACAAATTCACATCAGTGAACATTGCACCTTGATTGAGTTCCTGAATATAATCTAGTCTGTGATATGTTTCATGTTTTTTAAGGCACAAAAGGAAGAAACAAAGGAGAGTTCACTAACCTGCAGGGAGTGGCTGCCTCTTCTCTGGGAAAGGTGCTGATAGCAGACAGCAACAACCAGTGTGTCCAGGTACACACACACACACACACACACACACACACACACACACACACACACAAATGATGATCCCCAAACGGATGCATTTAAAATATCTTGTTTTTATTTCAACATCTTTAACATTTAACAGATTTTCTCCAATGACGGACACTTCAAAAGTCGTTTTGGCGTGCGCGGCAGGACGCCGGGTCAACTGCAGCGGCCGACCGGCGTGGCGCTCCACCCAAACGGTGACATCATCGTTGCGGACTACGACAACAAATGGGTCAGCATCTTTTCAAGTGATGGCAAGTTCAAGGTGAGTCAGGATTTAATGTTTTATCTTTTTATTTTGGCACAAATGGGACAATTGTCGATGGGACAAAGCGTGATTTTAAAATGTGTGATGTACTGTTGGAAAAGCAAAAGAACAAAGCTTAAACTGTCTGTCCACATGTAGTGTTTTACCAAAGGAACAACAATAACAATGGGATATTACCACAGCGCTTGCTGCCATAAATACTGGTTTTACAAATGATTTAATACCAGTATTTATACCGCTACCTCTTACATTAACTCTTTTGAATAAGATGTTTTAAGTCATTTAAAAAAAATGAATAGGTGCAGTACTTTACATGCTGAGCCCTGATTAACATCTGTGAATCATTTGCAAATTCAACTGACAACGACACTTGCAGATTTTCACTTCCTACTTTAGTCCATTTCATAAATGCTAAAGCATCACTGAAGAAAGTGCATATTTAATAGTGAAACAGTTCTAGCCTTGTGCTTGGATAGACTCTTGGAAATTCTCTCATTTTCCTACTTACAGTCACTGCCGGGCTGAAATAACAAAATGTGAAACACTGCCATCTTCCATTGAGGTCAGCCTGTGATTTATTCACTGAATGAAGCCGTTCTCTCCACTGTTCATCTCTAGCTTGTGTTTATTCGTGGAATGTCTAACATTGCACTCTGTTAAAGTATACACATGCAAACCTGTATGTTTTATGTTTATAATAACTCTTAACTACATCTTGGGTGAAAATACACACACATTTTACTCTGACCATTAAGAAGAACAAAATAAACTTCTAAGAGAAATGTAAAATCCGGGACTTCTCCAGAACAAGATCGGCTCGGGGAAGCTGATGGGCCCTAAAGGCGTGTCGGTGGACAGGAACGGCCACGTCATCGTGGTGGACAACAAGGCCTGCTGCGTCTTCCTCTTCCAGCTCAACGGCAAGCTGGTCACCAAGTTCGGTAACCGAGGCAACGGCGACAGGCAGTTTGCAGGTACACTCAATGGTAAAACGTGCACTTCCCCCGAGACTCACTCCAACCAGCTCATACCTGCATGTGGAATGAAGACGAATGCCGAACCGGGAACCATAACGTTCCCGTTATCCTTTGACTTCTGAGGTTTCTTTTGAATAATTGGATGAGACATGTTTTCACTTTGCCTCATTCTTCAACTGATACCACTTAAAATCATATAATAGACTTTAATATACTAATAATAACTCAACTGTTCTAAAAAAAAAAAGCATGACGTACCACTCACGATAAAACAATGATGTTTGTAGATCAATCTTGTTTTGTCATTAAATGGGAAATAATGAATTTGCATGTCAAAAATGAAAATCATCCATTGTTTCGGTTGTTTTCTAAACGTGTGGTTTGAGACTTTGCTGTTTGTTCTGTTTAAGGGCCTCACTTTGCTGCTGTCAACAACAACAATGAAATCATTGTGACGGATTTCCACAACCACTCAGTCAAGGTGAGCGGTGGAAGTGTATTACAGTACGCAAAGATGAGGATTAGTTCTAGAAATGGAGGGTCGCATGACACTTTTCAGACTTTCCTCTTCTATTGAAAACTCTTAGTAGAGTTTCCCCTCTGATCTAAATCTTATCAACACAATTCTTTCGTTGATGCATCACTATTTCTTTTTTTTTTTTGGAAAACCAAAATGTAGGTGTTCAACACAGAAGGTGAATTCTTGCTGAAGTTTGGTTCGAACGGCGAGGGCAACGGCCAGTTCAACGCCCCCACCGGAGTGGCCGTGGACGTCAATGGAAACATCATCGTGGCAGACTGGGGCAACAGCAGGATACAGGTTGGTGCAAAGTCTCACCTGAACCAGACCTTTACCCCCTGCGGTTTACCAGTTGTTTGGATTTCAGTACGTGTCTTTGTGGCTGATTTCTACACATCACAACTGTAAAGTGATGTCATACAAATATAATTTGAATTTAGTTATTATTAAACTCTTTAAAACTTAAAAAAATTGCTCTGATGTCCATAAAGAACAAACATTAGTAAATAAAAAAAACTGGCATGACTTTTTATATTATTATTTTCCACCTTTACTTGTTAACCAATTTCAGTCCTGATCATACCTACCAAATATTAATTCATTTTCAAATGAATTGTATACATTTCTCCCCTGCTGTAAACATCACAATATATTAATATTTTCAACTTTCGCGGACTACATATTGTGTTTAACTAACATCATTGATCATAACCACCAATGTTTGTTTACATCATGCCATTGTTATGAACAAAACAAAAAAATTTAAGATTTTGATTTTCATGCCTCTAGTGGAAATCAGGGGAATGGCATGTATGGATTTGCCCCTGAGGCCAAACATGAGGAAACGGTTCAATCTGTTGGAAAATAGAAAAACAAATACAATGTTAAAGCCATGACTCTAGATTGAAAGCTAGATATAATATAATGCATGTTTTAGACTGTAATGGTCATCGGATCCAAAAATGTTTTTATTATAAACTTAATAAAGGAGCTGAGGTTGAACCTCAAAGATTTTAAGAAAAGCTCACATCCATGCCAACATGCACATTATATGCTTTAACACAGCCAAAATGATCAAAAAAGGAAAAAAGACAAATGTCCCTCGTGGGAAACAATGGCCAAGTGCCATGATATCTTCTGTCTCATATACGAATGACGCGCCTCACTTCTAGGGCACTTTAACAAAAGCAGCATGTGATATTCATGTGTTTAAAAAAAGAAAATGTGTTTACATAGTAGAATCTAAACTAAAAATACAAAGATCTTCTCCTCTTCAGTTCATTTACTTCTTTGAAAAAAATTGTCTATTTTTTTCAAACAACCACTTCAGTCATCCTTGTTTATTAAATTATTCTTATCTTTATAAAAAACAAACCAGATGATGATGATTTTTTACACATTGGATAAAGTAAACGCCCTTCCAAAGTAGTGCACTTATAGTAATTATATTACATTTTACAACAAGTGAGTGGTGCTGATTACTGCAATTACCTGGTGTTACCACACTACAATCAACGATTTAATGACTTTATTATTACTATAAACTGCTAATGAAGTGGGAGGTAAAGCATCTTCTAGTGTCATTCTAAGTGCAAATGAAAAGAGAACACTGACTTTCTCTCTCTCTCTCTCAGGTGTTTGATGGCAGCGGTTCCTTCCTGTCCTACATCAACACGTCAGCAGACCCGCTGTACGGCCCTCAGGGTTTGGCTCTCACCTCTGACGGACATGTCGTGGTTGCAGATTCTGGCAACCACTGCTTCAAAGTCTACCGCTACTTGCAGTAGCACTTCTCCCTCTCGGCGCACAAACTGTACAGTGTATAGACGCACATGCACGCATTAGTATGAGGCGACCGTCAGATTTGTACTCACCCGCTCACACGTTCCCCCTTGAATCATGCCGCCATCGTCGTGCCATCTGTGTGACTGTGGCGTCCCGTTGGAGAGAAGAAGCATTTGTGGTTTGAAATGAAGTGAGAGGATCTGTCATGTTCACAGATGGCTGCAGCTGATTGGTGCTTTTGAGGGGCCATTCATCACCTTGTTCACATTCCATCTTAATTACACTGATTTTAAAAACAAAGCTTTAGTATTGTACATATGGCAGACCTTTTTATTTGCTGTGACGTGGCAGGAAAACTGGAAACAAAATAAAGCTATTGCACTTGTTTAAAAAACACTGGTTAGACGCTGTTAAGTGAGATGGAAATTAAAGTTAAGACGTATCGAAGTCACCTGAAAATTAAGTTCCAGTGACTGCAGCTTCCTGTAAAATGCTCTTAAGAGTCCTCACATTTTGCCTGTTTCACTATATAAGACAAATATTCCACCCACTGTAAGTAGCAGGGTATTTTAGAGCATGATTAGGCATCCCTGTGCATGTTGTTTTTACTAATAAAGACCAGAAAAGCTGCTGTGCACAATATATGAATATGTTTCAAGCTGACAAAATCACTAAAAGAAACGTTGAATGGAAGAACTGTTTCAATAAGTTTATGTGAAAATGACTGGTCGATGTAATTCGTCATTAATTTAAATGAATAAACAAGTGGTTATTAAAGTAAGATAACTTCTGTTGGAGTGTGTTGTGATCACTTAAGGTACCAAACAAAAGCCTCTTGATATGTTGACTTAAAAATCTGGAGTGATTTCAACCGCAGAAATGCTAAACATATAGTCAGTCCTCAGACGCATCAGTGAAATGCTTTGCTCATCAGACTGCAATGCAGATTTAGTCCATTATCAGACCTTCACCCCTTTCCACGTGCTCTGATGTCTTTCCAAAAAACATCCGTAGAACTAACAAGTTGTATTTCAGTAATAAACACACAAAAAAGGGTCTGTCCTCAAAAAATGCAATATGTAGTTAAACAGCTGAGGTGTGTGTGTTGTAAAAGATGCACTTTGCTTTTGTTAGAAAGCCTCCGTCACATTGTGTTTATCCTCAAGCAGACAGTTTTTAGTACTGAATTTGGTCATCCATTTTCTACACAATCCTGTAAAATCATTTGTTTTCCATTGTCTCGTTTATATTTGTAATGCCAAATGGAATTAAAGTGCCCACAGGAAATAATATTGTGTTTGTAATTGATTTGTGTGGTGTACTTGCTGCATTTTCTCATAAGAAGCATTCATAATTAGCCTGCTAAAAACACTGGGTTGTGATGATATAAAGCTTTTTATTTTTTTAACTAAGAAAGTATCTGTTTGAAGACCGACATTAATCATGTCAGTAATGCAATTTGCATGTTCGTGATTCTAAACATCTGTTAATAATCAGATATTTCTCTATATTCAGTATTTTCAATATAGTTGCAGAAGAAAAATAGTCATCACAGAACTATGCAATTCATCTCGTTGTCTCTCAGTAAAACAACAGACCTACTGAATAGAATAAAGTTTAAACCAATACCATCACACGGGTATTTTTATTATGGCGATTGCTATAGGCGAACTAGGCGACTGCCTAGGGCGACAAATGGGTTGGGGGCGCCCTCACCACGCGACCGTGGGGTGGAGGGCGGCGCTGTCTCAAGCGAGCAAGGACGATTCAGCTGTGAGTTTTCTCATCAAGTACCGAGAGGAGAGACACGCGTATTGAGAAACGGGCGCTGCAAACATCTTAACGCTCATTGGCCAAGAAACGTCACATCTAAGATGTTCTATTACAGCGATGACAACAACTCGGCCAAAAATCTGAATTGTTTTGTCGAGAAAACGGGACGCTGATTGGCCAAGACTCAACACGTCACATCAAAGATCTTCTATTGTAAAGATGGCTCACTCCAAAAAAAAGTCTTCTGATCTCAGCTATCAAGGTGTCAAACGAAATACATTAATTAATTGTGCATCACCTAATATTGGACGTTTCATTGCTGTCACTTAGGCTAGCTATAGCTAGCTAGCAACTGTTTCTTTGCTAATTTGCTACGTAGGCTATTACTAGCAAACGTAACTTCACTGATAACCTACATGGATGTACATGTCAAAGGACCAGTATCTGGATAACGTATGCTAGTTATGAACAGTACAGTTTCTGTGTACATTCATTATAAATGGCATAAGTTCTATTTAGTGAATTCACAACTAGCAGGTGCATACACACAGTAACCATTTTGGGGATAGTGGTGGTGTTCACCCTTCTGTACAGTTCCTCTCCAGGAATATACTAAAATGTATATATGTGTTGTTGTTTTTTATTAAATTGGCCAGATGCACTCAGGCAATTTTTTCAGAGACCGGCACCTGCTGGAGAAAGGATGCCTGATTCGCCTCCCTCTGAACTTTGTAAGTAGCCTACACAACTAGTACTATTGTTGCTGTTTTTGTTATTGTTATTATTATTACTTTCATAATCACATCACATTAATACTACTAATTGTAATCAGTAGCATTATTTAGCCTTGTAGCAGTGGTGGCTGTAATTGTAATTTATCTACTACAAGTTACATGGTCAGATAAAATGTATTTGTACAGTGCAACTATGTGGTAGGATGATAGAAATGACCAAATGCAATTGTGTAACGAACAGCATGGATGAACTCTGTTTAAATACAGCTGCAGGAGAAGGGACATCCAGTAGTACTCAGGGGGCCAGGAACACACAGGCCAGGAACACACAGGCCAGGAACACACAGGCCAGGAACACACAGGCCAGTAACACACAGGCCAGGAACACACAGGCCAGGAACACACAGCCAGCCCTCTGTGATGCGGTAAGGACAGAGTTAGTTTGCAGAGGACCATACCAGACCAGTCCAGACTTTACATTTCCAAAAATGGGTGGGAGATGCTTGTTCACTGCCTGTTTGGAGGTGGGGAGGGGTAGGAGAGATGAAGTGGGGGGGAATTTGTGTGTAAGGGAAAAAAACCTGTCAAACCTTGTTAACCATAGTCATTCCCTATACAGCTTGTATCATGTTTTGAGGTTATACATATTTGAAAAAAGAGTGTTTTGCACAGTTTATTTAAAATGATAAAAAAAGAAAATGTTCTGAAACTATTCTGGTGTTTGTTGTCCATGCACCATTTATTGTTGAACTGCAATGTAGAATAGCAGAATTATAAGTGGGTGAAAATTGCTATGCAAAGTAAAGCAGTTAAGTTAATATATGTCTCTTCGGTGATGTACAGTATTGTGTGTGTCTCTGGCGGGGGGGGGGGGGCAAAACTCAATCTCACCTAGGGCAACCAAAGGGCTAGAGCCGGCCCTGCCCTGTCCCTATTTGAGCAAAGTATTAGACAGCAGAGGGCGTCTGAAAATCACGAGGCGAACTCAAACAAAACCGCTCCTCCCAGTTAAAGTAATGCTGCCTTGATGTACCGTCGAAAATTATGTCTACTTGGACGAACACGAGACCCAAAAGGGTAGCTGTTGTACTGCGGTACACCCTGTCATGTAACGTTGCAGCACAACTAATCCACGTGCGCATTAGCTAATACAATAAATATAACGTATCATATTCACCGGGGAAACAACCGTTTTGTTATAAAAGTGCATTCCTATATTCAACACGGGAATTTAGATGTTTACAAGGATCAGTGAAGGCAGCAGAAGCCCCGTGACAGCCTTCCGCGGGAAATTTCAGACTGGACGAATTGTGTATTTCTTATTTGGACTACAAACGCAAGAACAGCGCTATAAAACACATTTTAAATCAAACCATTAATGCTAGTGGACGTTGCTGGCACAGCCAACGCAATACAATGGTAAGCAGATGTTCACCTTTACCCGCTTTTGATGTGATAGTCCGAGTAAAACCGACGCTCATTATCAAGCTAGCTCCAAGCTAACGGTCAATAACGTCACCACGTTAACACGTAACTACTTAATTAATCAATACTGACCCTAGTGCAGGGTCCGTATCGATAACGTTAGTGACGTTAATCTAGTGACGTTAATCAATCACTCAATTGCGTCCATTAATGGAGGTGAACTTCTCTTTCTACGAGAAAAAGACTCCATCATATCTAAAAAAAAGAGGACGTACTGAAATGGCGTTTGGGTAAAATCCATCAGCCTGCAACATTTAAAAAATACAATATAAGTCATAATATCTTCTTTGCCGAGTACATTGTTGTCCAGGACTGCCTGTGGTGGCCGGAAGCTGTATTGCAATAACAATGCGGTCGAAGCAAATGTAGGAAACATCAATCCCTCATACAATGCTTACTGCCACTTGCATAGGCTTTATTGCTGTGTAATATATACTTTATTGCTGTGTAATATAGTGGCATATTGGTAGCTGAAATTGTCCAGGCCTTATGCTACTTTAAATCTGTTCCAGTCAAAGAAGAAAGGACTTAGTTTGGAGGAGAAGAGGACTCGCATGATGGAGATTTTCTTTGAAACGGTGAGTTTTGTTTTCATCCTTTGCATGTTTAAAGTTATGATCAATACCATGATCAATATAATGTGAGACCTCCATGTGCCCTCTGTGCTGCCTCGGTTACACTGTGACTGCATGGGTTTAAAAGCTAGTCACTGTACCCACGAGTCAGTGTTAGAATGCATTTTCTTTTCTTTAACACTATTTGAAAAGAAGATGAGTATTGATTTAATGTCGCTATTATTGATTTAAGCAGCCCTCTTTTTGTGGGGGAGACAAAAGCCAACATGCAAACAACTACTATAAATATAAATATACCTGTAATGCCTTGATACTTGAGTGACACTGAGGAGGTTTTTGTTTTCTAATGTAAAAAACCTGCAACAGATACAGAAGGACTTGGTCACGGGGTCCTTGATCAATAATATAATTCTTCTAATGAATATTATTATTTTTGGAAGCTAAACACAAAAAAAGACAGTTTTAAGTCTGTGTTCAGGAATGAATTTTGATCAATTAACAATATACTAGTAATGGTACAAAGTAAAAAAAAATCTCTACAACATTTTGTCACTACACTTTTATAAAATCAGGCAAAAATTAAAAAGAACAGAAATGTTATATTTTATTTTAGGAAGTCTAAAATAGGTTCTTAATGCATACAAATACTTGGAAAGGCATTTTTTTTATTACAGATATGATTAGAAATAAGTTTGATAGTTCATTTTTGTACTATGTGTGTGTGTGTATGTATGTATGTATGTGTATATATATCTATCTTGATATATATATATATATATATATATATATATATATATATATATATATATATATATATATATATATATATATATATATATATATCTTGATATAGATATATATCTTGATATAGATATATATCTAGATATATATTATTAGTGTCAGAAGAGATACACAACCGTATATATTATATATATATATATATATATATATATTTGTTCTCCTATTCTCTTTGTAGAAAGATGTGTTTCAGCTGAAAGACATTGAGAAGATCGCCCCGAAGACAAAGGGAATAAGTAAGTAATGATCGACAGTTTTAGTCGAAAACACATCATTGGGACCATTTTAAAAGGTCTGCTAACTTTTGTCCAGCTCGTTTGGGGTTCAGGTTCGCTTTTAGAAAATATGGGCCTTTTTGTGTGTTTCCCCAACTGGCTTCCATTAAATAGATTAAATAAATCAAGAGGTCAGAAGAGACATCACTCTATTTTAAGAAAAGAAAAACATGAATGTGGGAGCTGAGTCTGAACAGAAGACACTCGAGGGATTTCTAAGGAAAAAAGCATAATGCACTAAAAAGGTTTTTCCCATGTTTTTTTTTCTGCTGGCAGTTTTATCCCACTTACCACACAGGTCTCATGTCATCCCGTCAATCTGCAGATATCTGAGTTTGAGTGGTTATTGACGGTGAACGGAGCCGTTTTATTGTTGCTACACTTTAGTTGTTGAACATGAACTTCAATGTTCAGCCACAACTGAAAAGAGCCGTGTTTAGGATGTCGAGGCATCTAGTGGTGAGGTGGCAGATTGTTTCCATTTTGTTACCTCAACAGGTGAACATTCAAAGATATAAAAAGTATGATTTGTTTTAGGAAAATTATGAATAAGAACTACAGTGTGTAAAACATTGATGAATACCAGAAAATGGTCTTTTAAGTACAATATCATCCGTTTATTTCCAAAGACCGTACAGTCAGTGTCAACACTCTGGAAGCATTATTGAAAACATTGTGGTGACATGCTTGCAACATGACCAAAGGCAACCTGGACACGCCGTTGCCATCTCAACTGTATTTAGTCAGTATAAGCAGAACCAGACGTATCGATAGCCGCAACCTCAACATGCACAACAGTTGAAAGAAAACGCATTCCCCCGATGTAAACAAGGAGCCCGACGTTATGAGTATTGAGGGAACAATTATTAAAAAATAAATAAATAAATGTGTCTTTTTAAGATCTGTATAGAGGATCTGTTTAGTTTGAAAGTGGACAACACATTAATCTGGAGAAACTTGATCGTGTTGCTGTGATTAAAAGCACATGTTTTTGTCCCCCTTACTTGGGCATGATGTAGTTACCGAGTGATGGGGGTAGGGGGGAACAAGAGTTCTGTGTTATGGGCACATTTTTCTGTTGAAGGGGAGAACATGTGAGAAAAAGGGGCCTAGGGAGTGATCTCTGCTAAATTGAATAAAGAGTCGTAATAACACACTGGCAACCATTAGAAGGCCGAAGTTGAAAAGGAGCAAAAAGCTATTTCAATCCCATGAAAAGACTAAAGTCAGGCACACACGGAGTTTGGTTGATCCATCCAGAGTGTTTTTCCATTTTCAACCCTTGTCTTTTTTCCTTTCTGCTGCTGCTGTTCAACATCCTCTCAGGACCCGGCACAGCTCAGCCCCTTAACGCAGCAGATAAGCTCTTTCAGTTTCACAGTGGGCCGGCTGAGCAAAACGTGTGGGAGTATCACATTTCACCGCTGACACTGTTCAAGATGGAACTCCTGCTCCATTACATCCTCTCACGCAGCGTTCTCTCAGATAAGCATAACACATCCAGATAGGCTGCAGATGTGTGGGTTCAGTTGAGTGAACGTTTGAGTGGTACGCTCTGCCAGTAAAAAGGAGACCTTTCGCTGACTTGTCATTTTTGAATCCTCAGTAGAATGCAATATTGTATCCAACACCATACATTTTACATCGCTTAAGCTTATAACAATCATACCTCTGCTATAAAGCAGCTGTCCATCAAATCAATAATCCACAAATGGCATCAACTGCTGGGAAGGCAGTGTAATAATAGAAACTGAAGGATTGTGGGTCTTTAATGTGGGAGGTGTGCTTTAAATCTCTCTGCTGCTTTAAGCTCCCATGTCTGTGAAGGACGTGCTGCAGAGCCTGGTGGATGACAACATGGTGGACTGTGAAAGAGTGGGGACGTCTAACTACTACTGGGCCTTTCCCAGTAAGGCCCTGAACGCTCGCAAGCACAAACTGGAGGAGCTGCAAAGCCAGGTGACACTCTGCTTTAGTCTGGAAACAACCCCTCTCTCAAAAGCTGCAGATGTTTCCAAACAAGACACAATCAATGCAGAGCGTCTTGCTCTGAGCAGCCCGTAATGTGTGTATATATTTATATATATAATATGTGTGTGTGTGTATGTATATATGATGTTTATATTTGAGGAAAGACAGTTTCAAAGTGTGTTTTTTTGTTTTCAGAAGACATTTTTGTTTTAAGAAGACACTGCTCACTGTAGTTTACGGTAAATGAGGTCAGCGTATGATGAGCACGGATCAGAAAGTGCTTCTGGTAATAGAAAGCGACGAGAACAATGTGAAGTGGTAGTGGTTAAATTATATATGGATTTTTCTTTCTTTTTTTATCGCGTCTTCATTTCATTTTCACATTTTTAATATTTAAAATTCACAGAGAAACTCCCAAATACAACAAAAAGAATGATGACTATTTCTAACTTAAAAGCTTAGGATCTGTCATTGTTGTCACGGAGAGAGAGACACTGCTCGCCCCTTGAGCTTCTCGGTGTCTGTTGCGTCCCACTTACTCCCCGCTCCCGCTGCACGGCAGACAGATGGCGTGAGGGCGGCGACTCCTCAGAGAAATGACGGCCACCAGATTTCTGGGACAGAAGTTAAATGATGCAGAGCAGCGATCTGATGTGTGATAATACCACACGCATTACAACATACCGGCACAGCAGATGATCATTAGATGAACCGTAGGCTCCTAACGTGGAATGTGGCGGTTTGAATTATATTATCTGTTAACACGGCGATGTCAATTTGCACGCTTTATGTTATTACTTTCGCTCTGTTGGCTCTATACAACACGTATGGGGAAAACAAATAACACAGCTTCCTCTCTTTCTGCCATAATAATCAGAGAGTATTTTTAACAGTACAATTTACAGCACTGTAACTCGTTATTAATGTCAATAAACCATTGGCCTTGAATGCACTGGTTATGGTTGTATGGTTGTATATAGCAGTTATGAGCTTCTGCTGGTCGAAGATGTGCGAACCAGTGCAGGAGGTTATTGGTTCCACCACTTTTAACCTTGAGCGTAGTATACATTTTATGGCAGAATAGAGGAAAGTCTCTATTGGCTCCGTATTTTTCCTTAAATGGAGTTAAATATGACTGATGTAAGACTCCTTTCCTTTTAAAGATTTCTGAAGCAAAGCAGCGGAAAAAGTCCGTCCAGAAAGCGGTCGAAAAGATGAAAGTGGGACGTCAAGATACGGTGAGAATATTTTTCACATGCTTCCTCACCTTGTACAGAAAAATGTATCTGTTTATTTTAACATTAAGTTATAAAACACATAAATGATCTGTGTCTGTGTGTAGAAGGAGAGGAGCTCTCTGCTGAAGGAGTTGCAGGCTCTGAGAGAGGAGAGAACTCAGCTGCAGGCCGAGCTGAACAAGTACAGAGAATGTGACCCGGAGGTCATCGAGGACATCAGTAAGTACAGATACGGCGTGACCATTGGTTTGTGAGCTGCAGCATCAAATCGATCGCTGAGCAAAGAAGTCTAGCTCTGATTTCTCCGGGCTGATTTGTCTTGTGCAGATCTAACAAGATGGGATCGATTGTTGCCACTGGATGTACAAGCTTGTTCTGTAACATGGGTTTTGTGTGAGGGTTTGACGATCGATAGAATCCGCTGACGGGGAGCTTGCAGTTTGGGACTGTAGCTGAAAGGTTGGAGTGGTTTTTGCACACACACAAAAAAAGAAAATTTAACTCATCAAAGAAAAAGATGGAGACCGGATTCCAACATCAGGTGGCTCACAAAGGCAGATGGTGCTTTCTTTGCCTGCGGTGAGGATATCTCTTATTCAGAAGAGAGGCAGAGGAAAGTATTGGGCAACGGCCAAGAAACGAACAACTTGTGCATGACTCAAACTACCTTAAATAAGTGGTTTCACACCCGATCATGAATACAGAATTGTACATTAGAAGTCTATTTCAGTGAAGCCTCCCACAAACAGTCAAATATAGGAGTTTGGCCTTCTTTATTTTTAATTAAAGTATTCAGCACATTAATCATACAACACTGACATGTACCCTCGGGACATTAATGAAAAGGATACAAGGGAAAACCTCCTATAGCCAGTGTAACAATGAACTTGGCCACCAATCAAAATTGCCTACTTATAGTGCTAAAAGAAACATGAGCAGGATGTGGAGGAAAAAAGAAAAGGGACCCTCAAATTCCCTCCTCACATGTAATCGTGGATGTTTAGACTGCTCTAAATAAGGTGCATTAAAGAGATGCCTGAGATCCAATTGCTTTAGCAGAAAACATGCGACTCCACACATTATGTAGTACCACATGAATGCAAATGTTTCGCTAACTGCATTAAGGGGGCTGCTCGGTCGACTTCAAAGTGTGTGTGTGTTTGGAACAACAGTTCTCCCAAACACAGTGGAATTTAGTTAATTTGCCCGTGTCACTCAAGATTCTCGCATGATTCTGGTGATGATTCATGAGTCTCTAAGCAGACCGCTGAGAACAAACGTGTATTTTGTCTGCTTAGCCGCGGGGGTCACAGTTTCTCACGGTTCAAGTCGAACAGAGGAAGTGAAAACGTATCGCAAGTGGTCACTCGAGATGCGTTTAAGCACGCCGGTATGTCAGTTTTAAACTGATGGCTTGAACCACAAACTAGTTACATGTTGATACAAGGCAAGTGTGAATAGTGTGAATGGTGTGAGTCTTCCTGCTGACACAGAGAAGTGTATTTCTTTTTCTTTTTCTTTTTCTGGTGTGATCTTTAGCTTGCATGTCAGTTTTGATTGCGGTCTGAAAGTAACCGGGTCGCCTCTGACCTCTCAGCTTAAAGGGTTTTGAGTTTAAAGTTTATAAAAAGACGACAGCAAGGCCACTGGCTGTCCCTTATTGACACACCTCTTCTTTAAGTGTGCGCACACAATGCACACACACAGCCAGGACAGGTATTACAAAAACTCCTGTACTGCCTGCAGTTCATGTGACAGCTGACTTGTAGTAAAGAAGGTGTGTTACTTTGTGTACACGTGACATGTGTGGTGTCATTAAAAAAATCGGGTTTGTTTACCTGCAGCTCCTAATGTCACACCAGGCATGCGTTCAGTCTGTACACACTTCTGCTGTTTTCCACTCCAACATAACCAGAATATTGTTTGTCTTCTGACAATCACACAGACATGAGTGCTGACTAATTCAATTATGTAAAATCAGTTGAAATCAAGTTTTTTTTTTGGCTTAGATGGGCAAAGTAAAGATAAATGTTACAGTTAAAAAAAAAGGTCTATGAAGATTCCTCAAGGTTTTAGTCCACTCTGTTAGTATTACACTGGAGGCAGTTGGAATTCAGGATGAATGCCCAGTATACTGAGCATTCATCCCAGTACGTCTATATTATTATGGCCAAATTTCTTATAGAATTTATCCTTAAAAGTCTTTTGATTTAGGTGTGAATGGAAAGTGAACCTAGATCACAGCACAGCAACCAAAGAAAGAACTACAGCTGGCGACTACATGTTCTACAGTATGGTCGATAGGTAAAATACAAAAAGTGTTATATATTTTTTGGCTTGGTGTCAAAACACCAGAGAAATGACTTCATGAACACATTGGCAGACCCTCTGCAGTAAATCTGGTGCCTGTGATAAACGTATTCCCAAGCTTAATCACTGCAACAGCTGTTGGGTTCCCACCCCCAGGAAAGTTGGGTTTTTTTCCAGAGCTATTTCAACCAAAAATAACATTTATGTCCCTCCTTGAAATATTGAAATGTAGATAAAACATTTAAATGATGATAATACATTTTAATTAAAGGTGCTTTTCACAGCACTCAAGAACACCTTTACAGGCACAGTTAAAAACAAGCAGCAATGTATCAAGACATGAAATCGAACAAAACCGTAGTATATGTGAACCCAATTGCTAGGTATAAAATCCTCAGCAATGCAAAACTCAATGTGGTTGTAGCCATTGCAGACAGAATCGGTATTAGTCACACTTGTGCCAACGACTAGACAAACAACGCTTTGATTTATCAAAATGTTTGGCAATGGTTGCCCCTCCCATCGATGCCAGTAAGCACTAAAGCACTTAATTGGACATGAATCATGTCATATTTACAACTGTATTAAAAGGAACAGGACACAGATTTATTGCTGTTTTTTTCTGGAATTATTTAGAATTCTTAAATTACTTGTTTACCAAAGGAAAACATTGTTTGTGATCACCTTTCCCTTAATTCCTTTGTCATGCTTCCTTTATGCATGTATGGGTTGTAGTGTTACACAGTGGCATTATTTATTGGTTAATGAGTACTAGAGCATTTTTTCCATGATATTTATTCTGTTGTCTGTATTGATTTTACAGGATTATGTAACGGGTGCCGTTTCAACATCGGACGATAAAATTAGTCATCTCGGCTAATGCAGTCCATGAGTCAGAAGTTATTTAACTCTGTCCCGCCCACTTGCAGCTGCTATCTGTGGTCATTATTGTTTGTTTTTATTGTTTACATTCTCAATAAATGCTGAAATGACTGTTGCTGAGAGTCAATGACATAATCACTGATCATGTCCTTGGACCAGAATGCTGTTTCTTTTTTTTTTAAAGTGACAAATTGGGGAGAAATCTGCCAAATCTGTGGCCTAGTCTTTATTGCAAGCAGCCAAATAAGTTGTGTGATAGTTTATGTGGAGTCAACAAAAGGTTATATCCTAAAGTGGTTGTTTCCAGGTGCCGAGCAACTTAATTTGTTCCCTGCTGTTGTTCTACGATCCCGTTTTACGCATCACTTTAAACTGGAGAGCGATCCAGTCCGAGCGCATTGTTGAGCTTTGTGAGGTTTCTCGATGGGCTCTTTGCAAACTGTCCACTTGAATTTAATTGTAAACCACTGTAGGTACCCAACCATCAAGTCACTGACCACACTTCCCTCCATCCAGGATTTGCTGCAGACCATCATTTGAATACGACTATTTTCAGTCTTTAAACACGGCGAAATTGCGTGCAACTAATTTTACTGTTGATCTTTTGAAAGGGCGTTGTTGTCCAGTCGGTGTCGTTTAAGTTTTAATCACAGCTAAGTCGATGCTTTGTTTAGAGCAACACTGTACAACTATATTTATCTGATCAAATCCATTGGTGTAAATAATATTTCACGCTTGCAAAGTTAAGACACACATTGCAGAATGTATAATGCACATATTGATCATGCATTTTGTTTTGCAGGAAAGTCAAATGTTGTAGCAAAAGAAGCTGTTTCCAGGTGGACAGGTGAGTCCCCTTATCTTTTTTTTTTTTTAAGGCATGCACCTTCAATAAGTCTGGAATCAAGCTGCAACAATTAGTTGAATAATCAATAAGTTGATCAACAGAAGAAGAAGCGGCAACTATTTAGATAATCGGTTAATTTATTTAAGTCCTATCCCTATAAATGCCAAACATTTGATAATTTCAGCTTTTTAAAATGAGAGAATTTGCTAGTTTTGTCTTACATTATAGTAAATTGAATAATTTGGGATTTTGGACTGTCGTAAAGACAGAAGAAGACATTTGATTATTGTATATGTATTTTATTTTATTTTACTATGTGTCTCTTGTGTACACTTAACCTGTCTGCTGCTGTAATCCTGCAATTTCCCCACTGCAGGACTAATAAAGGAATATCTTATCTATTTTTTACTGTTATCTGATGTTTTGTAGACTAAATAGTTGATTAATCAAGAAAATATTCAGGCAGATTAATCAATATTGAAAATAATAATTACTAGTGCTGCAACTAACCTGCTGATTATTTGTTCGATTAAGCAATTAAGAATGTTCTCAGTGAAAATATTAAACATCAACGATATGAGGTTTTCATATTCCTTCATAGATGTTCCGTTTATTATTACATATGACAAACAAACTCATCAAATCATCCCATTTGATAAGATGGAAACAGTGATCAAAGAACATTTAATAAAAAATCTTGCAAAAGACCTAAAACAATGATTTTTCTGTCGATCGACTAATTGATTAATGATCTTTGCAGCTCTGATCAATATGAATGTTCATGACAGAAATAGCTTGAGAATCCCTGGCAGGTCTTATTCCATTGATTACTCTTTAAAGCACTTGTGCTGTAAGAGCACTTTGTGTCCAAAATGTCACCTCCCTGCCACACTTAGGCGCTCTGTGTGCATTCATTGACCTGAGCGGTAACCTTGGAGACCGCTGACCTTTTTTGGGGAGCATGGTAACCTGCCGGGCCGGCGGTGTTTGGACTCTTTGGGGTCGACCTTGCCTCTAACTGCTCAACAGAGTAGCGCTGTCAGTTTTCATTTAGAATTTTACTCATTTCAAGAAACTATGAGTCATATCGGCCTCTTCCCTCCTCCGGGGTGGAAGCGGCTCAACAAATACATGAAGTGTTTCCTCAGTGCCGTGTGCAACAGCTGTCGCAGAACAAGTACAATGTTTTTTTCTTTTACGAGAAGCCGTAATGTCCTCAGCTGTCTGTTGGCACTAAAAGCCCAATGTCATCATCCTCTGTGTCAATCAGATGCATTTCTAACGCATTTGTTGCTCGTTTGCATTCTTGCCAGAATGAACTAATCTCCTTTGTGGAGGAAGTGGCTGCATCTTTGGATGCCTTTTTATTTCCAAAACATTCAATATACGCAGCTATAATTGCTACATAGCTGGCGTTATTTTTAAGCTTCTCACAACAGACACCCGCAGGCTTTAAGGAACAACCACACTAAACACGTTGCTTTAAAAATAAATTAAAAAAGAAGTTGGGTTGCTTTAACCCATGGCCTCGTCGCACTGAGACACACCCACACAGAAAGGCTCACACAGAAGCACTGACGCACTTAATCGCTTGCACTTGAACTGTGTTTTGTCATATCCAAACTGGATTACAGTGATCCAACAGGACTCAAGTGGAAGGCAGTACTAATGGCATAATTCTGAGTTTATTGACATAAGATGTTGATAAGACTTGTGTTGATCTCCGGGAAGCTTTTCGATGTATTCTTCAAACGGGGGACACATCCACAGCTTGCAGCTCGTCTCCTGACTCCTCAGCAGCATTTTTGATTCACCTTCAATTTATAGAAACTCATGTTGGACCGAAACTTATGAACTGCAATTGTAATTTCTGATTACAGCCACGATGAAGGTTATCTCGACTACTTGTAGACTTGATGGACTGATATGTGAATGAAGTACAGTCAGATTGGTTATGTACTTAAAATACTGATAAGTTTTATTTGTGTATGGTCTGACTTATATCGGATACATCAAGACATTCTCACATTCGATCATGGAGGTAAATTCACCATCAAATTCAAGAAATATTGTACTCTAAATGATCGGCTTTGAAAACAGTTCATACTTTATACAGGTCATAAGGAAAGAGCCTTGGCAGATTATATGCACTAATTATCAAGGATATTAATTGAATCAAAGAAATGGCAGATATTAGAGTGAAGTTAATAAATAGCAATAATAGTCAAACTTGTGAAACTAAAGTATATTATTGCATTATTAATGTTCCACCTTATCTTGGTGGTTGCGGGAAGGTTTTATAAATGCTAATTAAAAATGAATGAATAAATAAAGACAATTATTATCTCCACAATTTTAGTCTCAAACAGGGATCTATCTCAACACGCAACTATTTTATCTCCTTTTTCAAGGTATCAAGTCTGCACTGAGCAACATGCTTATGCAAACTCTGGTGCGCTTTGCTTCGGTTTACAATGCCCCCGATCTCGTTAAGGCCTTCGACCAAATTCACCCCTAAATTGCTCAAATGATCTCTAAAATGGTCACTGGTGGAAAATGGTCCGTGCCCAGAAAGCAGTAATCCAATCTTCAGCCCAAATAATTCGCCGTTCACCAAGTGAGCAAGAGCTTCGGAGCCACGGGGGCCGATGATTTCTTCCTGGAACCGACCATCCTTCTCAAGTCCAAGAGTATCCTCGTCACAGACTGACGGCTCCGTCTATCATACTAAAAGCGGGGCAAGTGCACCAGCGTAATATGGCTCATTAAACAAATGATTTCATTTCTGTTTTCAGACAATGTATTTGCCATCAAGTCATGGACGAAGAAGAAGTTCTCCTTTGATGATAGCCGCATTGATAAAGCCTTTGGGATCCCAGAGGATTTTGACTACATGGACTAAAAAATGCTTCTTTTTTCTTTTTCTTTTTTTTAACCTTATGGTCACAAGTAAGCAAAATAAGTGTGAATGCTTGAAGCTGGTGTACCTGGTCTCAGCCGTTTATGTTCTGTGTATTAGAGTGACATGACATGCACCAGGACCCGGCCTTGTATGAGCTGTGCATAAGGACGGATATCAGTCACTTTGCTGCAGCAGATGGACTTCATCAGCCGATATGTTGCTTTGGTGCAACCAGAGAAGAGCGGCACCAAGCATGAGTGGCTGTGAAGGGGGAGGGGCTTCTGGGACGAACACAACCTAGTAGCCTGACTTTTGGGACACCTGTTTGCATGAAAACTGAGAGGCCCTGCTTTGATGATGGAAAGTAATCAACACTTAACACATCTGTGTAGCCAATGGTCTCATTTAAATGGTTCAAACAGATGGTGTAGAATCAAATCCTTTTTTTTTTTTTTTTTACCTTCTCTTTTTTTCTGGGAAGAAAAAAGGAAAAACTCCTTTTGATATCCAGTACTCTTTGTTTACAAAAAGTGAAGTTGCATTTCAGCACATATGTTCAGGATATGTTATGTGTACAAATGCTGTAAATATTTAAAGTACGTTTACTTTTTTTGCAAAACCTCTTTTACGGTGCCACAAATAAAGTTGTACAAGCTGTTTTCTGCAGTTGTTTTCATTCTAGTGTGCAGTTTACAAATGTATTTACACCAGGCCTCCTCTCTTTTGTGCTCTCAAGTCTTTAGAAATGACCCCTGAAACATGACCAAATGTGTCACAGAAGCACATTCTTTTCAGAGCTATGCACTATGAAAAAAAAAAAAGGAAAACTGTTGTCATGACATGTCGAGAATGACTATCGCCCCGCTTATTTCCCTCCCTCTTTTTCTCTCTCAACCCAGATGCAAAACGGTGTTGTGTGTTCTGTGCATAGTGTTTACTCGGTGACCTAGTTGACAAGGCCAGCATGTCTGGGTTTGTTGATTTACATTTCAAATGTGCTCGTCTCGTCTTACTCACCAGTTAAGTTCTCTTTCCAGAAGACGAATGATATGCAGACGTATTGTATGTTCTCGGTTGAGTCAAACTTTCTTTTTATTAAGTGACAAATGTTCTGTGAAATATATGCATCCTTGCAAACATACTGCATGTACAGTGTTTATAGTGCTACCAAGATCAGTTCTATATCCTGATAAGGATAATCTACTAATAACATGTGCAGTGTTCTTACATGGTGACTAAGCTCCTCGTTAAAAAGATGTTCTTGGTGACTGAAGCCACAATGATTCAGTAAAACAAAACACAAAAGAAAAATTGCCGAGCTGCAGTTTTCTTAGCTGGAACTGCCACACCCACAGGAGGCTAACCTGAGTGTGTGTTCATGTGTGTACCTGCCCAACCCGTCATAAGTGATTTATGTTTTCGACATGCCGAATGTCGAAGCTCTCCTAGAGGGCTGTGTAAATTTTTTCCTCACTGTCACTTGGTTAGTTGCAGCATTTTGGCTAAACATGTCTTGTCCTCACGCGAGATCAACAATGCCATAATTAAGCCAAAGTAAAGACTTTCACTTCAACTAAAGTATAGGCCTGAAGACAGACATGTGATTATATAACACTGAAATGACGCATACACATTGTATGCAAGGTATATGCAAAGTTTTAAGTAAAGTAAATACAGATTTTTACAAAATGATAAGTAAATTATAAGTACGTCCTGCATTCAAAACCCTACTATGGTAAAAGTATTATCAGCCATATGCATTTTAAAACCTTTTACTTCAGTAAAAAAATAATAATACCATGATCTAAAAATACTCCATTAAAAGTAAAAGTCATGAAAAGTACAGAATTTGTATCAGCAAAATGTACTTTAAGTGTCAAAAGTAAAAGCAGTCAAGTGTAAGTGTAGAATATTAGGACCATATATGTTTTTATATATAAAAGGTAGCGAAGCAGTGTTGGAAAGTAAAAATGTACATTTACTCAAGTTTGTACGGAAGTACAATTTTGAGATACTGTACTGATATATGAATTCTGCTGCTTTACACTTCTACTCCACTACATTTCAGGAACTGATCCCAGAAGGCAGGGTTTTACTAGTTTTAACAAAAAGTACAATTACTTTTTGTTAAAACTAACACCCTGCCTTCTGGGATCAGCTGGGATCAGCTCCTGCGACCCTGAATAAAATAAATGGTTAAAGATGATGGATGGATAGTTACTAAGTATTTCACTCATATACATAGTTACTAGATCCTTTAGACCTGATATTCTAATATGATAGGAAGCGGTACAATCAATTTCACCGTAGCTTTCAGTATATTTTGATGTTCATACTATTGCCCTTTTTTATGGTTACCTGTACTTGTAAAAAAGTATTTATACACTTTTTTAATAAGAAAAAGATAGAAGTTAGAGTAAAAGGTACAATATATCCCTCTGAAATGCTGTGGAGTATACGTATAAAGTATCATATAATGGAAAGTACAAGTATGTAAAAACATTTTTTATTTGTGGTAGTAGGTGGAAAATACTCAAGTAGATTAGCATTATAGTAATGCATTATATATAATACAGGCATATCATGTGTTTTTGAGTACAAATGAACTGTCAAATAAATGTAGAGTAAAAAGTGTAATATTTCCCGTAAACTTTGTTTTGTTTTACCTTCAACAACAGACACGATAACGTCGCAAGTGTCAGTGTTGTCTGTCCTCCCTGTCCAATGCGTTTGAGCGGGCAGGGAGGGACAGAGGGGAGGAAAGGAGGGAGGGAAGGAGGCAGGGAAGGAAGGAGGGAGGGAGCTGCTGCGGCTGCTGCTGCTGCTGCTGCTGGGTGAGAGAAAGAAAGACCAACACAGCGAAACACAAGGCAGGCTGCTAGCTGAGAGGGCAGCATGGCGGGGCTTCAGGACTTCCAACCAGGCAGCCACTGCCACAGGAAAACGTGGATCAATATACTACTCGGAATACTACAATTACTTTTACCCTGCGTCCAGCACGGAGGGGCTCAGCTGCAAGGTTTGCGCTAACCGTCATTTTGTTCCGCTCCGGGGGTGTAACGTTAACGCGACTGTTGGAAGAAAAAAAAATTGTAACGTTTAAAAAAAAAAAAAAAAACGTTAATTTAGCCACACCGACTTGACAGCGATGAGATAATTTGTACAAAACAGTTTGTTATTTTAAAACGGGCGGACACAAATTGTAATAATTAATTTTCAAGTAGCGACAAAAGCATATTTAGATAATTTTTTTAGGGCTAATGTTTTGTCAGCCCGCTAGTTCATGCTAGCTCCCAGTTCCCCTTTGCTGTTTGGTGCAACACACAATAATAACTCGTTCGGGCAGAGACGTTTTACTGGGACTTTATCGGGACTTTAACGGCCCCAGTCGCCTCTGTGATAAAGCGACATGTTGTTGTTCGCTCGGTTCACTGGACTGCAGCAGCAGAGATGTTGTCCAAGTCCGTTAGCCGCGGAGCTAACGAGGCAGCTAGCTCCAGCCTTTTGTGAGCTGGAGTCATTTCCTCACTTGTCTGCGTGATTCTCGTCCGCTTCAGTTTATTCACCCGGAGTGGAGAAAAAAAACAGACTTGTAGATAAAAAATGGTGCATTTGCGAGCGGTTGTCTTTTTCCTCCATGTGACTCAACATCACATTGAAACATGTATGTCTTGCTCCCACAAAGCCCTGAGTCAGATGTCCACCAGCGTGGTCGAGGTCTGGCAAGCAGAGGACGCAGACCCCTTAGTCCATCTTCAGGTAATCATCTTTTTTTATTTCCTGCTGTGCGTTTTTGTGTGGAGAGAGAGAGAGAGAGAGGAGGATTTATGTGCAAAAACACAGGTATGCTTAACCACAAATAAATAAAAATGCAGCCAGATGCACGAGCACGTGTGGTCAGTGGGTCCCCCATTGTGTTTTGGCTCCACTTTGCAGTGCATGTTGCTGTGCATGTTGCATTTATTTACATGGGGAAATATAAGTTTATATACATGGCTGGGTGGTTCTACTATTGTGTAAATGTTGTAGTTGTCGAACTAGTTTATACTCTGAAGTAAAAAGCAGAGCGGGAGGCCACCTGCCATGTGGCTCCTCCTTATTTTCTTTTGTACATAGTGTCCATTGTGGAGTTCAGTCAGTAGTACACAGTGAGCGCGTGTTGGGGACGAGGAGGTCTTTTGGTATTACTCTGCAGTTATTTCCAACATTGTACTGCAAAATGATCTCCTGCTTCTTTAGCATGCATGTCATGCTTTTTTGTGTGTGTTTGTGTGTTTTTGAATTTAGGATCTGAGTTACAATTTTCCTGAACGTTTTCAGGTAGGCAGCTGTGAGGGTTGCGTAATCATGGAGCAAGACAAACACTAGCAGCCCAGTGTTTCCTGATAACCTGTCATGAGGTCACCAGCTGACTGTCATGTTACCTGAGGGGGTGTGGCATTGTCTGCAGTCGTTTGTTATCAAATGTGAACACTGTTGATAATTAGGCTACTTTAAAAATAAGTAAAACCCATAATTATGCCCGTTATACCAGTAGCTTTGACTAAAGTATTTTATGTGATTAATGGTAGGCTTCTTAAAAGAAGATTAAACATATTAAATAAATAAAAATCGCTTTTGTGATTTTCGCTGCTACGTTTCGCCCATTTTTTGAAACGCTTGTTTTTATCGGCCCACAGCAGTAATTACAAACACACATGCCCAGACCAGAGATAATCATCCTTGATTCAACATTGAGGATAATTCTTATTTGTTGGGTTGATTTAAAATAGCGGGACAGTTTAAAGGAAGGGGACAGGGGGTTATAACAGTGTTGGGTCATGTTTTTTCTGCAGACCAATTGTCAGATTGCAGAATTGTTGACATTGTTTGGTGTCATGTTTAGATAGGCAGTGGTGAATGGAATAATCGTCTCAGTTGCATGGGCTGTGTGAAATAGAGCGTGACATGGATGTCTTTTATCTGCTTCCCAGGGCTGCTGCTGGTCAGCTGGATTAGTAGGGTACTGTACATTGCTGCAGGCACACTGGAGTGGTGAGGCAGGAGTCAGATACAGTCACAGTATGCCATGAGGCGTTGCTAAAAAAAAGGAAAAAACGGTTATCAAATTTGGGCAGCAGAGATCATAATTGAGTAAATATTGTGTCCAGAACCAGAGCTTGTAATTGTTGCCATTTTCATCGCATGCCTTTTACTTAGGACTTGTGTTTTTTACTTGAGGATCATGTGTTTGTATTGGCTGCATGTCTACATAGGTGAACCCAGTCCCCTAGAGATTGTTAGATCATTGTAGTTCAGGTTTTCATCTCTTTCTTCTGCATATTTGAGCATCCTGTCTTCTACACAGGGCCCTGTAATGGGTTTCCAATCCCTGCTTTGACTTTAAAGTCCCTGCAAATAGAATCCAATTAATTTACAAATGGTACTGCTTTTGAATATTCCTGCTGCTTTAAGGGCTCACCTGCGGCAACAGCATGTGTTCTGTCATTGTTGTGCTTAATCAGCCTGAAAATCTGTTTTGTCTCGTTCACTTAGGCCATCAACATGCCAAGCTTTAAAGCTGCTGGGGACATTGTTTGATATCATGCAGAATAACACACACATACACCAGCTGGAACTTTTCGATCTGCAATCCGTAACTTTTAGCCATGTTTAGACAACAGATGTGTGACTATGGATAGAATAATACTTTTCTTTATATTGCAGTATATAGATGACTTAGTAAATTATCCTTAAGTTTACTTAAGATACTGTTAATATATCACAACTATAAATAAGGAATGTCAGTTTTGGTCTTTTCCAGGAATTATGATACCTCATTTATCACATATTGATAAATCCTATTAAAAAATGTTGTAAAGCCATCATTGCCATTAACCAGTCCTGATCTGTGATTTATAGCATTTTCTGCAATGGCTTCATTTAACCAATGACATTTAAGGGTTTGTTTCTGCCATTGTAGAAGCAATCTTATCTTTTCTGGTTGACAAATCTGTACCATGATGAAGCCACACGGCCCCAGATCGTTCCTATGGAAACTGTATGTTCTGTGTTTGAAGAGACCAAAGCGTATCTCTGTAGACCATGCATGCTGCACATCACCTACTGCAGTGGGCTCAGCAGTGTTTGTTCTGTTGTATTGTAAGTGTAATAGCCAATCATATTCAGTCTCTTACTCAGTAATCCACATTCAGTAAAAAGCTGTGTTCATGTTCATTGGTTAGGGGTTTCATGCAGTCCTGTTGCCCTTATTGTGAAACTGTGGAGAAGATTACCTCCAATTATCGCACAAATCAGGGTTTAATCCAAGACAGTCAGTCATTTGTCAATAATAACAATGATGCGGTGGGAATTATTATCTTATATCATTAACCAATGAATGAATGAAAAGACCAAGTTTGTAGAACATACTATATACAGTGCATACAAATTACCTTTTTAAAATCATGAAAAAACAGATTTCATATCCACGTTTTGTATTGCTATATCACACTGTAGCCTAAATACCAATTACAACAAGCTGTTTGTGTAGTCAGTAATCCTCGATGCACAGGGTGAGATCATGTACAACAAACTGAACGTTTTATTCTGAGATCTACAATGTCCTCCGCCAACACTGGCAGAAATTGCTGCTTGCTGTCTAACCCTTTGAGTCAGGATGGAAAAAATGAAATGGCAGTTGTAGTTTCTCAAGGCTATTCCAGTTTTCTGCTTGGATTTCCTGGTTTATTTTCAGTGAACTCAGATTGTATGCAAAATAAAACCTTTTGACATTTCAAGAAATATAATGCAGATTTTTCTTTTGCCCCACCACTAGACTTGCAACCCACAGAGCCTCCTGATGTTCATCTTTCTAGGCCACCGAGTGAATGTAGAATAAATAGGTTGCGTTGTGCTGTTTTGACCATATTGACTAAAGTGTATTTTTATTTCCGTTTCAGGTGGAGAAGGAACGAAGAAAAGATGTTTTTCCACTAGAAGAAGGGTGAGCGTTCTTTCTAGTTTCTAAATCTTCTGTGGTGAAAGCATGAAACAGATTCTCTTCTGTGGAGTTCTTTACACATTTGTAAAGCATTACACATTCATGACAGCGACCCAAGATGGAAAGGTGTTATAGAAATGTAAACCTCACTTTGCTAGTTCAAATATTGGTCAGCGAAAGACACATATACATCCTGCCGTTTCAAAAGAATATTTAGAGTCAGATGAAGTTAATTAAAGGTTTCCACCTGTTCATGAGTGGCACATGGGATCAGAATATGTAGAGACTTTCCACCAAGCCACATAATTACCAACAAACCCCAAACCAGCATAGAGATTGCATCATACTGAAGTGTTTTCTCGTGTTTAGTGAAGTCTAGAATTATACAGTAAGACGGAATGAAAGCAGGGCTGTGTTGTGGGCTTGTGTCTAGTACAGACAAGACATTTTCATTTAATGTGAACATATTCAACAAACTACAACTTATCGTAGAGCTCCGTTAAGTGGTTTATTTGATATGCACAGTTAAACTGTAGCTGTGGGGTGGCGTGTTTCTGTATTCCCACAGACAAATCCCGAGCTGCGGTTTCAGTTTTATAGGACTGCAGGTTTCTAAAAAGGCTTTTTAAAGTCCTCCACTGTATGCAGGCGATGTTGTGTTGGTGAGTGAGGGGGTGTGTGACAGAGAGAGTTTTGGGGGCGTGTGTTACGAGAGGCACAGAACCAAATTCCTGACTAATTTTAGAACTCCTTGAAAGAAAAAGGAGGGTAGGCCCGTCTCTGCCAGCTGTTTTTGTTCCAGCAGGAAAAATTGTTCGGAAAATAGACGTTTGCAGCAAAAGAACAAAAAGTCACGGTGTTATTTAGTAAAAACTTCCTCAGAAACAGGGCAACCTTTAGGCTTGTTTAGCCTTCTTCCTTTTTTTAAGTCACATATTATTCGAGCATTAGTGCTTGCTTCTGCTCCTTGTTTATCTTTCTAGAGAAGTAATGCAAAGAAAAGACCCAAGCCCATCATGGACATAAACTGCCTTCATATGTTCCCAAAACCTTAAGTGTTCCTGGTCTGGATGTTAATACCCTTTTCTTTTTTTAAAGGAGCAATATACAACACTCGGAGCATTAAAATAGCAGCAAACACCTATTTTCTATGTCAAAATATAGTGCAGTAATGTCTCGCTGACCAGAGAATGGACTCGCTCTTCCTCTGTGTGTGTTGTAATCCGAGCTTCTACGTTCTTTGCTGACATAGCCGCTCTGCACTGCTCACACACTGCGGTTACAGGTGATCACGCCGTCCCGACCAACTGCCGTTGTCGCAAAAGAGTTGCGCCCAACTTCCAGCTCCCCGTCGGATAAACCCTGTTGGCGCTGTCTGCGCGTTTGCCGTTGTTTGCAGTGAGCTGCAAGCCGCGTTGAGAGGCAATAGAAATGCTCCCAATCTCGTTGTGCACTTTTTAACAAATACCTGCTGTGGTATTGCAATACACATTGTGAAAACCATGATGTTATATAACCCAACATGACAGTAGCACACGGTTGCAATAGAAAGGAAATTACTTTTAATGTGCAAATTCAAAGACGAGTGCTAGTGCAGCCTTGCAAATAACGTCATCTCCCGCAGTCGTATGTCAGAGCTCCAAGACTGAACGAGTCTGAACAAGTCTGAATAAAACAATGGATCATCTCAATTTAGGCTTGGAGACAGAACGCTGGCATTTCAATCTTGGGTGCAGTGTTTAATACGGTGGTTGTTTACTAGCAAAGTAGGATCAAATTATATGAAGTTGTGTTATTAAGGAAAATGTAGGATTCAGTGTTTCTAGAGCTTGACCCATATCAAAGAATAAAAGTGAGATTTTTTTCTCTTTATCTCTTGTTATTTCCCCCACTTTATGAAAGGGCAATATTAATTGCCAGAGTTCTCCTCTGAAGGCGCAAAGCTTTCAGTCTTGATATGAAGTTCATCGGGGTCACACGCAGCCAACTGTTGCTGAACAGTGTGGGAATACGGCTATTTTTAAGTCCAGGGAGGTGAGAGGCAAAGGAGGCTTCGTAGTGCTGGTTGACCTCAAGACCTCCAGAGCTGTGGGCTGGGAGGCGCCTCCTGCCAGGGTTATCAGGCACTTGGCAGGCCTGCCATCACTCTCACCCAGCCTAAAAAGCAAAGCCGATACAGAGGTTAATGAATATCCCTGTCTGAGTCCAGTCTTCTGTCACAATGGCTTAGCTTCATGTTTCTTTTGAGTTCTTTTCATTTTTTTTTACTTTAATCTCAGCCCACAATATTTTCCTTGTTGCATCATTCTGTGGATTTAAAGACTATCTTCCTAACGGACCTCTTTACTGCAGTTTGGGGTTAATGCTCTGGCCCATGTGGTTTTAATTCCACGGTTCCTCTTATTGTTTCCTTGTCTTCTCCTAACACTCGTGGAACCAGTTGACCTTAACTCTCCACCGGCCCTAGCCTCTCCCCCGGAGCACGGCTGAGGTCACGGCTAACATTGACTTTATTTGAGTTAGATCCAGGGGATCAAATAGCGCCAAACATAACTTGTTATTTTTGTGCTGTGGCTGTGGACAGAACCCCTTTGGACCACAGCTCAGTTGCATGCTTGTTCCGAGGCGAACATTTTCAGAAAGCCCAGCTGCTGTTGAATTTAGAGAAAACTGAGTTAGAAATACATACCCCAAGGTAAAAGCCCTCTTCTGGCTTTATAGAAGCACATCAAAACCTGACACTGGATATTAAAACATAGTTTTACACCTGCATTAATCAGCGTATGTACATTGGATGCTGTCTTTTATTTCAGATCATAATCTTAATGTGCTTTTACCGAGATATGCGGCTATGTGATGTTGAAACTGTTGACCTTAGATTTCAAACAACATTGCCAGATCTGCAGATATCAACTGTCTGCCGAGGCAGACGACCTCATTTCCCCTTCACACAAAACGCTGTACTGTTTGACAAGTTATGAATTAACAGAAAATTAGAACGGCAGAGACCTTGAGAGAGATTGAATAACTTGTTATGCAATAGAAGAGACAGTGTCCCTCTTATCAAGTCAAACACCACTGCCAGCTTGTTTGTGCTTTGTGTTGTAGAATTGCATATCTTATCATTCACTTTGCTTGCCCGTCACACAGAAATCCATCTTTTCAGGCTTCAAGTAATGGCTTTGTGATCAGTAAACGGACTAGATTGTTAATTTCACAGGCGGTTATCCACGAGGCAGTAAGCAAGCAAAACACTGAATGCTCTTCTTCTAAGGTCTCGCTAGTTGTGTAGACCACAGTGAAAAATCTTATTTAGGGCTGCAACTAACGATTATTTTAATAATCGATTAATCGGTTGATTATTTTTTCGATTAATCGATGAATCGGATAAAAAAATGTTTTTATCAAAAAAGCGTTCATTTCCAACCCTTTATTCAAAAACAGAAGTGACGGTGCAAAACATCTTCAGAAAGCACAAACAGGTTGCTCCTTGAACATCCCTGAGCTGTTAATTAAAACAACAAAATGGACTAACACTAAAAACATACACATCTATGCTTTACATCTGCCAAATGTGAGCCCTTTTTACTGTAATTGATCCCTCCAGAGGCTGCATTTACATACCCTGCTTTATCAATATGTATGAAATACTATATAGGGAAGCTGTACTGCTACATACAGAGCGTCCTCTTCCTTAAACTCTTTCATTCTGGGTCTCTTATGACCACGACGTCACGTTGTTGGCTAAGCCCAACTACGTGATTTGCTTCATTCTACTAAAAACCTGCAGCCAGATCCGCCGGTGTGCCGGTTTAACGTTAACGAGTGACAGCGTGAACTGAACCAGACCGGGGGGTGACGGCATGTTTCATCACGTTACGTTTTTTTACAAGCAAGACTGAACTGTAACGGAACATAACGGAACTTTAACGACAATACACAACCCAAACACGTTAGCTAACGCGATAGCAAGCTGACTAGCTTCCATTAAAAACAAGTTTGAGGAACATGAAGACGCTGATTGGCCAAGACGCGACTTGTCAAAGATCTTCTATTTTTGAGAACATCATAACCTCAGCTTTTCTCGTGTCTCACTCCAATCTCAGAAACGCTGGCCGGCTAGTTGCTCTGCTCCGCTCTTTTTTTTTCTTCTCCGCGATTTATTGCCCGGCGTAATAATCGCGCGACACAACGAATCGATAATGAAATTCGTTGCCAACACTTTTGATAATCGATTTTTTCGATTTGTTGTTGCAGCCCTAATCTTGTTAGCATCATACAATTAAATGGACAATGAAAGGATTTTTTAAAATCTTTATTTCATTCAGTTTAAATGGAAATGAGAGCAAAATTGCATCAAATATTGTAAGTGCCTCCCTCTCAAACAAGGGTGATAAAAGCATGTTTACTTCCTCAGTTTAAGTGCTTGTATGATCTACCTGTCTCAGTCATAATCATCCTTACTCTGGATTTAACCTCAATTAACTGAGATGCCCTGAGGATGGTGTTACTTGTTAATTCTGCAATAATCTAAATGATATTGATCTGATAGTAATTAGTATTAGTCAAATTAGTAGTATTATTAACAGTGAGGAACCAATGGTAAATTAAGGATGCTTTTTGGATGTTGGGGTGCATCTTCTTACACTTCTGCCATTTCTGTGGCTGTTATTCTACAGAGTTACACCCTAGTTTTGTATTCCCTAGTTTATTGCCGATGGACATCTAACATCACAACATTACATATCTCGAATGCTTGTTGGGACGCTGAAGCAGTGATCGGCCAGAGTGGAAAGAAGAAAAAGGGATGCTTTTCAGTTTTTAATTGTTGTCGATGCTTTTTAAATTTCTGCTGACTCAGCATTGACCCCTTTTTTCTTTTTTTCTTTCTTCCCGAGTCAATTTACCAGCCGCTCAGAAAGTGATTCATTTCAGTAGAGCTTTGGCACAGGTGGCGAGTTAACTATGTATGTAAATACAACCAGCAGACTGTTGCCATTCTTAACTTTCCTCTGCAGAAATAACTCTTCTCTGAAATCTACACCACCACTAATTCAAGTCTTAACCAGTGGTAGTTTACAGAACCTCACATAATTTATTCGTGCTTGATCCGTCCTATTTCTTTCAACAGTTGAATGTGTCAAATTTGTATTTTTGTCTCCCAGCTGTAGACTAGAAGCACTGTCCATTTAGGCACTAACCACATTAACCAAAACACAAGTTACATGTCTGTGCAACCCTGTCAGGCCTTCCTGTAGACTGTGGCTGACCCTACAGATGAACTGAGATCAGTCTGATATCCTGCACATTGTGACTTCATTGTTGGAACGTTTGCACTGGGCCAGCTGCAGCATCTCTGTCAACTATTATCAAGCCGTAGTCTGTTATATAATATGCAAACATGTAAGAATGTTTAATTATTTTAGAGAATAAGATGGATAAACTACAACAAATATTGTAGATAAGATTAGCAAATTAGATTGCTACCCATTCCCAACTTTATTATATAACCTTGTGTTTGCTAGTCTTCTATGTTGTGTGTGTGCATGTTAAAGCTTCTGTATTTGACATTTAGAGCATTCATGTAGCAGTAAACAACTATTTGCCCTGTAAAGACATAGTGGAGTAACGTCTACTCTTTGTGTGTTGTAATCCGAGCTCCGTCGTGTCTCGTTTACGTTGCCGGTCCGGCTGCACATACCTTTTTAGTGCACGTGAGCGAGCGTGCCCCACTGGTTAGCTCACGGCCGCCGTTCTGCACTGCTGTCATCCGGCAGTTGCAGCTGATAACGTCGTCCCAGCCCCTGTCGGCACTGTGCATGGTCCAATAACAGATTAAATGTTTTTCATTTAGAGTCTCGCAAATCCCACAGCTGCTTCCTTAAAGTTACTAGGAATTGCTCTTTGAGACGTGTCTCAGCAGGAGGAGAGTGCGTTAGAAATTGTTTATATGCATGGTTGAAACTGTAAAATGCGCCATAAGAATTCCCACTTTTTAGTTTTAAGAGATACAGCTGACTTTCAAATAAAATAATAAAAGAAAACGAAAGTGTCAGTTGGATATGTCAAAGGAGGGTTAACATCAGGGAGAACACGTATTTCATCAATGTATTAGTTGTGTTGTGTAAAGTGAGTTGCCTTAGGTCTTGAAGAAATTCTTTATTGCTGATGTTCACGTGTGTTTTGAAATCATGCAAGTTTGCAAGACTCGGCCTGCACAGCTCGCGTATCATGTTACCAAATGCACAACAGACGTTTTGAGTTAAGATGTAGTCTGAAAGAAACATTTTACACTATAAGTGTAATTTGTTATCTAGTCTGTATGCTGTGTAAATAAGATGAGCTTGATTGGAAAATACTATTTAAAAGCAATGAAGGATTGCTTTTAAGTCTGTATGTGGCGTTCCATCCTAATAAGTCTAAGTCTAAGTCTTTGAGCACTGAGTTTGTGATGGAGTATCCTTCTTGGTATTTTCTCAGATTCCCACCTGATATATTTATAATTGTTAGCCGCAGGGTCTCAGTTTTGGGAATCTTTACGTCAGTCAGTCTTGATTTTAAACAGACAAACCAGCCTTTTGATGAATGCCAAAATGTCATTAAAATAGCGATGACGATGCTTGAGAACACGCCGGTGGACCAGCCGATTGGTGCGCTTGGCAAGGAGCAATTTAAAGACATAGGCTCTATAGGAATATAATTAAATAAAACTGGAGTATTGAATCCTGTGAAGCACGAGGGGAAACTGAAAAGTGATCTCCTGAAAGATGGCGACATGAACTCTTGAGCTGCGCTCCTTAAACTTGCTTTCGTCTGTTGGTCAACAGCTGTGCGAGTCTTCTGTCAACGAGGTCCAGTCTTGCTTTCACTCACAAACACACATACACGTGCACACACACACGTGCACACGCACAACCTCGAATCAGCTGCTGCTTCTCTACTTCAAGGCACCCGTTCCCAGAGCTCATTAGCACAGGATGTCACACACACACAGTCACCAACAAAACACAGTGGAGCTCCAAAAGTAGCTGGAGAAACATTGGAGAGGAGAGTTTCCCATTTTAACCCCGACTTGTGGTTGGTTGCTTGTATTTAGCGTTTCCTATATCTTGTGCACAGCAACGTAGATTGTATATGCACCTGCTATATTGGTCTCCAGTGGCAAGTCCTTTATATGACATTGATATCTGCCTGTTGTGGGTTCAGTACATTCAACTCATAACTCATTAAAAAAAAAAACTGCATGGTTTTCCGCAGTTTTTCCTGGGCTGTATATAGCGCACAGTGCCTGTGTTGTGGAATCTCCATGTAAAGATATTGTCTCGCTCCGGTTGAGTTTGAAGAAGTCCAGCGAGGTCATGTCTTTGGCTGCAGCTCCAAATCTTCCCGAAAACCATTCCAACCTTTTTCCAAGTTGGAACAGATGCCATTGACAATACAGGGACAGTGAGGGTCGGCAGTCCCAAGGGGTCCATGCAGCATGAACTGAGACACCAGGTCGTACAGCTCTGGTTTCCTCCGTGGGTCAAGAAATGTCTGCGCTAATGATCTGATCAATGCTGTCAACAGTCTCATGCAGGAGCAGCAGTGTGTGTGTGGGTGTGGGTGTGTGTGTGTGTGTGTGTGTGTGTGTGTGTGTGGACAAGCCTCAATCCCCTCATCCCACCCTCAATACTCATGTGCACGATAGAACAGGTAGAATGGTGACAGTATTTAGTGGTGGGCGATTATGTAACATTAAAACTGCTGAGGCAAAAAAAGAGAACTCTTATGACTAACTATGTTAAGGCCGGCCCCTTGAACCCTTGTTCAGGCAAGTTTGGAGGATTGGAGGGTGAGACACACAAAAGCCCCAAACAAAAAAGTGGTTAATGATTGTTCAGAAACTATGCCACGCGTTGTACTGTATAATATTGTTGGCTTTAATCATTTATGTGATGATTTGTTTGTCTTTGTGTCAAATTTAAGTGTTATATAACCAAAGTAAGCCATTTGTTTGTAGTCTTTAGGCTTTGTTTGAATTCTTCTCCACGATCTCCAGTACTTTCCTGACCTTTTTGTGTAACGCTTATCTAATTCTGTGCTGGCATGATCATAGTCTCTTTGTTTAGGCAGCGAAGTTGGTGGTTTGAGAAGCAAGCTGAGGCAGTTTTAGTTTTGACTGTGATCTGTCACATGCTGTGGTGGAAAGGGGACATGGTATTCTTGTGTTAAGGTGTTCCTAAAACATCGAAAACATGGATGTTTTTATTCTTGTATAATTAAACCGATGACATTCAAATACTGTCTTTTGGACTCATGCTTATGTGCTTTCTTCCCTCCACCAGCTCCCCTCTATATACACGGGAGAATGGGAGGCCGTTGCATTTTCAGCCCCCAGCCTTGGAGTTCGGGACGCAGTAAGTACTGTTCTCACTTCCTAGTTTAATATGACCTGCTTCAACAAGCATAGATGTTGTTCATTTCGCCGTTTCCAATAACAAAATATACTTCATTTCGGCATCTCTTGTCTTGAGTGATGTGGAAAACTCCATTGAGTTAAAATAAGCCTGGCGTCATAGCAAAGGACCTGTTGCTGTGATAAATGCCACAGAAAGGGACCATTTCATACAGCAAGGGGCCCTTCAATCTCAAAGAACAGACAGGATATCCAAGTATGGCAGTAAGCTGCCTTTCCCAGCATCCAGACACATACTGGAGAGGGTTGACCTCAGTCAGAAGGGTTAACAACTTCACTGTTTGCCACCATACTGGCAAACAGAGCATATCAGACCTAATGCTGCGGTTGGACTGCAGTTCCCATTGCTCCAAACATACACAAAGAGCTCCTATTTTGTAGTACTTTGTATCATACATTTGGAATGTGGAAAGCAGGCAATTCACCCAAAAATCTAAAATAAGTGGGTAAATGTTTTGAGACCTTAATACAGCTTCAGGGAATTTGCAGTTGAGCTCAAAACAGGAATATGAATAGAAACATCCTCCACGTCAGCCTGTGGTTTCCTTGTTGCTGTTCCTACACGAACATTCGCCATTATACTATTCAATTACACCAGAAGTGTTGAGTAGTAAGTACATAATACATGTAATCCTGAAGATCTGACTAAATATCTTTTTTTAAAGACAATATCTGCAGCAGGCTACATTATGATGTGGTTAAGAAGAGATCCTGTTTGCCCATGCCCAAAAATGTGTTTGTGCTCATTAGGCAGAAGCAATGCAGTGTGACATTCATTCTACAACACTGCACACTGGACCAGTTTGATAGCCGTAACTGAAAAGTAAAAAATATGAAAGTACTTCATATACCTAAAGTGAAAGTAAGGCCAAACTCTCGTAGATGAACAGGAAGTGAAAGACGCATCAGTTGAGGCACCTCAAAAGGAAATGTCGAGAACGTGCAATGCTATGTTTTTCTACCTGAAATTGGCCTCTTAAATCTCAACAAATTTCTTACATTTTGCGTTCAAAAGTTCTCAAATTAAAGCTGAAATTTGCACGACTTCTATTCTATCATTAAATACATTTAATTGTTTCTGATTATTACACTCTACAGTGTACTTTTAGATTAGTTTGGGTGTCACCAGGCAAAATATGTGGAGTGGTGACAAGTCACTGTCAAAGATGATAGCAGCAATGACCAAACCCACAGAGCTAATCTGTGAGGCCTTTTCATCGCCTTATGTCCTTATTTGTATGTGTGGATGTACTTCTTACACTGAGGCCGTTCTCAGACAGACTTTTTTTTTGTTAGATTTGTTTTCCATCTATTGAAAGAGGCAAATAACTGAATTTCCTCTTTTGGCTTTCGAATATTGACAGAATGCAAAACACTAGTTATTGAGTGACTCGCTGATTGTATTGCAGTGACCGCATTACTCAGTTAATCTCCAACTTTCAAACACTGAAACATGGTGCATTTAAGTTTAATTTAATGTTTTTTAAATGTAATTCCCCCCCCCCAGTTTTGGCCATCTACATATTAAATGTAGATTATTATTATTTTGCATTAATTGCTGTGTTACACTGTTACACTTAGTAAGATCATAAATTAAAAATTCTTGATTGGTATTTTATATATTGCCTTGTGGAGAAATGTGACCTCACGTAAAATGGAACAGTTTGTTATGAAATGGTGCATTTGTAAAATGAACAATAACCACCACACCTGCAGTCTTGATGCGCAGCAGAAGGATCGCATCAACTTGACATAAGCTGTTTAGATGCTAACCTATAGATAATTGTGTATTCACAATATGGTGCCCTTCAAAGCGTGCCATGGTGCTCCGTGGGTAAAGGTTGCATTGAGAGCCCGTTATTTATGATGCTGTACTGTCTGTCTTTACAGGCCGCTGGGGCTGCCGAGAGCTGAAACCATATATATACACAACCCCAGCCAGGAAGTTCCTGTGACACTGCTGTCAATGTTTACATCTAGCAGGCAGCTTTACATACCTTTCTATCACAGAAGAGTAAGTGTATATGTTTCTGTGTGTGTATGTACATTAAGCTGCACTATACTGTATATTCACAAGTATTAATGTCAAGTATTATTTCTTAAGTGTGTGCTGTGCCCTTTGTAGAAATGTCTGGTATAACTTTGCGTGTTTCCTCTCTGCCCTAGGTGATCCCGCCCAGAGGGAAGGCATCTTTTAAACTAATTTTCCTCCCGTCTGAGGAGGGCAATGTAGAAAACACATTATTTATAAACACATCGGCCCATGGGCTACTGTCATACCAGGTCAGTTCCATTAATACATCTCCTGCGGTTTAGTCTCAGTTCTCTTTCTGTTCGCATAATGTGTTGAAATCCCACCTTGTGACCCTTCTTCTCGGCTTTCGTCTCCATACAGTTGGGTGAAAGATGCTCACATGTTGGATGTGTTACCTCAATTTGAAAGAGTTTACACAAAAAAAACATTGTCTTTCTTGTTTGTTTTCACTTTCCATCCTGCATGCACGTAATCATAAACAAAGTAATTTAAAAACTCCATTGTTTATGGTTATTGTAAACTATGTAAGTTCCCTTTTTAAAACTGCCCTTGCTCACATTGCATGATCAGGACCTGAAGAGCACATTAATAGTGTCACAGGGCGATAAAATAGTAGACATTATGCAGAAAGCCTTTGCTCTACAACTTTCATTATGACATTTTAAATGCTTTTGCTTTCACTTCACCTTTGCAGACCCATGTAGAATAATATGAATACAGTCTGGAGATCTTCTTCATTCACGCGCTTCAAGCTGCTGTATCCTCTTACTTGCACTTTAGTCCCTGAGTCTGCCTCGTTCCACCACATGGCTGCTTGTGCAACCATTGGTTGATATATTCAGCTGTTAGCCAACAGCACTGGAACCAAAGTAAATAAGAATGGGATATAGATATTTACTCAAAAGTTGCGAGTTTTGCCCATCTCACATTCAACTTGCATGACAGTGTTTCTCACATATAGCTTATAAATGGCAAGCAAACGCACCCAGACATGCAGACACTTGGACTCCATGCACGGCCTCCAACAGTGCCACTCCCTTCACGTGCCTCAAAGACATGGAAATCTTTTAGTCATTTGCCTGTTTTATTTATGCGGCTATGAGACCAACAACACTAAAATCCTGTGTGCATTTTTCTCAACACTCATATATCTGTTGAGTAATTGTAGAGTCATTATCTTTCCTTCCATTCCCTTTTCTGTACGATTTTTAAATGAAGGTGCTATAAACTACTCGTGCTAATGTCGAGAGAAAGATCAGCTAAATGAATAAGCAAGAGCATAATGTCTGCGTTATTCATCTTAAATGCAGGCCAGTTTATAGCTTGAATACAGTTAATCTGGTTCTTCGTCACTATACTTTGACGTGCTAGTGTTACAGTGTGAAAACTCTATATTCCTCCCACTCATGTAGCATGTGTTAGTCCTTTTGTAATGTGCTAACCTCACCCTTTTATTTGTTTTTTTTCTTAATTAAGAAGCAAGACTAGTTAAATGTATTTGTTTGGAAAATTCTTTCTTGTGCTACATTATTAGCAACTTACCTTCTTTTTCTTTATTCATAATCACAAAATACCCGCTACCATGTTAGTAAAGAACCTCTAAACCACACTACTACTTTGTTATGACGTGCATGGTGTTAAGAATTCTTTGAACTAACATGAACTGTTCCTTTTCCAGGTATTTGGTGTGGGAGTTCACCAGGGTTCATTAAAGTCTGTCCAAAGAAAGGAGAGTCTGCTAGTATTCCCTCACATCCAGAGCATTAAGCTGACCCAAACTCAGGTATTTATTTAAAGGTCTTTGTTTGTGCAGTCATGCATAGTAGGGACTAACAGCTCATCATTGGAAACAGCTGATTTCCCTTTTCCTGCCGCCCTGATAAACAGACGGCTGCATACTAACACACAGGGGCTTTGTGATACGCACTAACAAGCTCTTGCTGTCGTCAATCTACTGACTGTGTGCACTGAGGAAGTCATGCAAACAATCACCTTTTTTTTTGAATGCTTAAAAATGTAAATGTTTGTTTGTTCGCGTATACCCACGAACTATTCATTTAAGATGACTTGTGCTTTGTACAATAATTAATTTGCACACGTGTTTTACAGCCATGCAAAAACACAGAACACCAATGACACATTAGTGCACGGTTTTAGAAGCACTGAAAGTGTGAGAGAAGCCACCTGAAAGGAGTCCTCGCCTCCACAACAGGAAGTAGGGTTGGCAGTTGCAAAATGTCAGCTTGCAGGGAGACTTTAGCTGTCATAATCACTCAGACTGCTGCTTACGCTGAGTGCAGTCTATTTTCATCTCATCAAGCTCCCCGTGTTTCGACATACAGTGAACAAAACGTCCTCCACCTCTACAGTGTAGCCACAAGGCTTTGTTTGTTAGTAGGATTTTTTATTTTATAGTTATTATATCATAGTTGTGATGGGTGATAAAACTATGTGCCTATTAGAAGCTGAAAAAAAGAGGAAGTCCCTCCATTGGTACTCAGTTTGAAACAACAGAGGGGAAATGAAAAGCTCAACCCAGTTTGGACATACCGGTTATTACCATGCCAGTTTTCCTAGGACTAAGTACCGATAAACCATAATAACCACGGGCCATATCTAGAATAAATTGTCCGTCAGTGTTTCAGTTATTGCCATAAACAGCCAGTTCATGGTTTAACATGCCATCTGAACCCCAATGCACATAGTTTTTTTTTTTTTTTGAGTCAAGCAAACAAAATTACTGTACTTTCTACGAAAAGAAGAAAAATATCTATAAAATGGGACCTGGATCAATAGATGGTGTATAAAAGTAACTTTACATGTCATTTACTGTTAAATTGCTTTGGGTTGTTAAACATTGTAATGACCTTACTGTAACTCATGTACCTATTTTAGGTGCAGTCATGTACATTTGTGGGGTTTTTTCTTCGATATATATATATACATTAAAATTCAGCACTTCATTTAATTTTGTTATAAATGGATGTCACTTGTAGAGACTTTGATGTTGTACCTGACAGCCTGCCAGTTTATATGCAGATGTACTTAATGTGGATCCAATATAACCCAGAATCACCCTGTGATGTCCAGCATGCTCAGCATTGGAATTAGAGTTGACATCCCCAGAGTGTTCAGGTGTTAAGTGCTCTGTGTTTGCAGACCTGTGAGCCAGGACAGACGTTACTCTGTTTCTTTTAACTTGTTCATTAAGTGTTAATGCTTACATTGATCGTATAAACCCCTGATGGTCTGTCATGCTGTTTCTCCTGCAGGAAGATGCTTCCAACATCACTATACTGGGTCTACTCCTTGAGTGCAGCTTACCCAGGAGTTTGTTCAACAATCCTCAGGTACTTATTAAAAGTTCTCTGCTTGGACTTATTACATATGTCTTGTATGATTTTGACTCAATTCTTAAAATTCCAATTATCCTAATCCTATGAAAAAACCCATATTGATCATTTAAAAAAAAATATTAGCTGCTTGACACAATATGTCTCCTACTTTACTGTAAAGTCAATTCTCAAGGTTTCAAGTGTCTACATCACACTTTGTTAAGTTGCACCATGGACCACAATTGGCTAACAAACTAGTTGTGATGTCGCGGAGGCAAAGAGGAACTATTTCACCTCGATACTTCACAGTCTTGTAACAACAAGAATTGCATTAATTTCTCTGAATTATACTTGTTAATGGAAACGTTCTTCATTGTGCGAGCAGTCGGAGCACGAGAAGGACGGGTTTAGGGTCGACTTTGTGGGAAAACACAGAAGCACAAAGGAGAGCATTTAATCAAATCATTTTCCGTACACCGTTTTTAGCTTGTTCCTACTTTGTGGTGAATCTCTCGTCACGCCCTCTCCTCTGAGCAGAAGGCCAGCTAGTCTAAAACTTAAACAGACAGCCGGGCTTGTCATCGGAGCGCCTTCTGTTTCCTCCAGGAACCCTGAGGATGGTGGCATCCCTTGCCAGACTTTTAATTGCTCTCTCTGGAGACGCTATAATTAACGCAGAGCTCCCAGTGTTCATGTGGTGCAATCGTATGATGCAAAAAAGCCGGCTGCAGACGTTATTGTCATAATTATGCAAACTAAAATCATTCTGCCGTTGTGTTGCACGAGGGCCTCAGCTGTGACCTTTGGCTCGTAACCCAAGATCAACACCTGCTTTTTCAAGACATCACTGGTATAATTGAGAACTGGCCTTTTGGTCAGTGTCGATACTGCTCACAGATTAAAGGAGCCTTACAGGAAGTTAGCAATAGGCTTGGTTTCAAGGGAATTAGCATCCTTGAGCCCCGGTGGCACTTGACAGGTCGTCAAGAGCTGATTCATCCACTGAGATGAGCCCTAGTTTTCAGAGAGATTTTCACTCTCCCAGTACTGACCTATGAGCTTAAAGAGGGGGATAGTAGTAAGTTACTGCCTGCTTGTTTCCGTCTGTCAATGCACAGCAAGTATCTGTTTTTTTCAGATGTCTGTCACGGCAACAAAAAAAAGATGTATTTTTTTCCATCACTAATTGTTTTCTTTCCACCGTCTCCTAAACCACCAACAAATTATTTCTTCTCTGTGTCTTAAACATCCAATTTTGTATTGTTTATTTCTCTTCTTTATCTTTGTTAGATTCTGTTTCCATTTACTGAATATCGTAATTCTCAAATGACTCCTCTTTGTTATCATGCTTGCCCTTCTGTTCGGTGCATGACTGGTATGTCTTTCCTGTCCCGTCCCAGGGGTCCTGCCTCCAGAGCGAAGAGCCCCTCAGTCTGCAGATTAATCTGTCTGCGCATGGTGACCGGCCCACTGACCTGGACAAGCTCAAGCCTTACATCATTGAGCACATTTTGGTGCTGCTGATGGCTCCCGCTGCTGGACAGGCTGCAGTAGGTGGGTTTGCCTGACCGGTCTGACCCAAAGTCTGGATGCAAATTAGCTGTGGGAATGTTGCACAGCGTCACTTAAACAGACCACACAGCTTAATACTGACTGACACGAGTCTTAGGTATTGTCTTTTGATATATTTTGAGCTTCGCAGGCACCTTTTCTCACCGATATCACTGATGCCCAGTAGATAGGTACCAACCTCCACTCAAATGACCTCAGTAAATGTCTTATCTTTTCGACACATTTCTGTGGTGAACCACATCAGCAAACCAAATTTGTGTTTCTCAGAACTTGTCACAGTTTTTACTTGCGGTATGAGACTACTTCTGTCAGCAGCAGATGGTGACTTGTTGTATTTTCTCATCAGCATTTTTTATTTTTTTGGCTATATAACTATGGAGGTCATTTTGTATTTTCCCTTTGTATCGCTCAAGAAAATCTGTTTTGCTAAATTCTCTTAATGACATAAAGAATGTAAGGGAGACCTTTCCATAGTAGAAAATGTAGATTTGTACATGCATCACTAATATATCTGTGCAAACCTAACCATAACCATACATTTAGTATGTTGCATTCTACATATGTACACTTAATATTTGTATGACCTTATTATTATTTTATATTTTTTTACAGGGCAACCAAAAATAGGAGTTTATATGTTAAATTCTGGAGGCAAGAAGCTCTGTGTAAAGGTGAGACGTTTTTAATAGTTTTTGCTATATTATGGGCTTCATAGGTAGCAATGTATAGGCTGTGATGTAATATGTTTTCTCTCCAGGATATGCAGGTGCTATCTAAAGTGGAGGCAAGCCTGGAATTCAATCAGGTTCTTCTGAAACCAGAGGCAAAAAACTTCACTGAAGTGGCTTCACTTGCCTGCAGAGGTGACTACTCATTTCAACTCAAATCATTTCTTCTCATTTCACATCATATCTTATGAGGGTAGCTGCATTTAACTCAAATATCCTGGAATGTATTCTCAACAACAGTTCTGTTTCGTATATCAGGTTCATCGCCGGGAAATGACGGGAAATGCATGAATCATATCAGTTTAAAAATTCTGGGAAACCGGACAACCTACAGCTTCCCTGGACTACATATCACACACAGGTAATGACTAATTTAAACACGCAGGTTTTTGCTTAGAAACCTTTGGAGTTATAACCGAGCTTGATTGCCAAAGCCTGAAGGTTTGAAAACGCTGTGGCTGTAGCTAGAGACAACTGTTGGCTGGATAGCCACGCCCCCTTACCTTTGTCTGAGGTGTGACAGGTGTCCACATAGTAATGAAGATAAATATGTTGCAGAAGTAATTAAAACTTGTAAATGATCGAGTTATTAACATGTGATACTGATTAACTGGGTGTTACGGTGTTGTTTCGGTCTGCAGAAGTACCATGGGGGATTTGTTCAGCCTGTTCCAGGTGAAACAAAGAGATGCGGACCAGGTGGATCTGTGGCTGACAAACTCCCTCTTCTTACCCGTCACTGTGATGAATGTCAGCCTCTCGCAGAACCTGCAGGGAGTAATGACGGTGTGCATCATTGCCTCGAATAATGACAGGAAGCAGATCTGATTTTAAATAATGATAAAATGATGATCATTTAATGTTCTCTCACTTTATGCCTTAATCTGGCACACTTCACCCTTTTGTCATATGGATCCCAAGTTCAGAACAGGACTTGACACACATGTCTCTGCTGCCCCCTGTCTGCCAGGTGATGAACTTCAACGCTCCACTGACCGTTCCCCAGGGCTGCTGGCGGGTCCTGTCCCTGCAGCTGCTCCGCAGGGCCCTGCCCGTCAACCAGGTGTTCACCCTGAGTCTGGACACCAGCCTGGGCACGGCCCTGCACGTTCCCCTTTACTTCCACTCTTCTCCTCTCAAGGTAAAAATACCAGCCCCACTAATTACATTAGTTAGTACAGTGGAAACGGATTATGAAATCTCATTATCTCATTTATAAAACAGTGCGGAGGATCCACACTAAATGTTTGCGTACGCTCAAAGGAGGAAATGCGCATACGACAAAAAAATATTCTGATTAAAAAAAAAAAATGTTACGCCTGCCAGTGTGCAACTTCAATTAAATGTATTTTGTACAGCCCCAAATTACAAATTTGCATCAGAGCACTTTTACAATCTGTACACGTACAACATCCTCTGTTCCGGGTCCTCACTGTCAGGAAAAACTCCCCCCAAAAAAACCTTCTCATTGAATTAATTAAAACATGCAATGTAAGAACGAATGAAGTGAGGGACTCAAAAAGGAAAGAGAGAATCCAGTTTCAGTAATAAGCTTTCTTGCTGGTTACAATGTTTGCCGGAGTGAAGCATGCAGTATTTAAGCTAGTACTGTATTTAAAGCTGCATTCATCAATATTTCAACAGTGACCAATCTTGTGTGTGCATATAGTAATGGCTCACTAGTACAAGGACATATAACACTGCTGGTTTGATTGTTCATGATATGTTAATTACATTGTGAGATGCCTCATCATATCTGTAATGATGCCTCTCAGACCGTAGTATTTATGATGTGTTACCATATGTTGTTATGTATGGAAATACCCAAAAGGTTCACTGTAAGCAGACTACTTGATTACTACAAGCAAATTATTAAAACAGCATTTGAATAGGATTGATTCTGTTCCAAGCTTCTTAATCCATATATAACAGTGATCACTTGTAGTGGTTTCCCACTGCAGTGTGTTGAGTTGTGACCAGTGTGCAGGATCAGATGTGGTAACGGTGTTTCTGTCAGCAGGCTGACTGTGGACGACCTTGCCCTCTCAGATTGTCTGAAACAGGTGAGATGCCACTAGTGTGTAAAGGTCATATCTTTTTACTTTGTTTTTAGTATTCATATGTTAAGCATTCCTTTTCTCTAACATCCCATCAGGGCGTTCAGATTGGCAGCGTACCCTCCTCCCTGACTTTTCCCCCTCGTCTTGGTCCATAGACAGCAAACTGGCTGCCGAGCTCTGCTCTCGATGGCAGAGCCACAAAGACAAACTGTCGTGCAGGTCGGTTCTAAATGCAACACCCAGATTTTCTTTTTCATGCCATAATGTGTATTATGATCCATCATTACACACCATTAACACTATTAATCTTGTAAATCTTTGTGTCTTCTCAGATGGCCCAGACTCCCCGTAGAGACGTCCTTTCCTCTGGACTTTGGTGCTACACCCGTCAATGAGAGCAAGGTGGGTAACATTTTATGCTCCACACTGAAAATTGTCTGTGTGTATGTTTATATATGTGTATGTGTATATGTCCCAGAAATCAACAGCAAAAATAAAACATTTCTTTGTTTCAGGTGAAGACATTCATGCTGAAGAATCCTTCGTCTTCAGTAGTTTCTGTAGAGATTCGGATCCTCTCCCTGTACCCGGCCCCCCTAGAGGCTCTGGACCTCCTAACCAAATGGTATGCTGTTCAAAGTATATGTTTTCATATTGCACCGAATTATTCAACTCAAGTAGTTTTGTGCCTCGGTTGTTTGGAGTATTGTTCCATTGTTCCTCCAGCACATCCCTTGATATGAACTGGCTTCTCTGTTTTGATTGACAGGTTTAATATCAGCCCCCTTTCTTTCAACATCAGCACCACTGAGTTTTCTCTCTTGGCTTCTCCCCCCAAGGTCAGTCATGAGAGTGCTTCTGGGAAATAAAGCTGTGCACTGTTTTAATCTTTTTGGATTTACTCGAAAAAGTTAGAGGCACTTTTTGTATTTTCGGGGTTCCCAACATGTAAACCGTATCTTACTTTGTTACTTTCCCCTCTTTTTGTGTGCAGGCGGGGGAAAATGTGAAGGCCATAACAGGAGAGGGTGTCCTCCGTCTGCTGCTGCAGCCCTGGGAGGCCAGAGAAGTCGCTGTAGTCTTTACTCCCTCTGAACACAAACCCACCACCACCGTCCTCATCATCAGGTACTGATTCATATCAGTAGTATGAGTTTGTTCTTGTTCATGTGTGTATTTAGGTTATATACTAGCGGGGGATTAATATTATATAAAAGAATTACAACTTTGGAAGGGATGTTCGCAACAGTTTTCTTAGACCTTTTTGTTACTAATAACATGAAAGCTTGGTTAGGTAACATGAAATAAACCCGCATAAGCAGACTATATTTGAAACATTTTCCAGCCAAAAAAAACAGCCCGTGGTTTGCCAACTCTTTTCCAATTAAAGTAGCGAGCAGCACTCGCTCAAAGTCCCTAAATCTTGCCAAGTGGTCAACACTGACAGGCGGTCTCTTCAGGCGTCCCTCTGAATGAACCTTTCATTGCCCACCGAGCTGTGACGACGGCCCAGTAAGCCATGATAATGAGCCAGCACGCACAGTACCAGGACACTGAAACCAAAGCAGCTAATTGGGATTTATTTAAGGAATGACCATCATTCATTTTCATTATTTACACATGCGCTTCTCTCCCTGTGATAAACATGTCAAAATGCCGTCCTTGAAAAAGGCCTGCCGCCCACCAATGTCCATGCATCTGCTTTCCTGCTAAAGTACATTGCAAAGTGCATTAAATAAATAAATTATGCTAAATATATGAAATATTTACTTTATTATTGGTAATGGAGGATAAAAAAAATACAAAAATTGTTGAATATACAATTGTTGGAAAATCTTTTTTGGCTGCAACACTGTTCATTTTGTAACTGACATGTGTTTTTAACAAGCATGTTGAGCTCAATGTGACTCGTGGTCTGTGTTTGTCTTTTCAACTCGTCTCAAGGAACAACCTCACGGTGTTTGACATGATGGCGGTGCAGGGCCACGGGGCCAAAGAGCTGCTCAGGATTGGAGGCAAGCTGCCCGGCCCAGGATCCTCTCTGCGCTTCAACGTTCCTCAGTCAACTCTAATGGAATGTCGCGATGGTGAGATTAATGTTTAAGCTTAATACATGACTTGTTAAGTAATAAACTGTATTAGTGCATATTCACTTAACAGAAAGATAAGAGCAGTCAAACCAACAAAAGTGAAACATTCCTCTCTTGTCTCTCCCAGGCCTGCGCACCAACAAGCCGCTTTTCGCCATCAGAAAGAGTTTCCGGGTGGAGAACGCAGGAGAGCTTCCTCTGACAGTCATGTCAATGAATATTAATGGCTACAAGTGTCAGGGATTTGGCTTTGAGGTCCTGCAGTGTCGCCCCTTCAGCCTGGACCACAACACCTCCTCTGAGGTCACCATCGCGTAAGTGGAATTTTAGCCTGCTTCATGGTTTACTTTTGGCTTTAATAGTTACTGTTGTCGCTTAATGTTTGAATAATGTCAGTTAACTTCTTCATTGCTATATTTAAAATGGAAAAGGCTTTTTATTTGTGGCTCTGTGGTATTATTATAAAAACTGGAGTTCAACCCCACATCTCTTATGTCCTTTTCTGCTTCTCTCTTCCACTTTTTATTTGTTTGCGCAACATGTCCTATTTTTACCTTCCTTCTCCTTTATATCTTCCTGTTATGTCTCTTTTTTATGTCTATTTCTCACTCTTTCTTACCTGTCTGTGTCCTCAGCTTCACCCCAGACTTCACCTCATCCTGGGTGATCCGGGACCTCACCCTGGTGACATCACGCGGCACCTCTTTCCCTTTCACCCTCAACGTGACGCTGCCCCACCACATGTTGCCGCTCTGCGCTCAGGTGGTCCCCGGCCCCAGCTGGGAGGAAACCTTCTGGATGGTCACCCTCGTCTTCACATGGTTAGTACCGGTCGCGGCCGGAGGTATTATGTCTTCAGGTTGTCTGTCAGGAATGCCTGGAGGGCACAAATGTCCACTTAGACTCGAGGATGAACTGATTAGGATGTGATGGTCACAAAACACATTTTTGGTCATAACTCAAGAATACATTTTGTAATGAAAATATCCGGTACATGTCTATTAGATTAAAATGATTGATGTGATTGAGTAATGACATGGACAGACATGGACGTAAACTACAACTTGACTGGTTGGTTGGTGGAGTCATGCAACCGCAAGGTGGTGATTCCAGTTTCCACAAACGTTGAGAATTATAGATTCTATGAGTATCCAACAATTATGCAATATTGAGATACCACATATCTAAGTTAAGTTACACCTGTAGCTGTCCAGTTACTCTGTTTTGAGGATTATAACAAGCTAACGTGCAAAAAAATCAATCAAAAGTATTGTTTTAAGGAGGGGTCGGATTAAGGTCCCAGTTATGTCGGACATTTTTATTAGATTATTCTAATATTAGTTTAACTATTCACAGTAATAAGTCATTATTTTCTAGTTTTTGGGGTTATGTATCGGAGGTGTAACTTCTACTCTGTTGTATCTGTTTGTGTTTCAGCTTCTCCCTGTTTGGTGTGTGTCTGATGGCCTTCCATCAGGCCCAGTACATCCTGAGTGAGTTTTCCACTCCCACCATCAGGAGCAACCACAACTCTGTCCTGACGCGGGATAACAGTCCAGTCAATAATATGGTACCCAATGGAGTGAAGTAAGTCCAATCTTTTTCCGTAGTGGTAGACACAGTGTGAGGCTTTGACTATTTGCATAAATACCATTATTGCAAGTGGATTAAACGATTTTAAATTAGTCATTTTTGTGTTTTGTTTGTGCAGTAAAGCAAAGGGCAGTTGTAAGACCTATGTGGACATCTGTCACAACTCAGACAAAGGTAAAGGGCGTGGCTCTCCGGCTTTGGCCACCATCCCCGCCCCGCGTCCTCAATCATCCTCAAAGAAAGGCCTCTTAACCACCCCGTCCCAACCACAGAAGAAACACAAGGTTTCACTCTATTACACCAAATACAAGACAAGCCTGTCCACAGCGTTGCCTGGTGCTTTGACGATGGATGAAGATCATGAAGACCTCACACCGGATCCCCCTCTGACTCCAGACGCCGATGTCTGCAACAACAACGAACCAGCTTTCATCAGTGTGCTGGATAAAGAGACACCCGCAGACTTTAAGGAAGACCCCATAAGCACTAAAGAAGATAGAGTGCCAGCAGCAGTTATGTTTCCCATGGAAATACCTGCTGGTTTCCCAGATAACGTCACAGTGGGTCCAGGACCCAGACCCGGCCTGTTGGTGTGCAGACCTGTAGAGAAGAGCTGCACTGAGGGCTCTGCAGAGAAGATCAGCTCCGAGAAAAGGGACAGAGCTGAAATGGAGGTAAGGAAGGCGCTGAAATGTACTGCGCCTGTATTCATTTAGCTTTGATGTCTTTTGCAAAGGTTACAATCCTAATGACTTCTCATTAAGAAAACAACCATATTTGTTCTTCTGTCTCCAGCTGAGAGAAGATAACAAAGGCCAGAAAAAGAAAGCACAGATGGCAGAGACTGTCGCTGCATCAGGAAATAATAAGGGAAAGAGGAGTCGCAGGAAGACAGAAAATGTCTCCAGGTAAACCTCACTTTACCTATGTTTTCATCCATGAATTAATTTATATTTATTCTGATACTTCAGAGTAAAATACCTTAAAATTATGTTCTTTGTTCTGTATTGTTTAAAACTAACTACGACCAACACCGTTATAAAGCACTAAACGGTAAGATACGATGCGTTATAATGGTTTCTGTCTGATTACTGCCCTAGTGCTCCTGAGCACAATGTGGTAGTGATGCCTGAAAGGGAGAAAGAACCTGATTGGAAAACAGGGGACCGTAACCTCAATGGACCGCGCAACAGGAACCGCTGCTGCAACATTGGCTCCAAGTTAGAAGCACCAAAGCCTGGACTGAGTGTTGAAAGCCCCCACAAACAGAACGGTGGGCATACTCCTGACCTGTCACACACTCCTGACCTGTCACACACTTCTCTGCATCTCCACTCACATCCAAGCACTTGATTGTAATTTCCCCGGCCGCGTTGATTTCCTGCAGGTGTGTGTCCGGTTCGTACTCGACGGAAGTGTCCCACAGAGCGGCGCGGCGGTGGAGTGTGTGAGTCGGGCTCGGACTCCGGCAGCTCGTCGGGCAGTGTGCGGGCCAGCAGAGGGAGCTGGGGCAGCTGGAGCAGCGCCAGCAGCATGGAGGGAGACAAGGACCCCAACGCACGAACACACGCCTGCACTACCTCATCCAGAAAAAGTAAAGTACCCTTGTGCACTAACTTATCAAGAAGAAACAGAACTATTTATATCCTATTAAGTTAAATAAAGCGCTAACGACAAAGTGCATTATTATTATGGTTAACAGACGGTAGCTGTATATTTTTTATCACAATTGAAAAGGGTCAATTACATTATTTTTACAGATTTTTGTCTTGTTGTTGTACAGGGGACTCCATGCAGTACGGCGTCTACCCAGCAGAGAGAGACTGCTACCAGACCGTGAATACAAACTACAAGGCTCTCAGGTACCTCAGCAACACACACACACACACACACACACACACACACACACACACACACACACACACACACACACACACACACACACACACACACACACACACACACACTCCACTGAACATAAGAACTGGCTTGAATAATATGCTTGTTTTTTTATTTTATTAATACTCTCTGCTGTTTGAATAAAGTATCTATCTATCTTGTGAGCAAAAGATTAATATTAGCTTATATTATTAGAGTGTGAATGTGGACAAAATGTTGTTTAAAAAAAGTTTTGTACCTGAATTGTGCGCTGAGCACATTTATTAGATAAAAATATCCACTAAAAACTATACAAAAAATACGGTCATGTTGTACACCTATTTATTTATTTTCTAGTAGTGTTTTCTGTTTCCATTAAATGGTGTCAGTGTTAGATTTGACTAAAAATGTTGAATAAAAGACTAAAATCTGATGTTTCTATTTATTTACTTTGCTCCATAGTCAGGCTCCTGCTAAAAAAATGTCAGATTCTAATGAGAATTGTTTGAAAAGAGCTTGTGGGAAACATACAATGCTTAACTTGTAACTTTTCCCTTTTCCCTGTGTAGCATGAACAGTTTGTACCGTAAAGACATGAGCCAAAGCCCAGATCCCACAGCGTCCAGCTTCGCCCCAAGTTTTGCTGCTGTTGCTGCAGGAGTAGAGAGGAACATGGGTAAAGACTTTCATAGTGACTACATACTTTATGCTAAAATTAACACCTGTTGATGTCTTCTTCAAGTATGATTTGCGCATTACGTCTGATTGCTAACGAGAAGTTGTGGTTTGCTTCCTCAGACCTGACGGGTCAGTATTTGCCTGAAGAGACGTGGTCCGCTCCCTCCATCCCCCTCACCAACGAGTTCAGATACAACACCACCGAGGCGCTGCCCTACATCCCTCAGCCAGCAACCACCGCATCATACAACGGGTTAGTGTTTGAATGCAGATTCTAAAAATATTAATTTTTTTTCGTATTGGCAAAGAATCAAATAATATTTGTCAAGTGAAAAGGGTCATTTTTAATGAGACGTTCATGTTCATAACAGAACAGAAGAAAGTTGCACATTTAATAATCTGAAAGGTCAGACATTTTGTTTGAAGTGGGAGACGGAAACAGAGCTAATAAGAGAGCGAAAACGGGACAGAAACACGACTCTTGTCTGCGTGTATGAATACTAATGCTGTTCGTGTCTGCTGGATATAAAGAAAGGAAATAGTTTTCTTATGTTAGCCACAACAACTTTTTGTGGGGTTCAGTTGCAGGTTTAAAGAAACCTAAATCATTCTGTATATCTGACCTATAGTGTGTCCGTCTTCAGTTCCTACTTCCAGCGATTTATTCTGTATATAACGTCTTACTAAACAGATAACTGCATTTGAATGCAGAATTTATCAGCAATGGGACGGGACGTTTCTATCGGAAGAATTCTGGTTTTCGTTCGTATTCTGTGTTTTTCCATTTTTGCTTTATTGGATGGTGATTATCTTGGAGGGATCACATGCAGTAAGGACATCCTCAGCCTTGACACATCATGTACACGCTCCACCAGTTAAACTAGTGGGGCGCAGACAATTTAGCTTTTTTTTGGTTTATCTGCAATAATCCAGAACCCCAGAAATATTGTCCGTTTCCACCAAGAGGCTAAATTGTCATCAGGCCGACATCTGATGGATTCAGAGATTACTGTTACTATTTATACTTATACCCGGCTTACTGCAACTGCTGCATGTGCTCATACTGTATATATCTTAGTGTATTCCTATCTGCCACGTACTCTACTGCATTTTGCACTTCTGGTTCGATGATAGACTGTAACTAAGCTTGTCTTCTTCTGACACCGTTGCTTTTTTTTTTGTCGCAAAATGTATATATTCGAAACTTAAATTAATTTCTTATGTTCATTTCCTCAATACAAATGGCGGCTGTGGTAAATGTGAGCATTCATCTGAAAACTCTTGTATGCCACTTCACCCCTCTGTCTAAAAAACTTTTATAACTGCTTAAAATATCTGTATGAGTAAGACACTGTGTATCTAGTGTTGCAGTAATGTATCTTTTGTGTTTCAGTACTTCAGTTTTATCTGGCTCTGTCAAAAGCGTTGCATCAATAGTTTCCTTGTTTCCCCGCAGGTTTACTTGGACTAGTGCCAACAGCCATTGCAACAGTCCCTACGCCTACCGTGAGGAAAGCAACTACATAGGTACAAACTCATGCCATGGTGTTTTCTTATACTTTATTCCAGTTATACACTCCTACCTCACTCTGTACTGTATTTAAATGTGATGATACAGAATTAAAACGTATTTACTTCCTGACAAGCATGTGTTTATTCAAAATCGTCCCGCAGGAAATGGAACGTTTCCGAGTGGTTTTCCCGGTCAGGAGGCCCAGAATGCGCACAGCAACCAGACCAGCTGGACTGAGGAGCAGCCTCAGGAATCAACCTCAACCTGGGACACGGCCGCCTGTGTGGGCAGCAAGGTGAGGCGTCCAGATACTGAACCCATATGGGTTCATCAGGACCAAGTGATCAGGCTGCTCTCCTGCTGCAGCTGATTATTAATTATCATAGTCACGGGGGGCTGGGTTGTATTTTCAGTATTCATTCATTCATATTCATATTATATTCAAAATGATTTGTTTCGTATATAAAATTTCAGAAAATTGTGGAAAATTCCTGTTATAAGAACCTCAGTGATATCTTCAAATAACTTGTGTTCAAAATCAAAAGATATTCAGTTTAAAATAACGTGTTTGTAGTATAGAGACGGAGCACTACACGTAATAACAACAATACAAATACAAGCTTTTCTCTTGTTCACATTTTCAGTTTAGCATCATCAAATCCACACATTTGAGAATTTGAAACCAGTAAATGTTTGGCATTTTTGTTTTAAATATGGCGAAAATTATTACAGATTTTTCAAATAATTGCAGATCTACTTTGTCTCGCTCAATTAGTTATGTATTTTAATAGATTTTTTTTTTTAAATATTAGTTGAAATTCTCATACATCCTGACAGCAAGCAATAAATCAAATTCTTCTCTGTAGCTCGAGTATTTTAGGTAAACTTACTTTTGCCGCTCTTACTGAACAACAGTGCCTCCGCCAGCAAGGCCATCAATATCCATATTTGTCATGATAAATAAACCATGAAACAAGAAGTTAATTTCATGCTGCGATGCACAATGGCACTTCAATAAAGATGAACAGGATGCGATTAAAGTGGTGTAATGGAAATAAAATACATGCAGTGGGTTTACATTAAATGAGGGTGAAAGTCATGATGTGACTGAAGTACCAAAACTAAATCTTTAGTTTCCCTGGTTTTACTTTACAGCGTCTACTATAAACGTTAAACGCCGAGTCAGGGGAAATTGAGGAGTTACAGTTGCTCTCACAACTGATTGCTCTGTTTATGTAACCGCAGTCCCACATGCTTTGGCACCGCAGCACTTTTGTTTTTCCAATGCAAGAGTTTCAGATAAAATAAGTTGTGAAACCGCACACACGACCGACACGCGAGTGTGCAACATCATCTGTTGTTGTGTCATTTTGAACCACATCACAAAGACAAAAGTGCCCTCTGTTGTGACCTACAAGGAAGTTATCGCCTCTTGTACGCTCAGCATTTTGCGGAGCAGGAATGCGGAACAGAATTTTACGGTTTAATATACTCTGTCTTACTGAAAGTGGGTTCCTATGAACTTCTCTTTCCTTTGCTGCTTCTCCTTTTTGTACAACTGTAGATCAAAGATACACGATCAGTGTCAGTGTGCAAAAAAAAATTGCAGCACATTAGCAGAAAATGTACCTTTTTTTTAATTATTTTTATTTTATTCTAATAGATTTTTGTTGCATTTTAATTTCTAGTTTCTGTCGTAATTTTTGTCTTTGCTTTAGTATTTAATGACGACTGTAAAATATACTGCCTCGGGACAAATCTGCTCAACCAAAATTAAGAGATGCCAAAACTATTTGTTATGTTTGTGTTTAAAAAAAAAAACAGATTAATTGTTCATTCCTTGAATTTTTTACTCTCAACATTCCAGTATCTGTCTGGCTGAACACCATGATGTTACTATTATAGAGTACCTCTTTCCAGAGCGTCATCAGATAACTGCTCAAGAGAATACATTGTTAAATTACAAATGTTACAAGCAGCAACTTACCGTGTTTTTAAAACAAATACATATTTCTGTGCTCTTGCGTGTTAGAAAGTGTAGAAACAGACAGGAAAGGTAGAAATAAAGTTACTACGACTCGAGAAGAGATTATTTAGTATAATAATTTTTTTGCTGACGATTGATTAGAAACTACAGCGGGAAGGTCATTTTATTTTAGCTGAAAAGGAGCGATGCGAATGAAAAGCAGGGAAGCGACAGCCAGGTCATCGCTGCGGACCCCAGTGAGAGGGAAGGTCAGAAAAGGTCACGGATGTCCGATACTGGGATACAACTTTGGACAGCAGAAAAATCAGTTTCAAACATCAGGGGGTAAACAAAGTTTCTCTCTCTCTCTCTCTCTCTCCCTCCACAGCCATACTTCTCGGGTACCCGCAGCCTCTCCCCCATGTCCGGTCTGTTTGGGTCCATCTGGACTCCTCAGAGCGAGCCCTACCAGAGCCACTTCCAGCCCGAGCGGTCGGCCCCGATGTCCCCCGTGTCCCCCGTCACCCCGCCTCACTCTCCCTTCACCCGGGAGCCAGAGGGACACTGCGCACCGATCCAGTACTCGAGCTTCAACCCCTTCGGCCCCCACATGAACCTGGACATATGGAACTCTTCCTCCAACCGCAGCTCCAACTCGCAGCTCTCCAACGACTCTGGCTACTGCGGAGATGTTTAAAAAAAAAAAACGTGCAAAAATAACAAAGCGGCAGACCATAACGATAATTGCAAACGTATAAAAAAGAAAACATTGATATGTAAAAGAAAGGAAATAAAAATGAATGTTCTTTTATCATTAATGGGGAAAATGTGAATATTCCTTCTCTTTTATGTTCCCATTTTCAAATGTTAAATGTTGTGAAAGGTTAAGCATTTGTTGTATATTTTTCTAGATGTTTTGCAGTTTTGATCATAGAAAATAAAAAAAAAAAGGTTTTGTACTTCAACAGGTTTTCTTTAATTACGTTAATTTAGTATTTAACTTTATATATCTTCCCAAGTCTCTATTTTTCTTTCTTAGCTGCTCTCTAAGACTATTTTCAATCACTTGTCAGAGCCCACAAGTCCATTAATGCTTCATCATAATGGACATTTTTTGTGTTTCATCCTCTACTTTTATTTTCCACAGAAAGCCGGCTTAAAGCTTGTTCCCTTGTCCTTCCAGTGGAGGAGACGTGACGTAGTCTGCCCTAAATGCTAGAAACATTTCTGCTCGATGGAGCCATAACTCAATAATTCATGCTCAGAACCGTCTCTCTTTCTCTCTGCCTGGTGAAAGGCAGCGTCGTTTAAACTACATTCAGGACATGAAAAATAATCTTGATGTGTGAAATGGTTGATTTTGGAGTTCCCCTTCAATGGGTAACATTTTAATAATTTATCCTCGGGGGAATCTCAACAGCAAATGTCAAAGCAGACTGATCATTTTTTTTGCAAACGAGTGTTGGTCAAGGAAAGATGTGAAGATACTTTCTCTTTGTTTGTGAAACTGCTCACTTTATAAACATTGTCATAGGGTGCTGCAGCTTTTCTTCAGATGGACACGTTCACACCTACAGACGGCTAAGAGTCCAACTTCGTGCATTCAATTCAATTCAGTTTATTTTATCTAGCCCAACATCACAAATACAAGTTTGCCTCGGAGGGCTTTACAATCTGTACACATGACATCCCTGTCCCGGGACCTCACATCGGATCAGGAAAAACTCCCCCAATAAAGATAGTAAAAACCCTTTCACAGGGGAAAAAAAGGGGAAGAAACCTGAGGGAGAGCAACAGAGGAGGATCCCTCTCCCCGGATGGACAGAAGCAATAGATGTCATGTTGCCAGAATGAATAACGTAACGGAGTTACAGCACATTCAATGAATATGACAGAAATTATTCATATAATGAGTAGTATGCATGGTCCATGATCCAGATAGCCATGATCCATTAAGCAGAAAGAGGTAGAGAGGAGGGGCATCCCAGGGGCAGTGGGAGGAGAAAACAGGGCCATGGCAGCTGGCAGGACCGGCTCCAGGTTCCAGGCAGCCACGAATCCATGGAAAAAGAAAGTAGAGTTGGTAATATGCATTGAAGAGACAATCTCGAGCGGTTCTATTTCTCTCGGCTTCAGAAGCGTTTACAAGGTTTTCATCATTTTCGCCAAGCGCTTTGACATATATTTAGATCATGTAAAAGATTTCCCATCATGACTGCAGCTGTGTTTCCCAAAGTGGCAGAATGTATTTTCAGTTGTGGGGAAGTGCTTCGCAAACTAGAGAAGTGATGCAGGAAACATGTAAATCAGTGAATACATATTTCTGTCATGCCATGACGAAGAGGGAGAAGTAATTTCAGCTGCGAGACGCCAAGACTCCGAAACTCCTGCAGGTATTTTTCACTTTATTTTCATTCCAATATCATGTTTTATGGCATGTGCTGCTGCAGTAATCATAGATTTGAGTGTTATAGATGATAAACTGTCACATTTATAAAGGATATTACACACTGATTTATTTGTGCTGAAATGATGCATTCAAAAACTCTAATATATAAAAACCTGAGCAAAAGTCACTTATTGATGCATCACAATTAAATTCAGTGGAAATAATTATCCATTTATTCATTTATTTTAAACCAAGGACACAGAGAATTACCAACTCTGATTGTCTGGCAGTTGTGAATTATTTTCTAGTTCTAGTTTTAGAAGTATGTGTCATTATTAAATTCTAGGTAAAGACCGCAACAGTGGGCTTAACTAAAGAACTTTTAACTTTTATTATTTGAGCAACAAGTAGAATAAAACAGACGAATAGTTTTTCAATGGAAACCATATAATATATAAACCCATACAATATGAGAACTTCCCAAAAATATGGCTTTTCTCTCTTTATTTACTAAAAAGGCCTTTTGGAAGGAAGTCATTCACTAGATGTGTTTTCATTGATATGTATATTGGATGATGGAGGGGCAGTTGGATAAACACAAACATGCAGTTGTAGTCTGAATTCTTTGTGTTGCACAACAGTATGCAAGAAAAGGCCTGATGGTTGGTTTTCTTTTGTGTTTTACAAGGTCTCAAGATGAGAATCCTGACCTTTCTCACGTGTGTGCTGCTGCTAATGCATCACAGCTCCTCGCTCTCCAGAGCACGGTGTCACAGCTGTGAGCAAACATCCTGTAACTGCTCCAGACAGAGCCTGAGTACGGTCCCAGAGGCCCCTTCAGAGCTCATCACCCAACTCGATCTCTCGTTCAACAGACTGCTGACGATAATGAAAAATGACTTTGTCGCATTTGCCCGTTTGCGGTCTTTGATGGTGAATAACAACGGAATCCAAAAGATCCACGACGAAGCATTTTCCCCGCTGACTGATTTGGAGAAGTTGGACTTGTCCTTCAACAGACTGGAAACGTTGTCAGCTGGGTGGTTTGCAAACCTTTTCTCTCTTCAGCACTTGAATCTTTTGGGGAACGAATACAAAATGTTGGGTCGAGGCAACCTTTTCCAGCCGCTGAAGAGATTGAAGACCCTACATTTTGGAGGTCCTGACCTTCATTCTGTCCGAGAAAGTGACTTCTCTGGCCTCCGTGTTCTTGAAGAGGTTGTTTTTGATGGAAAGAATCTGCAGGTCTATGCAGAAGGAAGTTTGAGACAAATCGGGCCACTTAAATATGTCACCCTTGGTCTGAACGGTCCGTTTTGGAGGAATCAAAGGCTCGTAGAAGCCATACTGTCCGATGTGGTGCACCCAGACACAACCTTGACATTCATTGACTCGCGGTTCTCAACAGGGGATCAAATCCTCCCATTCAAAGTGGCCAACGGCGGCGGAACAACAAGTGTTATTTTCAAGAATGTTTCTATGACCATTCTGGCATCCATGGTATTTCTGAATACTATGTCGGACTCTAATTTGACTACTATAGCATTTGTAGATACTGAAATCCTCCTAAGTCCTTTCGATGACATCAAATATCCCCAACACATGAACCGTTTGGAGGCTCTTGTCTTCCAAAACATTGACGTCCCTCAGTTTTACAACTTCCCAGCCCTCCTTTTCCTGCAACCTCTGGTGGCCATGGTGCGAAAATTTTCTCTGCTAAACAGCAAGTTTTTCCTCTTGCCTTGTGAGTACACTTTTTTCCCACAACTGGACTATATTGACGTCAGCGACAACTTGCTCAGTGACGTGCTCTTCAGCGAGATGATGTGCGATGGCGATGGCCGTCTTTGGAGTCTTCAAACCATCAACGTCAGCAGGAATCACCTGCAGTCGATCGACAGCCGGCTCTTCAGCAAACTAAACAAGCTGAAAACCATCGACGCGAGTGGAAATGCGTTCCATAGGATGCCTGAGACGTGTTACTGGCCGCCAAGTCTCCAGTTATTAAACCTTTCATCAACACATTTAACAGCAGTAACCACCTGTTTGCCGATGAGTTTACGAATCCTCGATCTGTCAGACAATGACTTGACCGTGTTCAACATCCAACTACCTTTTCTCACGCACTTACACCTCTCTGGCAACAAGATCGGCCGGCTGCCAGACGGGCTTTTATACCCTCGTCTCGCGTTCCTCTCCATCCAAAACAACAACTTGCAGACGATCAGTAGCGAAGATGTGAATCATTATAAGGACCTGAAGAGTCTGGAGGCTGGTGCTGACAAGTACCTCTGCTCATGTGACTTTGTAGCGTTCATGGCGAGTCATCGAGTCATACTTGGAGATGATCCCAGGTCGTACGTCTGCGACTCCCCTGACGCCGTGAGAGGAAAGCGGGCGGCAGACGCCAGGTTGTCGGTGTTTGAATGCCACACAGCTTTAGCGTTTTCTTTACTCTGCTCCGGCCTGCTGGTGGTGTTTCTGCTCGTCGCCGGTTTGTGTCACAAATTTAGCGTAGTGTGGTATCTGAAGATGACCTGGTTCTGGCTGAAGGCCAAGAGGAAGCCAAAGTTGAAAAAGGGAGAGCTGGAGTACGATGCCTTTGTGTCCTACAGTGAGATGGACTCTGATTGGGTGGATGCACAGCTGGTCCCGGCGCTGGAGCAGTCCGAGCCTCCTCTCCGGCTCTGCCTCCACAAGAGAGACTTTGTTCCCGGAGGCTGGATCTTGGACAACATCATGGACGCCATAGAGAAGAGTCACCGAACTCTGTTTGTCCTTTCTCAGCATTTCGTCAACAGTGAATGGTGCAAGTACGAGCTGGATTACACCCATTTCAGAGTGTTTGACCAGAACGACGACGGAGTCGTGCTGATTCTGTTGGAGCCCATTGACAAAGAGACCGTCCCCAAAAAGTTCTGCAGGCTACGGAGAGTCCTGAACTCCAGGACGTACCTGGAGTGGCCCAATGATGACGACCACATCCCCAGGTTCTGGCAAAGCTTGAAAACGGCTATCGGAAGTCCTGATAATGGGAACTGAAGAAAACGTTTAAGTTCCCATGTCACTTTCAGTTGGATGAATGTGAAAATGTCTTTGGTCATAAATTGGGCCTGCTCAGTATCTGCTGTACCCATTCATTGTTTAAACTCATTCCCCCAATGCGTACTGCCTCCTAAAAAAGACATTTCTGGACTACATGGACGTCAACTAATTTGTTGTCAATTTTGTGATGAACTCTTTTAGCGATTCCCTCTGGCCATTGAAGCGCTACATGTACCCCGTGAAATCTGGTTTCAGAGGGATAAGCTATATCCTGTCTGTCCCTCAAGCCCTTGAAGAAAGTACATGTAGTGTGAAATTATTTACGTTTACGTATGTATGTTTTGATGACGGTTACAATGTGTAAAAGCCGTTAACCAAAAAGGGTTGACATGAAAAGTTAATTAATTAATTAATTAAATGAATCAAATTATAATGTCACAAACTTAATTTTTTCTATATGAATACATTACTATATATATATATATATATATTTATATATATATATAGTATATATATAATGTATAATGTATAATACAATGTCAAAATGTTGCTTAACAATTGTAGCTGGAATGATTTTTCTATAAACTCCTATTTCTGTTTGTGTGTGTGTAGAGAGAGAGAGAGAGAGAGAGAGAGAGAGAGAGAGAGAGAGAGAGAGAGAGAGAGATCTTGTGTGGCTAAAAGCGTGTGTAATTCATTGTCAGGCTCTTGAGAGCTGACATATTGCCGCTATTGATCTTTAGTCCTAAAATCAACACAGAAGCCTGGATACTGATGACAGGCAGGCCAAGGGAGTCAGGGTGTCCTGATAACACACACACACACACACACACACATTAATGCTCAACGTGCACATATAAACAGAAGCACATGCACATATGTACAGAGGTACAGATGTCTGTTAAGGTTGGTAAAATTAGAAGTGCAGGACTTAATCGGCGAGGCAAAAAATGATCAAATCATTGCTTTCATGATTTTTATGTTGTATAAAAGTACATGATGTATACACTCACATGATGTACAAACAGTAACTCTCATGTATTATGTGTTATCTCCAGAAAAGTAAACCTGAATGACATAAATTACTGTATCTCCCAAAAGCCACATGGCAACTCAAGTTTGAATCTGAATCCACTATACTTCATTTTACTACTGTATGTATACATACTGTATATTGTATGTATTTTACCTTTGCTTGTAATATACACCCAAAATTTAAAAAGTCGTTGTCCTTGACCGTGACGGGGAAGTTCCAAAATAAATTATAGTTATAGATGTTTCATTTTTTTGTTTGGAAATGTTAGAACACTGTTCTGAATTGTAAAAGATCTATTTCTGCCTCTCTATAACTTTAAAGCTATAACTTTAACGCAAAGCCAAGTCATGTTTTTGGGAAATCATGTTAATGGAGATATTCTTTATTTTTTTTATTCTCAGCACCAACACAAACATCATTGATTTGATCATTTGTATTAAGTATTGCGTGTGTGAGCCCGATAGAACTTATTCCTCTGGGCCATATAGATTTTATATATTGCCCAAAACACAGCAATAAGCCACACTGATTAGTGACATGTTCCTTCGTGATGAAAAACATGGGCACTGTAGTGTATTTTGTGTCGATCCCACACGCACACACACACACATACACATGCTGTCCTGCTGCTGTAAAAACTCACCAGATCACCATAATGTGTGTTATTCTTTATAATGTAATACACAACATAATTTATAATGCCCTGTGTATCCCTGTTTGAGAAATGCTTGTTTAAAATTTTTCGAAAATGGTTGGGCCTTTTTTTTTAAATGTCACATGTTTTTAAGATGTTTCAGTCTGAACTAATTGGAGGGCCGCTAACACATTTATGGTGTTGGTATAAATAAAGAAAATTGTTAACATTAACAAAAACAACAATAAAACATAAGTCAACCCTATACGCTTTATTCTGACCTTGCTCAGTGTGTTTAAGTCAAATGAGGCAACCGGCCCCAACCTGCTCATCTGTAGCAGGATGTTGCTCGAGGGAACTTTGCTCATCTCATCCAACAGTCTTTTCAAATGTTTCCAAGTAAGTCAATAGCCACGGGTGTCTGAGCACACACTGCTCTTTGAATTGGAGGATTGACGTGGTTGCCTCTCATTGGATGTTGTGTCTTTATTCCCACTGTAAGAACATTGCGTTGCGTCGTGTCCGCCGCGTGCGACCAGGTTTGTGCTGCTGCTCGGTCTGCTGATGTGGGTTCAGAGTGTTCCCCTTTAGAAGTCAAAACGGCATGTGATTTGATTTCACGCTCTTTTATCCTTTAACTAGCCTGATAACAGGGACGGAAAAAAGCAATGATGTTTGTGTGTGTGTCTGTATGACGACTCTCCATCATCTCCTAGCAGAGGATCCATTAGCCCTGGACCCCCTCCCCGGTTGCCCAGTGATAAAGTAAACAAAGTGTGTTTGGCCAATCCGGCATGCAAATATTTGTTCTGGAAGCGACCTCATCCTACGGGAGACGAGACGCACGCGCGTCTGCAGCCGTGTGCTGAGGTATATATACAGTGGCGAACCCGCCGGTCCAGTATTACATATGCAAACACACGTAGAGAAAGTAGATCCATCAATGAAGCAGGGCAGACCTCTCCTCAGACTTCAACACAGATTCACCTGAACCTGGCAGCTACGGTAATAAAGCTTGAACTTTTTCAACCAATTTTCATTATTTATCCTATCAACAAACATGCTTTCAGTATTAAATCTTACTTCTTTGTTCTCTTCTGTAACCGACTCTCCAGTGTTGAGAATGGCGGCGGGCGTCATTAGAAACTTCCTCATTCAGACCCCGACTCCAGCCTACTTCCCCCTGATTTTCCAGCACTCTCCATGCATGGAAGACGATGATGTGGAGATGCTGGAGGAAACACCGGAGGCGAAGGAAGATGAGGAAGAAAGAGAGGTAGATGAGGAGGAGGAAGAGGAGGAGGAGGATGAAGAATCTGAAGCTCAGGAGGAAGAAGAGGGATGCTTGGATGCTTTCTTAAATCCTACCCACTACGCGTTGGATGTGACCAATCAGTTGCTGAGGTTCGCGGACCTCATCAGCCAGGACGTCCAGCGATATTTCGGCCGCTGCTCCGGAGACCGAGAAGCTTGTGACATCTACAGCGACTCGGTCTCCGTCACGACCAGCGGGCGTCTGCGCTACTATGATGACCTGCTGAAAATTGCAAGGGCGGGAAGCCCAGAGGAGCAAGACAGCCGCTTGGTGACTGGTGCTGAGGACCAAGGAGTCAGGGTTGCTAAGGGCAACAGCAGTTTGGGGCCCTTGGCTGAGCTGTTTAACCAAAGGGGTCAGAGTCAAGGCCGCGGCCGGCCGATGATCAAGCGGCTCCTCCCGCTCAGTTTCTGGAGCGAGCCGATCCCCTGCTGCTCTCTGGTCAGTTTCAGCAGCACACCGGACGTCACGCACACGCACAGTGACACGCCTTTACAGGACAGCACACACACTGACTCTGACACACACGCACATCATCAGAGCACACATGCAGACTCTGACACACACGCGCATCATCAGAGCACACATGCAGACTCTGACACACACATGCATCAGAGCACACACACTGACTCTGACACACACATGCATCAGAGCACACACACAGACTCTGACACACACATGCATCAGAGCACACACACAGACTCTGACACACACGCGCATCAGAGCACACACACTGACTCTGACACACACGCGCACTGCAACCCGCTCCCCCATCACGGCACACACGCCCTCGACAACACTCAGCTGGACTTCAGTGACTTGCTGGCCTACTGGGATCCGAACCCAGAGCTCACACACACACTGACGGAGAACACACACATGCAGCATTAAGCCGCCTGCGGGGACGCACGTATTTATTCATGTACTTTTCAACCTTGATAGATACTTGTAAAAAGTTTAATAAAAAAAAGAAAAACCTGAAATCTAAATGTGTTGTGCTCAGTTTTCTTCTGTCAGTCTGTGACTGCAGTTTATCATATATGTGATGTTTATTCTAAAGGTTCAGCTGCCCAAAATTACAAAACACACACACACACACACACACACACACACACATGTGTGTGTGTCTGGAAAACCTCTAATGGAAGGCGTCCAGGAGGCATCCTGACTAGATGCCCAAACCACCTCAGCTGACTCCTTTCGACACGAAGGAGCAGCGACTCGACTCCAAGCTCCCTCCTGATGTCCGAGCTATATATATATATATATATATATATATATATATATATATATATATATATATATAGTATCTGGTAATGCAGACAGCTGCACAAAATGCACAAAATGCAGTACCCCTTTAAATTCATAAATTTAAAGTTTTTACTGGAAATCAACTTGTTTTAAGTATTTCTTACAGTCAAGTTACATTTGTAATTGTAACACAACGCCCCTACTCTAAATATATCTTGATTTAATTTCTATTTAAGAAAATTTGGTTTTGAAAGGATCCGATTATTGAGATAAAAGACTTTATTAGCTCTTCAAAATGTATTTTCTCAACAAAAAGTCCTTAAAATGTTCAGAAAAAATTATAATTTGAATATCTGCAATTAAATGACAACTAGACAAACTCCATATGCATGTGATGCAATTAAAAATAGCTACTTACTGAACTTTGGAAATAACTTTGTCAAAAACAATTCAAATGTATTGAGCAACTTTTTTTCAGTGGGGGAAGTTGAGGCAGATATCTCAAAACTTAAGTACATTCAGCAGAACTCACATTTTGACCCACTAATTTGGGTTAACAGACCCTTTTAAATGGGATTAAAACATACAAACATCCCTGGAGCAACATGTAGACTTATTGCTTATTACCAAATAGCCAAAAGTCTGGATTTTTTGAGTCTTGTCATTTCTGTTAAACAGTAAAGGGAAGAGAGAGGGGAAAGTGTTTGCTTATTTAAAACAGAACTTGTGAGATAAAAGAGACATGTAAAGAAAGGAGAGATAGAAATCCAGATTATGACTCTCAGTGCTTTTAGTTAAATACAGGTCTGATATGGATCAGAGAGGAGTGAACTGAATGAAATAAGTATACACCTGTACATGCTGCTACCACCTGGTGGGTGTCGGGGTCTGAAACTAAAGGAACAGTATAGAAAATAATCGAGAAAAAGATGAAGAGGGTTGAGAGGAAGAATTCTGGAAGAGAAAAGTCAGTTTTCCCAATTCTTAATCTACATGGCAGCATTGGATTGGTTCAGACTGGAAAGAGTCCCCTGCAGGCCTCCCTTCTGATTGGATGACAGGGCAGGCCAGTGAAATTTTGACACACATCCATCTTAGACAAATAAAGGTGCAAACGTTCAGTGACACATGTACTTGAGAGTGTCCATACCTGAGAGGAGGCAGCAGAGCAGGTACAGAACCGCCGACATGAGGACGCACACACTCTTCACCTTTGCTCTGCTGGGCCTACTGCTGTGGGCCTCCTGCGGCCAGGCCAACGACGTAGACTCCAAACCAGAAGAAGACTCATCGGAGGAGACGGCGGAGGAGACGGCAGAGGAGACTCCGGGAGAGGAGGAGGAGGACACCGAAGCGGCACCGAAAAAAGAGAAAACCACAGAGATAGAGGAGGAGGACAATGTGATGGTTCTCCACAACGTAAACTTTGACAGAGCTCTCAGCGAGAATCAATATCTACTGGTTAAATTCTGTAAGTACACATATATACACTACATGTGTGATGCTTTATAGCACAAACATCAGTGGCATCATGTTTGGCTAAAATGGACATTGACCAGATTAGGGTTAAATGGTGTTAACTTGATTACATTATACATGGTGAACAATTAATCAGACATCTCCATCTGCGCTACTTGCACTACTCTGTTGTCTTTAATGTCTTTTTTATATGTATCTTGTTTATTGTATATAATATGTATACGTACAATGAGAGCTACGTGAAACCGGAGGCAAATTCCATATATGTGTAAACACACATTGCCAATAAAGCTGACTCTGAACACAAATAAAGCCGAAGAAGGACATGGGATACAACCGAAAGCTTCAGGAACGACGACGGGCTTGAGTTTAGAGTATTTATCCCAGTATAAATGTCATGTCCTCTGTTCTCGCCCTCATGAGCACCGAGGCGTTATCTTACGGACATGCAAACACGTGGCCTCTCCTCTCCAGATGCTCTCTGGGTTCAACTCTCCCACAGTTGAGCTCAGAGAGAGGTGCTGACAAGGAAAAGAGTCAAATGGATGACGGCCGAGCCAAACTGCCACTGATGCTATCAGCGGCGTATTTACATGGGTATTTTTGCATGAGATAGCGACAAAAAGAAAACTGGACAGAACAGAGGCCTGAGGAGAGGCTCGTCTGCTGCTTCGACTATTGAGTTTCAGTATTTATCCCATGCTGCATAAAGAGATTAACTACATGTTTGTGTTTGTGTGTTTGTGTGTAGATGTCCCCTGGTGTGGCCACTGTCAAAAGCTGGCTCCTATTTACGCTGGGGTGGCTGGGCAGTTGAAGGAGGAGGGATCCCCGATGCGTTTGGCCAAAGTGGAGGCCACGGAGGAGACGGAGCTGTCCACGGAGTTCAACATCATGGGCTTCCCTATTCTCAAACTGTTCATGAACGGAGACCGCAAGAATCCCATCGACTACACTGGTACACACACACACACACACACACACACACACACACTGTAAATGACTCTGGTGGAGCTGCTTTCCACGTTCTCAGATGAAGACGCTCTACCTGTTCAGTGCTGAACCCGTCTAACCTTTTACATGCCCGAGGCGATTTGATCGGCTCAACGTTTTTTTTTCTATATCTTTGCTTGAACAAATCAACTGTCTTTTACTTCATCTAGTTGCATGTTTTGTTTACTTTTAACATCTGACTCTTGAGAAATGAGCCACGCCCATGTGTGTGTGTGTGTGTGTTGACTGTGAAGCTTTACCCACGAGAGGATTAGCTTTAGGGCCTCAGCTCCAAAGCTAATCCAAAATGTCCACATTGAAATGCATTAACACCGCAATTACAATATAAAATCATATGTCATTTCTTATATCAGGCTTTCAATCGAGATCCCTGGCTTCAACATTTTTTCATTTATGCCTTGAGGGGCAAATACAGTAGTATTTCAGTATTGCAGTTTTCCTGGATTCTTCCACAAAAAAAGTATCCAATTCGCTGATGCACCAAATAAATCATTGACATATCTCAGACTAGGGGGGAAATCCTCTAGATTTTTGTAAACAGATTTTTTTGGGGGGCATTGTGTAAACTTAAACTGACATTTAAACTGTTACAATTATGAATATTAATGCATATTTGAAGTTATGACCAGGACTGAAGTTGGCTTTCAGTGAAAGTGAAAAAAAGTATTAATATCTAATTCCATGACACAAGGGCAAATAAATAGCCCAGCAGTACCAACCACCTATTTTCACAAGAAGTAAACAAACCATATATAAGTATTTAGCTCTGGCTACACTGTCCCTTTTGTTTTTATGCCTTTTATCTTGATAAGTTAAAGCACCTGACATGACCATGGAGTGACTTCATTTCTTTGTGTGTGTGTGTGTGTGTGTGTGTGTGTGTGTGTGTGTGTGTGTGTGTGTGTGTGTGTGTGTGTGTGTGTGTGTGTGTGTGTGTGTGTGTGTTTTCCAGGTGAGAGAAACACCGAGGGAATGATCAAGTGGATCAAGCGTTCTTCAGGCCCCGGCGCTCCGGTGCTCGACTCGGCAGACTCGGCAGCTCAGTTCATCGATTCCCATAACATCACTGTCGTAGGATTCTTTGATGTACGTTTATCTATTTGATCTATCCTTCCTAATAAATCACATGATCACATATTTATATTTACATTCATATTCATCTTTTGATTTATATCTATTTCAGGATCTGGAGAGCGAGGCGGTCAAGGTGTTCAAGACGCTTGTTTTGTCTCTTTCTAACACCGAGTTTGCTCTGACAACGAGTCGAGAGGTTTTCCAGAAGTACAAAGTTAAAGCCAACTCAGTGGTGCTCTTCAAAAAGGTACAAATGTGTTGTGATACTAAGTGAGAGGCACATAGTCGAGTGTTTTATTGAAAGGCCAATCAAGATACAAGAAGCTGAAACAATGTTAGCTTTGCTGCCATCTAGTGCAAACAGTGTGTTCCCTTTTAAGGAGCAAATGTCCTCACAAGGATGGAAAGTTGAGGATATTTTGCAGATTCTGATTTTTTTTTTAAAGATTTTTGAACTTTTGGATTTAGATGTATAGTCTTGACCTGGCTTAAATTAGGTTTAGGGTTATATTTAGCCATATAGTGAAGGTAAAGAAAAATATTATTAAGTTATTATTATTATTATTATTATTTCAATTAATCAATTAGTCAATGGCATTTCAGAAAACCGCCTGGACTATTATACAAATAAATAATATTTTTTGGTTTATTCATGATTCAGTTTTATGTTACATGGGTAGCATGTTTGTGCTACATGGATCAGAGCCTCTGAAGTGACGGCTGACATTTATTGAGGGAAAATCAATTAAACAATTACAAAGAGACACAAAACTGACTGCAGAGAGAGCCAAAAACAACTAGAAATGTGAAGAGAGTGTGTGTGTGTGTGTGCATGTGTGTGTTTGCTAGTTTGACGAAGGCAGAGCAGACTTCCCGTTGTCAGAAGAAGGGGAGCTGAACCCAGAAAATCTGACCAACTTCATTAAGCATAACAGCCTGGAGCTGATCGTCCCATTCCGCCTGGAGGTACCACACACACACACAAATTTTTTGACATTTTAAATCAAATATAAAATGATATTGAAGTGTTATCATACAGTCTGTGTGTGTTTTCAGACTTCAGACAAGATCTTCAACGCTGGCATCCACCTGCACAGCCTGCTGTTCATCAACTCCTCTGTGGAGAGTCAGACGGCCATGGTGGACAAAACCAGGAGCATTGCCAAAGAGTTCAAGGGCAAGGTAACAGTCTGTGTGTGTGTGTGTGTGTGTGTGTGTGTGTGTGTGTGTGTGTGTGTGTGTGTGTGTGTGTGTGTGTGTGTGTGTGTGTGTGTGTGTGTGTGTGTGTGTGCGTGTGTGTGTGTGTATTGCTAGGAGAGTATGTCTTAGAAAGAAAGTCAGTAACATAACTTTAACCTAATTCTCTTTGCTTTTTTTTGTCTCCTCTCTATGTCGGTATGTGTGTGTGTGTGTGTGTGTGTGTTATGTAGATTATATTTGTTGAGATTGACATAGCAACAGAAGGTATTTCTAATGTGCTCAAATTCTTCGGCATAGCCGATAAAGACATCCCCACCGTGCGCCTCATGAGCATAGAAACAGGGAAGAAGTTCACCACTGCTGACCACAATCTCGCCATAGCTCCACTGAGACAGTTGTGCCAGGATGTTGTTGACGGCACTGCCATGGTAGGAAACACCCGTGAGTTTGATATTCACGCTGCAGCGTTAGACCCAATAACTAATAATCTGGTTTTGTGGTGCAGCCTTACTTCAAGTCTGAGGAGATCCCGGAAGACTGGAATAAAGAACCAGTCAAAGTCCTGGTGGGAAAGAATTTTGCCTCCGTTGCTCTGGACACGACCAAAAACGTCTTTGTGGAGTTCTGTAAGTTCGTCCGTCTGTCAGTCTGCAGTGTAAAAACTCAACTGGAATTTAGCAAAATCAACTCATCTTTTATCAATGAGAATTTTAAATTTCCCCTCTCCAATTTCGAACCATTTTCAACCCTAAAATCATTAGCTCTTGAGCTACTTAATGAGTTGAATTGATGTCCTGTTCTGTGTGTGTGTGTGTGTGCGCGTGTGTGTGCGTACGTGTAGATGCTCCATGGTGTACACACTGTCAGGAACTGACTCCCATCTGGGAACAGCTGGCCGAAAAGTACGCTGACAGAGATGACATCATCATAGCCAAGCTGGATAGCACGGCCAACGAGGTGGAGTCTTTGGCCATTTCGTCATACCCAACTCTCAAATACTTCCCAGCTGATGACAAAGAGGTAGCCTACATATTCAAACGTACACACATGTTCAGCTACACAAGCGCTTTTGATTAATTCCCATCCTGCCCTCCATTATTTCTTATTTTTCTCTTCGTTAGGTGGTCGACTACACTGGGAAAAAGGATTTGGAGACCTTGTCTAAGTTCCTGGACGATGGAGGAGTGTTGCCTGAGTCTGAGGAGGGAGATGAGGAAGGAGATGAGGAGGGAGATGAGGAAGGAGATGAGGAGGGAGATGAGTTTGACAAGGAAGGTGACGACACTGATGATGAGGTATGTGTCTTTACCGCTACTTTACATATTTCTCACTTTATTATAAATGTAGTCCACTTCCCTCACATGTTATTTTCTTCTTCTTCTTCTTCTTCTTCTTCTTCTTCTTCTTCTTCTTCTTCTTCTTCTTCTTCTTCTTCTTCTTCTCTATTTCAGGATGTTGCTGAGTCTGCAGAGTCTGCAGAGGTGCCGACCAACGCGACATCTAAAGATGAGCTGTGATGTCACTTTGTTTTTTTTTCGACCAATCAATAGCTTACAATGTTTCTTAATAAAATGAATTTGGGTTCACAAACATAAATATGTAGCGACTCATTATTATTTTTGAATAGGCTTTAAACTCTGTTTCGCTTTGTCTTGATACTTCACAAGATGTTCTACAACACAATAATGTGTGTAAATATTACATATCATTTCTCTAAATGTTGTAAGAAGTAAGTTACACTGTTAAGTTTGACTGGGACTCTTTCTGACTTTTCAAAGTGATGAAAAACAAAAGTAAGTTTACAATACAATATAGTTATGTGATAGGAAGGAATCAGAAGCATCTGCATGTGCCATTAAGGTCAACAGTGGAAAAACAATTAAGAGGGGAAAATATGATAATGATATGAGATGATGATTTAAAAGTGATGGAAACAAATGAAAAGGGAGTGGAAACTAAATGAAGAAACACAGATCTACAACATCAATAGAGGGACTATGTGCAAGAGGAAGTAGATTGAAAGATACACACATTGTTTTGTTTCTCATTCCTACCTGACAACGACGAGACGAGATAAGTGTTGCCAATAATGTTGGACCATCAAGGAGCTGCACCAGCATAGAACACTGATGAAGACGAAGCCAGAGACAAATAGAAATAACATACAGTTGTAATATGTATTCATGGAAATTAGCCAAAAGTCTGTTAGTATGAAGGTAGTCTTTTTAAACGCTAACATTAGCATGCTAACAGGCTCACAGTGACAATGCTCGTGTGTTTATGATCAGAAGGTATGTTTTCCATCTTTAACGTGTTAGCATGCTGATGTTTGATAATGATCACTTTACACAAAGCAGCAGAATAAAGTTTTGTTTTATTGTTGGAATTCAATTTTATTGTTGAGAGTTAGAAATCAAGCTTATCCTTTACCATTAATATGTATCCTATATCTAATAGGGCATGACAGTTTAGTTGTTTAAACCTAGCTAAGTTGTTTAGTTGTTTAAACCTAGCTAAGTAGTTTAGTTGTTTAAACCTAATTGAATAGTTTAGTTGTTTTAACCTAGCTAAGTAGTTCAGTTGTCGAAACCTAACTAAGTAGTTTAGTTGTTTAAACCTAACTGAATAGTGTAGTTGTTTAAACCTAGCTAAGTAGTTCAGTTGTTCAAACCTAGCTAAGTACAGGGCTCTCAAGTTTTTAAGGGAGGTAAGAGTAACCAGCCACCCTCCCCCCCATATTATTAATATAACCTATACTAACCTAACTAAGTAGTTTAGTTGTTTAAACCTAGCTAAGTAGTTTAGTTGTTTAAACCTAACTCAGTAGTTTAGCTGTTTAAACCTAGCAAAGTAAGTTAGTTCAGTTGTTTAAACCTAGCTAAGTAGTTTAGTTGTTTAAATCTAGCTAAGTAGTTTAGTTGTTTAAACCTAACTAAGTAGTTTAGTTGTTTAAACCTAACAAAGTAGTTTAGTTGTTTAAACCTAGCTAAGTAGTTTAGTTGTTTAAACCTAACTAAGTAGTTTAGTTGTTTAAACCTAGCTAATTAGTTTAGTTGTTTAAACCTAACTAAGTAGTTAAGTTGTTTAAACCTAGCTAAGTAGTTCAGTTGTTTAAACCTAGCTAAGTAGTTTAGTTGTTTAAATCTAGCTAAGTGGTTTAGTTGTTTAAACCTAGCTAAGTAGTTCAGTTGTTTAAACCTAACTAAGTAGTTTAGTTGTTTAAATCTAGCTAAGTAGTTCAGTTGTTTAAACCTAGCTAAGTAGTTCAGTTGTTTAAACCTAACTAAGTAGTTTAGTTGTTTAAACCTAGCTAAGTAGTTCAGTTGTTTAAACCTAGCTAAGTAGTTTAGTTGTTTAAATCTAGCTAAGTAGTTTAGTTGTTTAAACCTAGCTAAGTAGTTCAGTTGTTTAAACTAACTAAGTAGTTTAGTTGTTTAAACCTAGCTAAGTAGTTCAGTTGTTTAAACCTAGCTAAGTAGTTTAGTTGTTTAAACCTAGCTAAGTAGTTAAGTTATTTAAACCTAGCTAAGTAGTTCAGTTGTTTAAACCTAACTAAGTAGTTAAGTTGTTTAAACCTAGCTAAGTAGTTTAGTTGTTTAAATCTAGCTAAGTAGTTTAGTTGTTTAAACCTAGCTAAGTAGTTCAGTTGTTTAAACCTAACTAAGTAGTTTAGTTGTTTAAACCTAGCTAAGTAGTTCAGTTGTTTAAACCTAGCTAAGTAGTTTAGTTGTTTAAACCTAACTAAGTAGTTAAGTTGTTTAAACCTAGCTAAGTAGTTTAGTTGTTTAAACCTAACTAAGTAGTTAAGTTATTTAAACCTAACTAAGTAGTTTAGTTGTTTAAACCTAGCTAAGTAGTTTAGTTGTTTAAACCTAGCTAAGTAGTTCAGTTGTTTAAACCTAACTAAGTAGTTTAGTTGTTTAAACCTAACTAAGTAGTTAAGTTGTTTAAACCTAGCTAAGTAGTTACGTTGTTTAAACCTAACTAAGTAGTTAAGTTGTTTAAACCTAACTGAGTAGTTTAGTTGTTTAAGTCTGCGGGTCAAAATTACCCTGTACATGTATGTGTGTTGATGGGTCATTTTGACCCCAAGACAACACAAGGGTTAAACCTAACTAAGTAGTTTAGTTCAATCTGAATGTTTTATCGAACACATTTGATATGATATGACTTTTACATTTTGTATTAAATATGACTTGAAAGGTGAGAGGAAGGTTACATCAGCATTTTCATAGAAATAAATAAATACAGAGAATTCAAACATGAAATTTGTATGTGAATATGAACTCCTATAAAACTCCTATAAACTGTTATTATGGAAATAAGAATAATGAAATATCAATTCCTAGTAATGAGTTGTGTTCTAGTCATGTGATTATTTCATATGTATTCATTTATTTATTCATATATTTAATTTTGAACAGGTTGGGGCTTCCATAGATTATAACTACATTTTAGTAAATAAGAGGGGGTAAAGTAAAAAAAGGCTCAATTACAACAATTCATAAAGAATATGATAAATAACTACTTAACTAGTTATATAAGTTTTCTACAAAGCTCATTAGCTAAACATTTTTAATTTTCACTTGTAGTTTTCTAAACGATTACTGCATAGATGTCCAGTAAATACTATTATATCCACTGTTTATTTCTCGGTAAAACACGTCATGTCTCGGTTATTGCTGTCCTATAAATAAAAGGCCACCAGAGAATGAGTCAGCAGCTCGGTAGGGAAAGCAGGTGAGTTTGTACAGTGGAAACATGTAAAGAGGGTTTGGTCTTTTAAGGGAAGGAAAATGTTTCTAATTCCAGAGAAGAACAGGTTCAACAGGCTTTGTTGACCCGCCTTTTACCGCGTTATTGGGCATGATTCCTCCTGCAGTCGAGCTTCTTCATGTAGCCAAAGGTAAGACCACAGCTCTGATAGATATCTCACACAGCACGCCATTGATTAACGGACGGAGGAACTGTACGAGGTTCGGGTCAGATCGGCTTTGGAAGTCCCACGTGAGCTAGAAGTACTGGGCTGCATTCAGCAGGTGTGTTTGACGGCTGATACTGTTGGCTTCAGGTGTGTTTGATACTGATGCTGTTTTTAGGAGACTACTGTGGTTGACTTAAGGAGAGTCAATCACATGACTCATCTTAAATGTGTTCATACTATAGTGACATTGTGTTATTTTGAACTTTTATTGAGTGTTAATGAGCTTTTGTGCTGTGTTAAGGTAGTATATGACGTACGGTAATAAGTAGTAATAAGTAATGCAGTGGTGGAATGTAACTAAGTCAAATATTGAGGTACTTTTCAATGTTATACTTCTTTGAATTCTTACTAAACACTTTGTAGATTCAGATTAATAATACAAAAATATACACCAACCAATACTTGATGATGTATTATTATGGATTTGGCTTAATCCAGGGAAATAATAGGTATTCTTTTTAAATGTTCCATGCTGAATAGCTAGTTGGTACTTTAATTCGATGTTGATGCTGTTACATATGTACTTTTACTGAAGTAAGAGTTTGAATGCAGGACTTCTACTTGTCACAGTATTTTAACACTGTTTACTTGCGTAAAAGATCTGAGTTCCACCACTGCAAACATGGAGGTACTTCACATCAATCTAGTGAGAGTATGAATAAGTTCACTCTGAATCTACTTCACAATATTTGTATTTATATACATATATATATATATATATATATATATATACACTTTGTACTGAGGAAACAGAAACGACACGGTGAGTGTTGTGCTGTTTTGTCGCTTTAAATGTCACCAGTCCAGAGGTGTCTCTCTCTCTATTGTTCGATGTGTCGCAGTGGAGGGAGGAGATGATACCGGTTACTCCCACAACTGAATCAGAGCTGCTGGTTTCAACTGCAGCGACGAGACAGCTGACGTTGAGCTGCCTGCGTTTATTGTCCCCACATAGCTGGTAGAAAGAAGTAGTTTTGCCTTTTAGGAGCTAAATAGAGAAGGCAGCAACAATAGCAGTTTATTACACTGAAAACCGGCACCGTGCTTCTGGTTACTTTCATTGAACTGAGTGGGCCTTTAAACTCCTTTTCAAAGGCCCTGTTCAGTATCTGATGGAGATGATCTTTCTCCGGTCGTCCCCTGACTCCCTTATGACTTTGACTCCCTCTGAGCCGATGCTGGGACCAGTGGTGCATTTTGATTGTCCATCAAAATGGACGAGTTACTTCGAATTTATTTATTTAGTCAAACAACAAGCGATTACTTTTTGGTGCGGATCTAGATCCTGTTGAGGACACAGGCAATTTGTAGAACTACTACTTCCAAGGTTAAGAATTATATTTACTGTGTAATCTCTTGTTCCGTAACTTTTGTAATTTAAATTAAATAGTTTTTAAAGATCCTGTGAACTAACAGTTGAATTAACACTTCCAAAATGATCAATCTTTATTTATACTATACATCATTGTGCCAGTTTTGATCAAAGATTAAATTAAATAAAGAAGAAATAAAAAATGGAAATATAAATAAAAAAATAAAAATAAAGAAGTGTATAACAATATAGATAAATGAATATATATATATATATATATATATATATATATATATATATATATATATATATGTTTATATATGTATATATGAACAATAGAATATATTAAGTGTAAGAGAAAGTTAAAAAAAATCAACTAAAATAGAAATAGTCAATTACAGGCAACAAAAGATTATAAAAAAATGGTAAAGATATAAGAGGTAATACTAGCGCCAGCGCCTAAGTAAAATAGAAAAGTAATATTCTGCATGATATTGTCAATTGTTGAAAAAGTAAAAAAAAAAAAAAACATCATCATAAAGAAAGATTGCATGTAAATAACAGGGATTACAGGTTTTATTAGAATAAACACCACCAGGTTCATCATGTAAAGGATCCTCTCTCCTCTCTAGCTTCCTGTTTGACTGGATGATCTCCTGATGGAACCCCCTTCGTATGAGGAGGCCAGTCTACACCCTCCTGTTCTGGGCTCAGCAGCATTCCTCCCTCCCCCCCCCCTACTCCACCTCCCTCCACTCGCCCCCAACACCTCCTCCCTCCTATGGAGAAGCAGGTAAGATAAAATACCACTGGTCTCTCTTTCCCCCCGCTTATTTCACATCTCGTTACATAACACACCAAGTCGGCGAAGTATTAAAATGCATTGTTTGTTTCTCTGTCTTGGCCTTCTGTCCACAATGAACTTGTGTTTCTTCCACCTGAAAACTGATCTTTCTTAAAACAGTATGCAAGATGGATAAATCTGAAAATTCATGAATAATAAAGGAGTTCTAAGGAGCTGAGACGCAGTAAAGTAACCAAGCCGTCGGTCTCAATGCTGACCGCATGTTGGCCGTGATGATGTTGTTTTACAACTAAAAGGAGGAAGACTAAGAAGAGATCTTTCTGTTGTTCAGGTGTTTCAATGTGGATGGAGGTATTTGCGAAAACCAGAAAATCACTCGTGTGGATGGACATCATTTTGTGAACTACGTTTTCAAAATAAACTTCTTAGTGTGGACATAATGACACAGACCGAGACTATACGTCCACATTAAGCTGTCTACATTTTAAAACACCTTTTTTTGTAAGGAAATAGTTTGCGTCCACGTTAGCCTTCCCACGTTGTTTTTGTAGAGCCGTCAGTCCATAGAGAAATGCCTAAACGACAGTTAAACGACTAGCTCTCTTCTTCTTTGACCTCTTTTCAGTTGCTAAACAACAACATTGCATCACAGCAAACATCTGGTGAAGAGTGGGAGGGACAGCCCACTTAACCAAATCATTATTTCATGGGCGAGAAAGACGTCCTCGGACAAAATCAACTTGAATACAGATTCATGACAACAGCTCTGATTGTGCCGTTAAAATAAGTGATCACAGATATCACACACATCCTACATATTCATGTTCCTCAGCCCTCCCTGGGCATCGTCGTAAAGCACGCTTTATCCCAGAAACGCTGGAGTTTTTAAATTTGTATGCTCTGGAGTTTTATAATCAGAATCACCTTTACTGGTCAAGTATGTGTGCACATACAAGGGAATTGTCTTGCTCTCAATGTGCTTACATAGAAATAGAAATAACAGCTATAAGGACAACAAAGCTGGACAGGTAAAGGTAACGAATAGACAGAACTGTTATGTACATGAGTACTGAGATATGGGTGGTATATAAATATTATTAAAAACATATACAAAATACAATATATCAAACATCTACAAGCCAAACTATACAAATGTGCACAAAAAGTGCAAAGAAATAAATACTGAATGGAATCAAATGATCTGTATGACAATGTATAGTATGAAGACTATATACTGTAAATATTGCATGTAGGATTTATTTGGACAGTGAACATATAAAGAAAAGTGCATTAAAAACTGTAAATATGGCATAAAAAATATGTTTTCGTACAGTTTAACTCAATCTGGAGTGAGAGAAAAAGATGCTTATACAAATTTAATGTGGACATATTTCTTTTTTCCTAGTCACAATCCAGCCGGATCGTTTTCCAATACTGACTGTGCCACGATACCATGGAACTGTAATCCATCCAGTGACACAAAGTATTAAAGCTTCATCTTTACTATCAACCTTAATTACATAAAGCAACAGTGTGGATGAAAATGATATTGAATAGCTTTTGTTTCTGCCAGTTGGTGTAACATCGTCCGCCGGCAGCCAACAGACTCAGCCGGCAGTAGTGACGACGCAGCCGGAGCCCGTTCCCATCTCGGTGGGACATCTGGGATCCGCCCCTGGGTTGGTACGCTGCCCGCACTGCAGCAACGTTGTCACCTCTAAGGTCACGTACCTGCCTGGAATGGCTGCCTGGTGCACATGCATGCTTCTCGCCTTGATGGGGTGAGAGACACAGACACATGCATGTACGAGTGTTTAACGCCAGAGTGCCAAACCAGCTTTAACATCTAGTGTTGTGTCTCTGCACGTGTGTGTGTGTGTGTGTGTGTTTGCTCCAGGTTGATCTGTGGTTGCTGTCTGATTCCGTTCATGACGCAAGGTCTACAAGACGCACATCACTCCTGCCCACACTGTAAAAGGAAACTGGCCGTGCACACAAGGTGACACGGCCAGGATTAACACGCCTCCTCTTGTTCCCATACCATTTGTCACAACAGGGATAAATACCAGTTTGTCATAAGCTAGGAATGTAAACAGCTCACTGCCCAAGCGACATGGGGAAGAATGTATTTAGGTGATGATCAGTGTGTGACGTAATACAGGATATATATATATATATATATATATATATATATATATACATATATATATATATATACGTATATATATATATATATACGTATATATATATATATATATATATATATATATATATATATATATATATATATATATATATATGTATGTATATATGTATATAGTGATACAGGACAGATGAGTGGCGTATGCAGTCTTTAGTTTGAATCTGTGGGAATTCCAACTCTTGCTGCTTTTCATACGCAGGAAACTATTTCCATATTTTAACCTACAGGGGGTGATGATATAACACCAAAAATATTTCATTTTCCATTTTAATATGAACTTTCTTTTAGATGCATGACACATTTTAAGATTTTACAACATTACAGAGTGCAGACGGCACAGAGGACATTCATGATGAACACAATGATGTCCAGTCCAGGGACTTAATTCGTAGTTTTTTTCGACAATTGTATTTTCTATAGTATATTTGAATACAAAAAGAACAAAACCTTTGTCATTATTCTTTTTAAAAATGAATATAAAGCTTAGATATATCTGTACTTTAATGATGAATGAGGAAACTTGTCCAGACAATAGCAGATTTGATGCAAACGAAGCCTTTTGGAAAACATATTGACTTCACATGCTCTTATTTATTTTTCTGCATATTTATAATTTTAAAGGCCCTGCACATCTAAGATAAACCAACACAGGTGATTGTGTTAAAAACGGTTAAAGTAAGCCTGTTTGTATACGTGCCAGTGGACCTGATGTAATTCCCGCTCTGCTAGCTTTAACATGAGCCGGTCTAATCCTCCCGAGGGAGTGAGCTCACCTGTGTGGGTGTGAAGCGTCTTTAAGGTACAGTCAGTCAAACATTAACACAGACTTGGAACCTAACAACTTAAATTGATTGGCAGAACTTTTGATACAAAGAGTTACACAAGACAATAACTAACCAAGTATTTTGTTGCTGTAAAAAAAAATGTTTACATCAGTAAAGTTTACTCTTATTGATTGGTTGGTTTAAAATTTAATTCATGATGACACCCAAAACTCTTCAGTTGTGTATACTCTGCTTAAAATGTATTTTGTAAAATATGCAGATGGGGTCTTTATGTTTATATTGATCTGATACAAGCTTTGGTAAATCCCTTACAGTATATTATATCTTCTCTAACTTATTTTCCAATTAAATTTAATGTGATTTTTTTTTGGGAAAAAAGCTTAACTTTGCATAAAGGCTGGAAGCTGCTTCATTCCCAGATGGCTACCGAACAGCCTGGTCACACCGGACGTGTGTGTGTGTGTGTGTGTGTGTGTGTGTGTGTGTGTGTGTGTGTGTGTGTGTGTGTGTGTGTGTGTGTGTGTGTGTGTGTGTGTGTGTGTGTGTGTGTGTGTGTGTGGTAACATGAGATGTACACAAAGTGTTTATACGTGATATTACGTATTATCAATGAGCCTTAGAGATGTTGGTAGGCAGACTTTGTGATCGAGCCCAGCTAGCTGTTTCCCTTGGTTTCTAGTCTTTATGCTAAGCTAACCTTCTCCCAGCTATAGCTTCATATCTAGCAGAGTGTATGGTATCAACCTTCTCATCTTACCCATTCTAGAGTATTCCCTAAACTGGTGAACTATTCCTTTGATGATATAGACGTGATATACTAAAGGCCATTCTTGAAGTGAATAATGTGCCCCAAAAAAATGTAGATCTTTGTTTTTACAAATGAACCCTTCATCATATATGCTGTGAAATTGACCGGATGTGTAGAAAACAGGGTTGTGTTTGAAGGCTGTGTGTGGTGCCTGTGCTGCTGCGTCTATGCACTCCAAAGCAATGACTATTACCTCACCTGCATACCCTGTCGTTGTTGTAGCAATATGTGACACTCAATTTACCTGCCGAGTTTGATTATTTTCTTTCTTTCTTTCTTTTTAAATCAAAATGTTGTTATATTATTATGTATCATTCTATCATGTTGATAGGGAAATAAATATGATCTTGGATACTTTGATGAAGCTGTGAAGGTGTTTCATTTGATTTTTGTAACATTTGTGCAATCTTGCATATGTTGAGCATGTGTTTGGTGAGTGCGTGCTTCCATTTTGACCTTGCTGAGGCTACCAGTGTTAGGCAAAGGGTATTTAGATATTAGTGATATACTTGATATGAGCGGCAGCCAATAGCAGTGATACAGCGGGGCTAAGATAGGGAAGTTAATCAGCAACAGACTGGTGGGTCTAGTCGGCTGATAACAAAAGCATTCACAACTCAGCTCAGCTCAGCACTGACACACACACACACACACACACACACACACACACCCACACACACACACACACACGCATATATATCAGCCCTTCATTTCACCACTTGCTTCATACCTTTGTGTCACGATTGCTGCAGTGTCCAGCTTGTCAGTCTGTAGGTGAACCGTCATGAAGACGCTGCTGCTGCTGCTGGGGGCGACGGCCTTCTGTCTCTGTGTGTTTGTCGCCGCCGACCAACAAGCCGAGCGACGGGCAGACAAATCATCCCCCGAGGAGGATGAAGTTCTAACGCTGAAGAAAGGAACTTTCAACAGGGCTCTGAAAAAACATAAGCAGCTGCTGGTGCACTTCTGTAAGTTTCCCACAAAGAAACACACGACTTTTTCTTGACCTACATGTTTATATATTGTCGATGAGCGATGACACCAAAAGAGCTACTACTAGGGTTTGAAAAGTGTCTTTGGACTGCAGCATATCTTTATGTACTTATTCTTTTCAGGATTTTAACTAGTAATGCAATTATTTGTTCATCACTTTAATGTTGTATCTGGTGGTGGTGGTAAATGATATGTTTTATGAGAATATAACTGTGTACTGCTGGGTAGCTTGTGAATTTCACACAAGTTTGTATTATTAAATATAAGATATGTAAATCTGGAAAGCAACTAAAGTTATCAAAATAATGCAGTGCCTTGAAAAGCTCAGCATGTACAAGTAAAGTAGTACTGGAGTGTGTGTTTCCGTGTGTGTAGATGCTCCTCTGTCTGGAGAAGGCCATCGTATCTCGGCCGCGTTCGAAGGCGCTGCTGCAGAGCTTCAGGGGTCAGAGGTCAAACTGGCCATGGTTGATGTGTCAAAAGAGAAAGACCTGGCGAAAGAACTCAATGTGACGGGCCTCGCCACGATCAAGCTGTACCTTTCTGGAGACAAACTCAACCCTGTGACTTGTCCTGGTACGTCCAAATATTCTAAACATATAATACACTAGAGGGGGCGGGGCTTAAGGCACTGCTAGACTCTCCCTCCCGTCGCCATTGACTCCTACTAAGAGAAAACTGATACCTCTTTCATGTCTGGATTAGCTTAGTTTAGCATAAACGCAGGCGCGAAACAGCGAGCCTCCCTCTCTCAAACTCATGAAAAGCACAACTTGTTGTTTTCACATTTCTGTTTGTATGCAGATTAAGCGAATGTGACATAACATGTAAACCCGTGAGCTTTGCATTCTTCTTTGGAGGAAACCGTGCTAGCTGTTTCCCCCTGTTTCCAGTCTTTATGCTAGGCTAAGCTAATATTGTCTCTAGCTCAATAGTTAACACACTGAGATGAGAGGGACACCATTACTCTCATCTAACTCTCAGCAAGAAAGCAAACATGCAACTTTTCCAAAAGTGTCAAAAAACTATTTATGTAATATCAAGAATGAAAATGATTTGTTTTCCTGGATTGTGATGAAGTTCCTCAGAGCTCGGCGTCCATCTTAACCTGGCTGAAAAGGAGAGCGGGGTCTGCCGCTGACCTCATTGCTGATTTTAGCCAATCAGAGGCCTCAGAGGAGCTGACGGTGGTTGGCTTCTTTCAGGTAAAAAATATACGTTTAATTGTCCAGCTTCTCACTTTTGTCAATCAGTTGTCTGAATAACAATTTCCGTGTGTTTTTACATGTGTGTGCGTGTGTGTAGGATCTGAATCACGAGTACATCCAGATGTTTTACGATGCAGCGGTCGACCTTCCTGATATTAACTTTGCTGTGACACAGAACAATGAAGTTATCACCAAATATGGTCTCACACATGATGTTGTTCTGCTGTTAAAAAAGGTACTTTAAATACAACACAACCCCGACAGATGGCTGTATTTGTCTGTCTCTTTGTTTTCTTGGTGCTGACTCGAGCCTTTGCATTGTGGATACCTAAGGGATGGGATTTAAATAATTGAACCATCACATCAAGCTGGTGGAATATATGCATTCATTCATTGCTTTCTTACCTGTGTGTTTGTTTGTCTGTTTGTTTGTTTGTTTGTGTATGTGTGTGTGTGTGTGTCTGCTGCAGTCTAAGCTCATCCAGGCTTACAAAATGACGCCCGAGACATCTAAAGAGATGCTGATCATTTTTATCACTGTCTACCAGATGGACCCAGTCACTGAGTACACAGGACAGGTATAGTATTAGATGCATAGTTCATTTCCACACGCATATTGTATAACTGCTCTACTTCCAAATCTGGAAATGTTCTGTGGGTTGTTGTTTTTTTGCATTCAAACTCAAATTTCTATAGCCGTTGCCTTATTTTAGGCCAAACATGTCACTTGATTTTGTGGATTTTTGTTCATATTTGAAATTTTACTATTACATACTGTATGTAGTGTTCAGTAAGAAATATAGTACGACTCAAAAAAAAGACTCAAAGGTGGATCTAATTGTGAGACTAGAGATGGGGGGTAACTTTGGGGATATTTCTGCAAGATCGTGTGTGTTTAGATGACACTGAAAGACACTTAAAGAGGTCTCTGTAGAACTTTTTGATATTTTGAAAGAAAATTTCCATTGCGATCCACTGTAAAAAAAACAACTAAACATGAATTCAAGCAGAGCAACTAACCAGATGGGAATGGTGCTGTAGCCCTATAATGTAGACATAAATTAAATGTTTTCAATCTTTTTGCTATGGAAAACCACTCTGGCAATGTACAAGTATCGCTACCATTCCTCAGAGCAAGGCACCGCATATCAACGCAGCTGATATTTATTTTGACAGTTTGCATTTGCTGAGATCATATTTGCACGCATATCTTGTTCATTGAGATGTATTTATGTTATTCTCTCTCTTGCAGACCGCCACTCAGATATTAACCTCACCTGTGTTAAACCACGCCCTGCTGTTTGTCAACAAAAGCTCTGCTGGCTTTAAAGATATCCACTCTGCCTTCAATGGTGCTGCAGAAGCGTTCAGGCTGAAGGTAGAAACCACGCAAACTATTTCAAACAGCAGCACTGAAACACACGTTAGAATAAGCCGATGGACCACTTCACCTTTGCATGTGTGCGTGTGTTCAGATTCTGTTTGTGTGGGTGGACGTGGATGAGCCTCGTAACGGCAGGCTGATGGAGTACTTCCGGGTTCGGCACTTTGAGGCTCCTCTGATCCGACTGGTCAACCTGACAGACCATGTGACCTATCACCTGCCCTCCGAAACTCTGGACGTACAGACCATACAAACATTCTGCCAGTCCTACCTACAGGGCAAGGCTAAGGTAACGTGCAGTCTTATTCAGTGTGTGATGCATATAAGAGGAACTGGAGACAGATGGAAACAGCCTGATATAATTAATGTGTCTATGTTTATGCAACAGCCGAAGATGCAGAGCGAGCCGATGCCTGAAGGATGGGACAAAAAGCCGGTGAAGGAGCTGGTGGGAATGACTCTGGAGGAAGTCGGCTTTAACCCCAACAACACTGTTTTTGTCCTATTCTGTATGTCAATTAACTTTTGTATTTATTTCAGAAGCGTTTTAGCAACTTTTGGCTCATTATTGGGATTTTCCAGCCAGTTTACTGTTTTGATTTGCTTTCATCAACACTGAATATTGTGATTCTAGCTTGTTTTGTTGTCCCCAAGTGGCAAAACAAATTAAAGTGAATGCAGGATTAAATATACAACCAAATAAATTGGCCCCAAGATGTAATTTAACCTTCAAATCAACAAATTCTTGCATCCTGGGACACTACTTAATCATGTGCCATCTGTTTTGAAGAAGACCTCAAACTTTTGTTGTTTTCTTAGCTTTCCACTTATGATTTGTTTTATGTTATTTTATGTTATATGTCTGTTATAAATCTCGTACTACTTAATGTGTATTTCAGATCTTCCCTACAGTAAGGCGTCCCAGGCTGTCTTTCCACTGTGGGAGGAGTTGGCCGAGGCCTTGAAGGAGCGAGAGGGCGTGTACGTCGCTCGCATCGACGCCTCAGCCAATGACATCAACATGTCCATGCAGGGCGGCTACCCAGCACTCTGCCTGTTCCCTGCTCTATATGCTGAAAGAGTAAGGAGCATATCAACGATTATTTCTGTTTGACAGATACTGTAATATATGCAAAAAATAACCTAATTATTGTCAAAAGAGTGCTAAAAATATGTGTGTTATCTCTGCTCCGTGGGGGGACATGACACACAGTATTTGGAGGTAATAATGCTCAGTGTGTGCTCCTGTCAGGTGGTGGTTTATACTGGTAAGAGGAAGGTGAAGGACCTGGTGAAGTTTTTAGATAAAGAGATGGAGCAAGCCAAAAAAGACAGAGTTAAGGTAAATTATAGCCCCACAAACATCAACATCATGGCAGTGCTGTTATGTTTGTGTGATTATGTGTGTGTGTTTGCTAGATGCCTTTTTTTCTTTTTTTATCTCTATGTTAAAAATAAACTTCTTTCTTTCGCGTCTCCAGGAGGATGAAGACAGGAGGAATTACATCGAGGCTGCAAAAGCGGAAGATGCGAAAAAAGCCAACAAAACCAAAGACGAGCTTTGATAGAGAAACAAAAAGAGTAGTGTGTGTGTGTGTGTGTGTGTGTGTGTGTGTGTGTGTGTGTGTGTGTGTGTGTGTGTGTGTGTGGCATACTTCTTAGTCAGTAAACACAGATCTTGTTTTACCTCCTCAACCAAGCTGTTATTACTTGTCCAATAAAGTCTTCAGTTAAAAACTATGATGATTTCAAGCCTTTTTTTTAATTTAGTAAAAAGGTTCTTGACAGAAATGTAGACTAATAATACAAAATATAGAGCTCGACCGATACATCACCATGGTTGATATTATCGACTGATTCTATCTTCAGATATATCGCATGTTCTAATATCTCGGCCGATAAGTAACAAAAAGTTGCAGCACAGAAATGCAGAAAAGATGCGTTTGATGTAACTTCGACACAATGCTCCGACTATACAGTAGAGAGTGCTGACAAATATCCTGCTCATGTCTTGGTCGCATTAAAACTAATATCAAAATCGTTGATTATAATAATGATAATAATATGAATACATTATATGTTTTTCATAGTTCTCAAAGACACGCTTAGCATTATCATATAAAACAACACACTAAAAACATATCATACATTAATCACATGAAAGCAGTAATGGTGCATTAAAGGTTAATCAATATATTTTTTTAACCAACACCGAATTGAACCTTCTAACCAGTGTTGTCCCTATAGCCAGCATTTTTACATTTAATATTATATTTGAATTAAAAAACTTTTGGGCACCGAAATATTGATTTAAAAATATTCAGTTTCCCCAACAGAGAGAATTGTTCCTTCCAGTGTGGCGTTGTTTTGAAACTGAAATGTTGAAATGTTCATGTGGAGGAAAAATAAAGACATTTTAACTCAACAGTGAACTGAATAAATCTGTAAAAAAAAAAAAGTAGGGTGTCTTTGGGGGTGGGGTTTTAGTTTATCACCTGCAGCCCTGCTGATAAAGCTCTTTGTATGTGTAAAAATACAGATTTGAATATCTTTTAACCATAATCTTGAACATGTGCAGTTTAAAAACGTTAGTTTGTCAAACGATAACACATGTTTGTCATCATCTATCAAATAATGGAAATATCGCTCAGCCCCAAATCATAATGAAAGCCTGTAAAGGGTAAATGATAGGTTTATGTCATACGTTATTTTTGCTTCATAAACCTAACATGAAAATAAAAAAAAACCTACAACAAAAAACAAGGTTGAACTCGTAAATAACAACACGACGATAATTGACAGTTCACATTCTGCGGCGCAGCTGCGCTCCGTGACGCGGTGTGACTTCACACGGAGGCTGGAGGAGGACGCCGCCGCTGCGCGCAGCTCTGTGACCGTCTCCTCTCCTTCTCTCGCCGGGCGTCGGGCTGCTTCACTGCCGGAAGGAAGGATGGAGCCAGCGGGAGCGTACGGCGCCGCGAAGGCCGGGAGCGTCCCCTTCGACCCGGTCGCCTTCTTCACGCACCCCCGGACCGTCCTCAGACTGATGTCGTGGGTAAGTAAAGCCTCCGCTGCAACGCGTGGGTTGGCATCAATGGACAGGCCCACCTGCACCCCCACCTCTCTGTCTCTCTCCCATTCACATTGTTTGTGCCTCTCGCGCTTTTTCCTTTGTGTCAGGATTCAGAAAGATGTGTATGTTTTTTGTATATATAAAAGGCTCAGTATCTTTGAATTCTATCTCTCGGTCTAATACATATAAATGATTTTAGAGATGCAGCTTCTGGCTGGAGCTCGAGGACCCGCGTCTGATTACCATATGTTTATCTGGAGCTTCTTTGTGTCTAGATAGCGCTTTGGTTTGAATGCCCCCCTGAGTAGAATGTAACACCTCTATTTGTCTCTCTGGTGCGATGCTGTGCAGCTGTGAGTCACCATACAGCAGGCAATGTGCACGGAAGGAACAATTTGGTTTTAAAGGAGGCATATAGCAAGTTAACAAGAGCACATGATCTCTTTCTGTCTGTCTCTGTTGCTCAAAATTAAATTCAGTTCAACATGACTTGTATGTGCCAGTGCTCCTTAAAATAAACAGAAACAAAGTCAAATGCATCCGTAGATGCAAGGAGAAGAAAACAGATACAACTTGGATCAGATCAGCACAACAAATAATACAAATACATTAAAATGAATTACTGTCGAGGTAAGTGCTGCGAAGAGCCATTATTTTCATGATCAATTAATAATGGTAATTTATTTTCTTAATTGATTAATTGTTTGTGTGAGAAAAGATTGAAAAGGGCCATATATCAACAAATACAATGCTGTTGACAGTCCTTCATTGTCATATTGTGCCGTTAGTTTGGTGATAATGGAATCAATTTTTTAGAGGGATGAAGTAACCATATTATAAACGGATTAGTTGACTCAAATATTGTCAACTGAGGTTTATGAGATATATATATAATGACACCTCGAGACATCCGACATTGATACTTTTGCTATAAACCAAATACAACTGAGCTATAGATGACGGAGATGTTTACTGCCTGCAAGTGTTCACTGATCCAAAGTTCACTGTTTGGCAATTATTATTGGGATAATCTGATCTCTGCAAATGTATTTGTTAATATGTCCCGCTTATTGTTCCAAAATGAAATAAAAGGCATAAAAATAGTGAAAATGTCCCAAAAGCTCAATCTTCATAGTTCTTAAATACATTTTCATTTTATATAATTACCACAAACTTGAGGGTAGGGTACCCGACATTGAGGCCCTCTTTTGTTTGAAAAAGTCAAAATGCAATGAGTCCTCACAGAAACAATGCTGAAGATATCTCAAAATCTCTGCAAAAGAAACCGTCTGTATGCATATACCAGTATAGAAACAAGTGGAGAGTGTTTTGTAGTTTGGGTGCACTGACCCTTTAACTTACTGGATACCTAACTGGATGACTATCACACACATACACACACACACACACATACACACACACACACACACACACACTGGAGCAGAAGCTGTGTGTTCTGGTGTGTCTGTGTGTGGTCTGCATGAGGAATGAAAGGCATTCAGACACCAGTGTGAGTTCATTCTCTTCTACCTGTTACAATAATGGAACCGCTCACATGTCTTCCCCTGCAGGTTTTCTCCATAGTGGTGTTCAGTTGCATCGTGAACGAGGGCTACATCAACATCGGCAGCGAGCGTTTGCTCTGCGTCTTTAACAACAACGCCGATGCCTGTAACTATGGTGTTACCGTGGGCGTGGTCTGTTTCTTGGGCAGCATCTTTTTCCTGATTCTGGACATTTACTTCCCCTCCATCAGCAGCGTCAAGGACAGAAGACGGGCTGTAATGCTGGACCTCGGCTTCTCTGGTACATAATACACAAGTACATTGGTGGAAGATAACTCACCAACATGTTTTTAATTACTGTACTTAAGGACCATTTTGAGGTACTTGTAGTTGACTTGAGTATTTCCATTTTCTGGTATCTTTATACTTCTACTCCACTGCATTACAGTGGCAAATAACTAAATGAATTTGACAATTTTACGAAGTTGTTACTTTGCAGATTCCAATTAATGATACAACATATAATCTACATATAAATTAGGATGTAGTATAAAACATTTTTGGTAAAAATTTATTGATCCCCAGGAGGAAAAATGCACACAATGCCCAACAGATAAAGTATATAATGTACTTCAAATTAGGTTTTAATCAGCTGCAACATTACAGTGTTGTACAGAGGAATACATAATACCACTCTCATGTCTGGATGGTAAATATGCGAGCAGCTGGTTAGCTTAGATTAGCTAACAGCCTACTCAACAGCTGCAGGGGGGATTGGCACAAAATGTTGTATGAACATTCATGGTCCCCAGAAGATAAACTGTATTTGTTTAGTGCCATCATCAGTTCAAATACTTTAAACTTTAGTGCTAATAAGCAATTGTAAGCATGTGAACAGGCTAAACAAAGATGGCTAAAGTTAAACCTGCTGACGTTAGCATTTAGCTCAAAGTAATGCTGTGCCTAGTTGAGCCTTACATAACTTCTATGGCTGTAAAATCTTTTGTTGTTGTTCTGATAACAATTTGAATTAAAAAAAAGATATTCCAAGTTTCAAAAAAGTTATATTCTATTTAGAAAATAAATTAAAAGCAGTGTAAGCTTTCTGATAAATAACTTTTATTTTAAGAGATTTATAAGATGCTGCATGTTACCTTTTTTTCTGACCCTTGTGTCCCGCCTCCAGGTCTCGCTTGCTTCCTGTGGTTCGTTGGCTTCTGTTTTCTGGCCAATCAGTGGCAGGCTACCTCACCAGAGGAGCTGCCATTGGCCCAGGGCTCTGACGCCGCCAGAGCCACCATCACCTTCTGCTTCTTCTCCATCCTGACCTGGGTGTGTATGTTTATACCTGTTTGTCTAAAACCTGCCTGACCTTTGCCTGTGTGTACATTCATGTGTGTGTGTGTGTGTGTGTGTGTTCATCGTCATCATCATCATCATCATCATCATCTTGTTTGTTTGTATGTGTGTGTGTATTTCAGGGTTTTCAGTGTGTGCTGGCAATGAACAGCTTTAAGGGCATTTCCTTCATGGAGGACAAGCAAAGGCTCTTACCAAAGAGCCTCCCCACCCTCTCCTTCTCTCTAGAAAAAGTATAGGTTTGGGTTTCCTTTATGGACACTAATAAATACTGGATTAAGTAGTATAATTGGCAGATTCAGAATGGGTTTTCCCATATTAATCATAATGATGCTCAATGCTGTGATCCACTCTTCTTGCGTTTTAATCAAAATCTGCAAAAGGTTATTGTTCGTTTTTTAATTATAGTTTGCAAAGAATCACTAATTAACACTACAAATTTTTCCCATGGATTTGTTTGTGGTCACTCTGTCTTCATCATCATCAATACATGGTCATGAATTTGTTGGGCGTGGTGGCTCAAAGGTTAGAGCTTTTCGAGTTCGATCCACTGACAAGCAGGACAAATGTCGGTGGAAGCAATGCTTGCTAGTCCTTCTTTGCAACCTTTAAGGTGCTCTTGAGCAAAGATCTTAACCCCCAACTGATCAGTGAAGCTGCTCAGTAGCCAACCGGTCAGACGGCGGCTCTGCTGGGCAGTTTCGAGGTGTGAATGTATGTAAATGTGGGGATGTGAACAGAGTGTTCCTGAAAAGAAGCTGCTCTCAGCGAAACTTAAATAAAAACAATTGCAAATTGAAAAATAACTTACAACGTCCTCTATCCTTAGACCCTCGCTTCTGTTTTGTTCTGGCTTTCTATCTGAGGAAATTACCTGATTTAACACGTTATGCATTAGGATTGCTTTAAAAAAAATCGACCTTAGAAACTGGGGCATGGAGGGGGATTTACCGAGCATGGAAGGTATACAATAGTAGTATACAGTAAGATGCTCTTTATGTAATAGCTCTTTTCTACTGCCGTAACTGACCATAAAGGGAACCAAACAGTATCTGTTTTTATTGTTTTGTTCCCTTTGGGAATGAGTTCCTGGAACTCAATTCAGGCACTGCTCTGGTGATTATAATAAATGCTCCAGTTCTAGTACCTTTCATAAGTTGCAGGTGTGGTCTTACATCACAACAAGGACAACAAACACGATAACAATAGCCACCTTTTTACCATTGATCCTTGTATTGAATATGACAATTATGCTAAAAAGAACAACAATGCTCAACAGCTGGAGTCAGAGATTAACGATGAGGGTGCACCATTAGATTTATTTAAACCTCAAAAAGGTTAGAAGGATTAGACTAAGATTAATGAAAAGTTAAAGATCCCAATGGGTCTTGTGAAAGACATTGCAAAAATGAAGTAAAGGGATCATTCGAATCGACACACCAATTTTTGGTTACTGACTAGCTTTTTTGTATTTCCACACTTGAAGTTTGTAAATGCTGTACATAGTGGACACTGAACCAAATCTTCACATGGTTCTTAAAAATGTATGTTTTGGACCCTGGATCATGGGTTGTTTACGTTTTTGACTTCTGTGATGGCAGACAAAACATTCTCAATAGCTATTCGATGGATTGCCATGAAATTTTGTTCAGACATTCATTAGTATCTGAAGCATGAATCCCACGGACGTTGGTGATGCCCTTTCATCTAGTGCCATAATCAGATCAACATTTCCATTCATCCAATACTTTGGGTTATAACCAAATATCTAGAAATGTAAGGACATTATCATTCGCCCCAACTGTAGTTTATGTTAAAGGCTAATTGGCAAATGTTAGCATGCTAACACACTCAAATAAGATGGTGAATCTGGTAAACGTTCCTGCTTCACTTGTAAGCATGTGAGCATGTTAGCATACTGACGTTAGCATTTAGCCTTTAGCATAGCTCTAGACTCTTCGTCTTGCTGAGAAAAAGTACAGGAACAGTATCTCTAATGCAAGTCAGTTTGTAAGAAACAGCCTCTCATGCTAATGCATGTTCGTGTGTGTGTGTGTGTGTGTGTGTGTGTGTGTGTGTTACTAACAGGCTGTACTGACGCTGAGTGCACTGCGGCGCTTCTTAACTGGCAGCAACAAAAACTTGTTCACATGGCAACATCTGGATCCCCACTCCGGCAGTGCTAGAGCTACACCGTACCCCATCGCAAACGGAGCGACAATAGTAACCACCAACCCCTATCAAGCGCCTCCCTTTACTGAAACCCTGGACCCCCAGAAACTCACACAGCAGAGACCTGTGGCTCCGGCCTTCTAGAGACAGAGGTGTGTGTTGAGATACACTGTGTTCGACGCGGGCACAAACAACGTCCTGCCTTGCTGATTAGTGGCTTTCAATCCTCTCCTGGGATTGGTGGGCTTTTTGGGTCATGTGAGGATGTATGATCTATTTTCACCCTGGCAACCGCTGGCTCAGCTTAGTTAGTAGAAACTATGTGTCAAGAATTGTCTTCTTATGCACACACACACATTCACACACATTGATGCACGCGAAGACAGCTGTACTCACTCACACCTGGTCTATATGTGTACAAGTGGAAACACAAAAACACATATATGTGTATATACAGTATATGTACACACACACCTACCTGGAGGTACACCCACATACAACCTGACTGCATGTTTGTATGGAGGGATGCAGAATAACATAGATGTAGATCTGTGGTGATGCTCCATCTGCCTTATCAAGGGATACAAGGTCTTTAGTGAAGGAAATATGAAAGGCAGTGAAGCCGTGGAGCTTTGTTTATCTGCTTTGTCTGACTGAGGGCCGACTGCATACCAGCTGCCCTGCAGAGATGTGGCCTCCGATCAGGTGAAATTGAGACTGACAGGCAGCTTGACCAATAGATTGCGTGGAAATTAGTGCGGGGTTGGCAGAAATTGTTACATTTCTCTTGGCAAGAAAACAAAGGCAGGACAGCTTAATGCATTCTGAATGCTATAGTGTTTCAATGTGAAATATTCATGTGATTAAATATTTTATTGTGATATGCAGATGTGGTACAGTGACATACTGTATGAAAAATAAAATCTATTCACCACCACTATCCAAGCTGTGAGTGTATTTTTGTTCACATCAACTTTAAACAGCTTACGTTTTGCTTCTTGCAATGTGAGAAAGTCCTTTTCGTAAAATTATGTAGTGAGATCCAACGATGTGTCAGGCATATTAATCAACATCCACTGGAGGCCTATAATTAGAAAGTGTGCTCAAGCTCATTAGCAGCAGCAGGCAGGAGCTTTACTGTATGTTAGATATTTTTGGTTTAGGCGAATAATGTTGAGGTGTCACAGACGGTTCTAGCCGGTTAAGTCAACACGCATGATTCAGAATGCCATAAAAAGGTTGCGCAAGAAATGTCTCACAATAGTATGTTAAAACAAATAAAAATGTCATGAAAGAATTCATTGCCTCATTTATCATAAATAAATTGCATACTATAGTTTTCACAAAGAAATACGTAAATATATCATAACAAGTCATGATATAGTGTGTCACGAGAAAAATTAAACTGATCTAAAAGTCATTATATGATGTCATAAAAAGAATAGTGTGCAAAAAATGTACGTGTCTTACAAAAGTGACAGTATAGTAAGTGCCGATAAATATTATTAAAGTAATACAAGACATAGTGTAGTATGGGAAAAATACTCTCATGAAAAGTATATACATGTTATATATATATATATATATATATATATATATATATATATATATATATATAGGGAAAGAACAGTTTGAGAAGAAAGGTTATGGAGTCGAATGAAAGTCAGACAGGAAGTGGTTTTATTCCAGCACTGTCCAATCATGTTACTGCAGGTGAGCTTACTGTATATTATTCCCTGCTTTCTTTCTGTAGGAACATTATACAATATCATGAACAACTGCATCACACAGAGTCATCATCATCATCGTTATTATCATAATCAGCATCCTCTTACACTGACATCACCGTCAATCACCCTCATCATCACCGGCAGATAAATTGACATTCAAAAATGTAGAAATTTACCTTTGCAGTTCTCATATCATCGCTGCTGTGTTAATAAAATATAATCTTAGCTTTTTCTACAAAGTTTTACACACCATTATATATCACCTGAATAAGCCCTTTCTGTACAACTGCTTCTGTCTGGATTTCTCCCCGAACAATAAATCTCTCCAAGCGTCAGGTGACACGGGCCAGCTCTGGCTTCAGACAGCAGGGGGCAATCTCACTCTGCAGACCTGTGATCACATGCTTCATACTCACCTGCGTCTGAACTACCTCTACCCTGAGAATACCAAGACAGAGAAAAGGAACGTTGAAGAGGTGAGAAACCAAGCTGACTGAACATTCGATTGGGAGGGATCAGGAATAAAGAGAGGTAGAAACTACTAAAGCCAAGGTCACGCTATACGGTTTTAACTTGGAGGCTCTAAGTGTAAATTGATTTGACCGACTGTCAGGGATGATTGGGTTCAGGCTGGGAGAAGGTTTTTCAAACATCAAAAAGTTGTCTTGAAAAGTGTTTGATTTGACCAGGAAAATACTGCAATCTGAGAATGATCGAGCAACTTCCAATGGCAGTTTACTGTAAGGTTAAGAGGTAGGAAAAAATGTGTGATGTGTAAAAACAAAAACTTTCACTCTGTTAGACATAACATTCTCATTTTGCTTCACTTTTAACAAGCGGCTGTACAATTTGGTTTTTTTTCTCGAACAAAATGTGCCTGCATTAATCTACATAAGCGTGCAATTACAAATTAAGCATTTATATATAAAAGTATTTGTCAGCTATAACTTTGTGGATTTAACACTTACAAATCTATTTATTTTGTAAACATAAACTGTTAAAAATGTATGCACCGCAGAGCATGACATTTGGGGAATTATAGGAAAAGTAAACAGTTCTGGCAAATAATGCAGTTCTTATAAGACTGGAGGAGATACTGTGTTTCAAACTGGGAAAAACTGTTTGAATCAGAACAGAAACAGCAGTTATTTTGACAATTAATCAATCATCATGGTTTGATGGTTCAAGACTCTCAAATGTGGAGGTTCTAGGCTTTTCATTGTCTAACACCACAGTCTATTGGAAATCTTTCTGATGTTTTAGAGACCAAGAAATTAATTGATTTATCAAGAAAATAATCTGCAGAATAATCAATCATTAAAATAAACGTTAGTTGCTGTGTTATCTCTTTGTCACGATCTCTATGTGCACATGAGCAGATCAGTCAGTAACTTAACCTGTGCTGCACATACGGGTACGTTTGTTTTGACCTCTGACCAATAGGCTTGAGGTACGAGGAAAAGGACGAGAGTGAGGGCAGAGGGAGGACAGCAAGCAAGCGGAAGGTTAATGTTTGAGTAAATATAGCAGGGGAGTGACTACTATGTCTGAACTAAAGCTAGGACTATGATAGAAGTAAAGGAAACGTCTTCTTGTGTGCATCTTGTGTGCAAACAGCACAACGGGAAAGAGTCTTTGAACACACACTCATACACACACACAGTCCAAAAGATTTATCCTCAAACACCCTGTGAAAATCTTGTGATTGGACGGGACGGGACGAGGGGCGGGTCCCAAAACAGGGATCCTTCCTGTTTTGGATTGCGGCTCCCGCCCCTCTTGTGTGCTTCTTCAGCAGCACGTCAGATTCCTCCACTTGAACAGAATAACCAATCCACCGACATTGTGTCCCCTTAGTCGTCCGCAGAACTCTCCTCTGGTTGATTTGGAGAGACGGTTGTTGCATCAAATGACAGAGTCCGCCTTCTCAGCTCAATACTGCTGTCCATCAGCTGCGTAGCCATAGTAACCGGCTCCTCTCCCGGCGGCGGGCTCATCCTCTGCTTCCTGTTCCTGCCCGACACCGGCGACACTGATTGACTGAGGCGGCTCCTGTGCTCCACGGGGCTCGGCGTAAGGTGTCTGCTTTTGTGTGAGGAGCTGGGAGGGAGCTGTGTGTGTGAGTGTGCCTCAACAGAGCCGGTAATATGACTGACTTCCTCGTCGGTGTCGTCCAACTGGGGGTCAGGGTCGGCCGCTCTGGAGCTACAGAGCGGCGCTGATGAGATGGATTCCCCGCTGGGGACCTTCAGACTGGACAGCCTCTGCAGGCAGACAGGCCTCGTCTCCACATCTGTTTCTGGCTGCGAGGCGCAGATGGCCGGCTCAGGTACGTCTTCCTGCCCAGTGGTTTCACCGTGGCTCCGGCTGTGGCTCTTGCATGAGATGACCCTCTGGGGGTGAGTATATTTCAGCGTGTGTACGCTGGATGATCGCTGGCGTGGTGGCGTGGAAGAAGCGGCGGCCACAGCGAGGTGAGTCTCCGCCAGATCGTCAGCTGAACCGCTCTGATCCAGAGAGTCACAGCGCACGGCTTCCTGCACATGCACACAAACACACAGAGGAGACACAATCCTCATCACGTCTTGGGTTGCGAAAGTAAAATGATTTTCAAAAATGTTCCATAAGATGCATGGAAAGGCAGTAAAAATCTAATGGTTGTCAGAAAATGGTTGGAGCTAAAATGAGCAAAACACTGTGTAGAGAGAAGAAGAAGCGGCGATAACAACACACCTGTCTACGTAACTGTCTGCTTGCAGTGTGGAAGGATGCTGGTCTCCTCAGGACTGAACTATCTGGAACGTATGAGGGACTCAGCTTGTTTCGGTCTAAACTGTCTTCAGGACTGAGCCACTGAGAAGGACGTCTGCTGGCACTGTGGGTGGGACTCAATCTAAGCGAGGAATGTCGTTCTATACTGTGGCTGGACATGAGTTTAGGTTGGTCTGTGTTGTGGTCTGGATTGAGCCTGTATCCGTCCATACTGCGAGTGGAGCTGAGTCTGTGTCTGTTTATTCGATGGGCCGGGCTGGACCTGTATCCGTCTATACTGTGAGCTGAGCTGAGTCTGTGTCTGTTTATTCTGTGAGCCGGACTTCTGTAGCCTTCGGCACTGTCAGCTGGATTGATTCTGTGTGACGGGTGTCTGTCAACGCTCTGAGATGTGCTGAGGCAGATCTTTGGCCTCGAGCTGCGTCCAGTCCCCAGTGAAGCGTGGCTGAAGGCCGGCAGAGCCCCTGGAACCTGCAGCAGTGAGCCGCCGCCACTGGAGGCCAGAGAGGACACGGAGCCTGCAGAGAAGATCACATGGATTCATTGATGACAAGAAAAGTATTCGTACGATCTTGTGGTTGTAATGTTGTCTGCTGACATGGATCGTGGTGATCTGGATCGTGGTCCATGCATATACTACTCGTTATATGAATCATTTATGTCATATTAATTGAATGTGCTGTAACTCTGTTACGTTGTTCATTCTGTACACATGACATCTATTGCTTCTGTCCATCCGGGGAGAGGGATCCTCCTCTGTTGCTCTCTCGAAGGTTTCTTCCTTTTTTCCCCGTGAAAGTTTTTTTCTATTTTTTGGGGGGGAGTTTTTCCTGTGAGATCCCGGGACAGGGATGTCGTATGTGTACAGATTGTTAAGCCCTCCGAGACAGATTTGTAATTTGTGATTTTGGGCTATACAAAATAAACTGAATTGAATTTGTTATATGCCTCCGCCAAACCAGTCATGTTGCAGTTTACATCCATGTCTCTCCAAAATGTCACCATTTTATCCTGTTAGAAATGATTTGTGTGAAATAATCTGATATTAAAAATAAAAAAGAATAAAACATCTTTTGTGTCGCCACAATGACCACAACATTCAGATCAGTTTCATCACTTTGAGCTTGACATTTGGGTTAAATTTGAAGAAATATTGCTGGTGTCCTGCATTCGCGAGAGTGGGGACAGATTTTAGGTCACAGTGACCTTTGATCGCCAAAATATAATCAGTTCAGTCTTGAGTCCAATTTCTGCCAAACTTGAAGAAATTCGCTCTTGAGATATCACAAGAATGTGACGTACACAGTGACCTTAACCTTTGACCACCAAAATCTAATCAGTTCTTCCTTGAGTCCAGGGGGACTTTTGTGTCAGGTCTGAAGAAAATTCCCTTCAGACATTGGAGAATGGATTGGCCACAGACAGACAAACAAACCAAACACATAACGCCTCAGGCCACGGTAGTCGCCGCTGCGGCAGCATGAAAACAGAAAACAGTATTTCTAAAGAGGGGAGTCTTATTGAAAACGAGAATTGTCTGGAGATCAGATGGATTTTGCTGTTAGAGATTTTATTTAGGTGCCGGTAAAACCACTTCTCACAAATGATGTTGATGTTTTCTCACAAATGATGTTGATGTTCTCCAAATATGTTTTCGCTAACATGAATGGAAGAATGGTCCACGGTTTTCAGGAGGATTGTTTATAAAACTATTTTTGAGGGTTGCAAGTGTGAATGAAATGCATGCGTGTGTGTGTGTGTGTGTGTGTGTGTGTGTATATATTGATTTTATTTCTTTTCTTTATATCGAATTAATTCTAGGAATATATAAGCATTATGCTTCTACCTTTTCAGTCTTTATGTTTTGTATAAGATATACTCAAATACTATACTTTATATCTTACAATCATACAAGAGGGAAAGTAACCAGATCATTTGATGACTCATTTTAAAACTGATGCACAGATTCACTCTTACTTCATCTAATTAGCAGTGGTATAAGATGGATAGGTCTTATCTTAGGGAACTCTTTTTCCCTCTCGGTTAAAATGAAATCAACAGAATAAGTCTGGCAGTCAAAAAACAACAACAATCAACTGACCGTATTAACACGTTTAGTCTGTTTATCCAAAGCCTGATATAATTTCTTCCTCCGTGCCAAAGAGCTTCATTGTTGTCCAAGAACTATTAAAAACACATCAATGAGCCTCCCGAGTGACATGTTCATTCTGCTTCACATGCTTCATTACCGTGAACATAAACACAGCAGTTTATTTTGAGTCAATCCCAGATACACCGTCCTGCTGCTTCTGTAAATACTCACTACTCGAGCATCCAATACGTATTAATCTACAGTAGATATGAAATAAAAATAGGCCGCATCCATTACACTCCTGTTTGAGTAAGTAGCCATGTTAGGGAATGTGTTGGGGAATATTTAGCCATTTAATGACTGTTTTCTAAATGTTCTTTGTCACAAACTACATACATCATATCTTTGTGATCGTGATCACTGTTGGATACAATCTCGGTAGAGTTCATTTATATTGTGCACATAAATAAAACTCTGTGTTTTGCTGCTTGGATTGACAAATTTGTAAAGGCCGAGCTATTCTAAAGTGGTAAAACTAAAGAGAGGGAAGGGACCAATGTGCTTTGTTGGCATACACTAGTCCTACCAATTTGTCACCAATATTAAAAATACCCATCTCTCGCTCTGAGCTCTGTAATAACAGTGACTCTTGTTGTGCTGCATCACATCTCAACAGCCTTCTCTGCTATTTATGGAAGCAATAACCTTTCCAGCAATCAGTTAGCGGTTGTAGCACAGTGAGTGAAATGTTCCTTAATTTAATTGGCTATAAACAACCAAATTACCTGAGTAGCTGTAGCCGGTGTACGCCTCGTGGCAAATGAGCGGATAAGGGGAGCATCTGAGTGGCTGGACGTGGCTGTCGCTGGGGAGAGACAGCATGCGTCCTATGCTCAGCAGGTTGCCATGGGAACAATCCTCATCCTCAACCTGCCACACAAGATCATCACCGCCGTCATCGTTATTGTCCCCTTCCTTCCCCTCCGCACATGCAGCAATAAGAAACGCAAACTCCGTCCGTTACCTGAGCAGGTGCGCCGATATTTGGCAGCAGGTCTCCGCCCACAGACGCGGCACTGAGGCGGCGGCGGCTGGCCTCCTCCCGCTCCTTCATCTCTTCCCGCTCCTTCTTCTCCTCCAGCTCATCCAGCAGCGCCTCCTTGTTGCTCTCTTCCAGGTGCTTCATGAGAACGGCTACGACCACGTTGACCAGCACGAACTGAGCCGTGAGGACGAAGGTGACGAAGTAAATGGGCGAGATCAGGGGCAGGTAGGTGAGGCAGTGGCGTTCCTGCGGGCGACACTCTCGCAACGTGTCCTGGACGCCGCCGGGTAAGAGGAGAGGATAGAGATAATCAAGCAATGTGGAAAAAAAGTATAATACATAAAGTGATTTAAGGTGATATTCAATGTTCATGCCATTTGTTGTAGTTCATCTCTTCTCCAACAGGGGGAGATGTGGATCTGAGTGTGAACAGACCTTGAGCCTGTCACAGAAGAATAATGCACTCTCCTAAACCTCTAATGTCAGCAGCTCTTATTCTGTCATAAAAACAGTGATCTTCTCTCTGCTTAATGCAACGCCTGTCTCAGAACCAGTGCTTTGAGACAGACAGACACACACACACACACACACACACACACAGACAGACACACACTCAGACACAAACATGGATTTACTCGTCCATCCATCTTCTTTAAAAAAAAAAAGAGAGAAAAACACACACACACACAGCAGAGGAGAGGAAGAAAAATAACCTTCATAATCCCATTCCAGTTGTCCCCAGTAGACACCCTGAAGAGTGTGAGAAAAGCCATGCCGAAGTTGTCAAAGGTGGCGTGGCGACTAAGACCCTCACACGGGTTCTCATCTGAACACTCTGAAAGAGGATGAAGAGAGGAAAAGAGTCAGTAAGTAAGTGTAAGAGAGGAAGGCGATGGGAGAGAAGAAAGAGAACTTTGTGTAGATTAGAGCGCTCATTAGAACTCTGCTTCTAAATTGACATTATTAATGTATGCTATAACAACGAAATGTATGCATGTTACGTAATCTACAGATATCTCACCAGACAGCTGGGGCACACACACTCTCTCACGCGCATCTGTGCATCCGCATTGATATGTACGCATGCACACACTCACATGCCTGCACATACATGCATGCATACACGCACACGCACACACTCACACACACTAACCCAGTTTTCCAAAGAGCTCAACTCCCAGAGCTGCATAGATGAAGAACAGCAACATGAAGAGCAGACCCAGATTCCCCACCTAGACAGACATATTACACACACACAGATATATACAGTGTATGATACACAGAAAAAAAGGACATGTACAGTATACACCGAGAGAGACGCAGGCATGCAAACAGATAGAGAGAGGCCATAGACAGAGGCTGCTTTATGTTTTCCACATCTTAAAAACACATTAAAAAGCCGTCGTGACACCTGGTTTTGAATCGTATCTCAACATTTTCTTTAAGAAACAGAAGTGCACTTTCAAAGCCTGGATCCAGTCCTAATGAACCACAAACTCGCCTGTTTATTCTAATAATAAAGCAATTCACAGGGACTTGGCTTGCCTTCCCCCACGGTGGGAAGTATGTAGATGTCTGATTGGACGACGGCTAAACCATATTGATGAAGTTCACCTGGACACCCCTGCAAAGACCTGGGTTCAATCCCCTGCAATGATCTGCCACTTCAAAGACATTTGGCATTATTCGTGGGCGGGAAGGCAGTAAAGGATCATGGGTATTTTGCTCCACAAGAGATTCTTATTTTCTTTGCTGGAAAACATGCGTAGATGAACATGGGGTCGAGGAGTGAAAGCACTGTCAAGCTCCGTGTGCTATGATTTAGGAATAACCCATTTCAATTTCAAAGGAAAAATGTATCGTGGTTATGATTTTGCTGCATTTTCAGGAGCAGGAAAACAGACTGTTAAGAAAAATGTCTCTTTGCACAGCACACCTGTTCTCATTTACGGAGCCCCACCAGCCCTCCCCTCTTCTCTCTACTCTCTCATTTCTGGTGGCGTCCCATGAGGGTCCGCTGAGCCCAGGCGCTGTGGTAGATCCTTCCTGAAGCATCCCTCCACACGAGAGCGCATCATCCCAGTCCACCATTCTCACCAATTACTTTTCACACATTTCATGTTCAAACAAGTCCAAGAATCACAATAGTGGCTTGAATTAAAAGCTCATTTCAATATGCTGTGAAAAGATCATGCTTACTATGTTCACCATCTTAGTTTGGTGTGCTAGCATTAGCTTGTTCACACTGAACATTAAATAAATAATCAAATAGTTTTGCCGATATTTGGTCATGGACCAACATATTGGACAAATGAACATTTTGACCTGATGATGGTTCCAGATGAAAGGTGAAGCAATAAACAGAAGTTATCAGAACTCATCCTGCAGGAGACATAAATGTGTTCAGCAAAACCCACGACAATCTATCTGGTAGTTTTGGACAAACATAAAACCTCATGGTGGCGCGACAGGAAAAGTCAGGGGATCGCTGTAGTCATTAGGCTTTATCCATCTTGGACCATGCGTAGCTGTAAAAAATGCATAACAATCTAATAGTCCAATAGTTGCGATTTTTCATTCTGGACCAAAAAGGTGACCCGACCAAACGACATTGCCGTCCCTGGAGCCAGGCCATGAAATGTGTCTACAGGGAGTTATGTGTGTATCTCAGCAGATGGTTTAGTCCTTGCTTGTAAAGAATCGTGGACACCAACAATAGCACTGCGTCAAAAAAAGGAAATGCAGCATCCTGAATGAGACAGGTGACATCGTAGAGACTCGAGCAAAAAAAAAAAAACTTGAATTCGGCCTCATAAATCACTTTTGCTGCATCCCAGAGCAATGTCATCTGGAAATGCCTTGCTTTCGCCCATAAAAGATAAGTGCAATTATCCATACCTGTTAGAATATGGGGCTAATTTGACTCTTTCCCTCACAAGCAACGACGACTAGAAGAAAAATATTGCTGCTGCGACTTTATGAAAGAGTTTTTACAATCCTGCCTAAAAGGGGAATAAATTGCTGTGTGGCGTCTCTGTGATGATAAGCTTTCCGACTGGACTTTCTAGTTCATATTTTATCAACTCACAGACATTCAGTAGCAAAACAATCGCACCAAAGCACCTGTGAAGTTATGTGCCATCAAGCAATGATTGAACTTAGGATTTATCAGCCGCGCCGATACATTTGAAGCATCGACCATTAGCCTTTGGCTAAATATGAGGATGTCGTCACGCTTGTTTGGTGGTTATTTAGTGTCACTGAACAGTCAGTTGGGGGAATGTCAGTAAATCCTGAAGGGAGGCAGTCGGTGCCAAGCCTGATAAATCGCTGAATAAAACAAGCTGTCTGCAATTGTTCAGATCTGGAAACCAGGCTCAGAGTTAAAGAGACACGGTATATTTCACAGTGGCTGTGCTGCCTCTTACCTGAGGCAGAGCTTGCATCACCGTGTCCAGCAGAGCTCTCATTCCTGTCGCCATCTTCAACAGCTTCAACACTGAAACATTGCAACGCGTCAGCTCTTATCAGCCACATATCAGCATGTTTTTGTTGTGTGTGTGCTTGTGTCACTGTGTGTGTGTGTGTGTGTGTGTGTACCTCTTGTTATCCGGAGGACTCTCATGATGCGTATGATGGTCGGGTTGATGGGGAGGGAAGCATTCAGGTCTATTTCTTCCAGTGCGATTCCCATGATAGACAACAACACAATGGCCAGGTCCAACTGGTTCCACCTTCACATACACACACACACACACACACACACACACACACACACACACAATTTTAAGGACAATGCCGTGTTTGTGAGAGTCTTTGCATCGAGAGCTTGAATACCTCTCTTTGAAAAAGCGGCGCAGGCCGAAAGCGATGAGTTTGAGAATCGCCTCGATGACAAAAACCACCGTGAAGACGTAATTGCAGTACTTCAGTATCTCCTCGAAGTACTGCAGGACACACAGACACACAAAAAAACCCACTGTAGCTGTACTGTACACCGCATTCGGCTTCATTACTATGGTTCTAGGGCAAGGTGGTAGAAGGTGTTGCCATGGTTACCCGAGGCTGATTGTAGTGCTCCATGCTCATGGTGAGGAGGTTTGTGAAGATGATGATGGTGATGAAGAGATCCAGGTAGTGGCTGGTGCACACGGTGTGGATGGATCGACGCAGTGGGGAGTAGTCAGCGTAGTACGGCTTCTCCATGGCCCCTGTGTTTCACACACACACACACACACACACACACACACACACACACACACACACACACACACACACACACACACACACACACACACACACAGTCATTAAATGCTTCTGAAAGAAGAGCATAATATGATCTATGAAGTCACTGATGAAGTGGATGCCAAGTGGCACACTGCGTTGTGTGTGAGTGTGCATATGTGTGTGTGTGTGTGTGTGCATATATGTGTGTTCGGACTGAAAGTGCCACCTCAGGAATTCAACCCTATCCATCACGCACACACCGGCACACTGCATGGCACCTCAAGGTGTCTTTGGGAAAAAAGTCTCGCTGTCTGCTGCCAGACAGTTAACTGACTAAGAGGAAAGCACTACTAGAGATTGCACTGCAGAGAGAGAAGGACGGAGTGAGACCGAAATGAGGCAGAGCAATAAGGAGAAAGTGTGTGCTGTAGAAGTGTGTATCCGAGCATAATAAGTATGCATGTACTCGTACAGTATGTGTCCGGAGAAAAGAGGTGTATCATGTGTCTGTTTGTGTGTATTACAGCTACTATGAATGGCCAGAAGTAAGTCCTTCGTTCAAATTAGGGATCCCACACTTTATTAAAATAATAATGCTACAGCCTACAATGACCGTTTAGACAATATATATATATATATATGTGTGTGTGCAATATAAATACACTGTGCAATAATAGTTATTCTGTCTGTATATATGATATTTCAGTCATTGTGGAGTCTTTACTGTTTTTTATTGCCTCTTTGTTTATTCAAATACTTCTTTTGATACTTGTTTCTTTCTTTTATTTACTATGTCCCTTTTTTGCACTTTACCCTATGATGCTGTAATCCTGTAAATGTCCCCGCTGCGGGACTAATAAAGGATTATCTTATCTTATCTTATCTTATAAGCCTTGAGTAAGACGCCCTAGTCAGTGGACATTGATATACTGGTTTTAATGGCAGCAGATCGCCTCATATAGTTGCAATGTAGCCAGAACAGACACTGAGAATGATGTTCTTGTGTATGCATGAAAGCAAATACCTAAATATTGTAAGAAGCCTTCGTAGTAGAGTGGGGGCTGTTATAAAAGCATTTAAATGCCTGTGGTTTTGGAATAACGATCACATACGAGTGTAACGTTCATGCGTCCACACACTTTTGGCCATATACTGCACGTCTGTCATTCCCCATCCCCTCCCGTTATCTCACTTCTCCTCCTCTTCTCCGACCGTTTCTGCCGCTTCTCCTCCCTCATCCGCGCCTCCTCCTCCTCCTGCTGCTGTCGACACTTGTGAAAGTTTTCCACCACCACGCCCACAAACATGTTGAGCACAAAAAAGCTGACGATGAGGAGGAAAGAGATGAAAAACAGCAGCATCCAGGGGTTGTTGTTTCTTATTGGCTGCAAAGAGGACAGAGAGAGAAAATGGAAGAAGACAGGAGGGGGAGAGGCAACACAGGGACAAAAAAGCCAAAGAGAGGGAGGACCAAACAGTGACGAAAGAAGTTGAGAAGCAGTGGCGAGGAAGAAGAGGAGAGAGCATAAACAAGAAGACAATGTAAATCCTGAGTCAGCACTGCACTGTCAACCCACATCTATTCACCCATCTGCCTTTTGTCTTTCCTTACACCTCTCTTCACTCCTGAAATATTTCCCCTATCTGCTTGAAACAAACAACATGAAATGGTGCCCGGGGCTCAAAAAACGAAGCAAAACACAGTAAAAGACAATATATACTGGCTGAATGGTTTGTATGTCTCCCTGATATTTATTTTTTACTTCCCACAGCCCCTATCCCCTATCTTCCTCTGTGTGTGTGTGTGTGTGTGTGTGTGTGTGTGTGTGTGTGTGTGTGTGTGTGTGTGTGTGTGTGTGTGTGTGTGTGTGTGTGTCTTCACCTGCTTGTCCACTGCGACAGCGTCCAGGCCATCGTACATAATGCTGACCCAGCCGTCTTTACATGACAGCACAAACAGTGACATCAGTGCCTGAAAGTGTGAGACACACATACATCAGTGTCATGCTGTCAATTATTTTGTAACAGTAGGTGTCAGCCCTCTTGGTGTGTTTGTGTGTGTGTGTGTGTGTGTGTGTGTGTGTGTGACAAACCTGTCCCAAGTTGTCAAAGTTGTATTTCCGGCGAACCCAGCGGTATCCTGCCTCCAGACAATGTGTTTTATTGGTGATTTTGCTCACATCGAGCCCCTCACAGTAGAAGAACTTCCCTTTGAACAGCTGTATTCATAGACAGATGTGTGCACACAGACACACACATACGAGAACACTATGACTGCAAGGCAACGTAAACAAAGCTCATAGACGATGTACAGTAAATGACTCCGCGAGTGCCTTCAGGCCGACTGTATGTTGCAGCTAAAGTACCATCTGGTCCAGTCTGCTTCACAGCTATTACACACTCCAGCATGGAGTGTGTTCTCATTACAGTGTGATTCAGTGGAAGTGTGTTTTTGAGAAATCCATGCATGTGCGGTAAGATTAGCTTCACCATTCATCAAGCATCATTTCCTGTCCAAGCATTCATGAGAATAACTGCAGGATTATTTCCAAAAATGGAAACTAGAAAAGAGGAGGAGAGTTTACAGACGGCCTTTACAGTCAATTACTTTTAGTACCAAAATACCATTGGAATAAATATTTAAAAACCTTCTTGGTTTACTAGACCTTAAAATGAAACCATGCGTATGTGAGTTACAAGCAGTTCAAACAAAGAGCATTTACCCTCACAGATCCTTCAGTTTGAAGGATATTTGAAGGATATCAAGTCTCCAAGAGATGAAACTATCCAGTATTTCACAAGAATCAATTACTAGTCAAAAGTAAAGATAAAATAAATTGTTTTTTGTACACTTTAATCAATACTTTACTTCTTATCTTTGGCCCACAGATGGCAAATCACTGTTTTATAACATGATAATCTTACGGATCCTTTTATATCCTGTACATTTAAAAAAAAAAAATGAATACAATTAATAAAACAATTATAACAATTTGCCAAATTGCCTGAAATTAATATATAACAAGATTAATTGATTAATATTATAGAAATCCAGGTTAAGGTTCAATTATAAAAAAAAAAACGCTTTTCCAGCACAATCCCTCTGTAGTTGAACCACTGTATTTTTAATTACTTCCAGGGACTCTGGCGCATAATCAGCAGCTCATTTGCATTTCGGCCCAATTTTTCTCTCCCAGTTTTATCACCTGAAGCATTTTTCGGAGTTGTGCCTCGTTAATTTTAAACGATGGGGATCAGTGTTTTCTTGCAGCAGAAAAGACAACAAGCTTTGGATGTTTGGGAGCACAAAACCGAATAAATATACATTTTTTTTTATGGAAAAAACCCCTAAAAGAATGGGGCTTATCGCCAACCAACAGGGGGTGTGAACGGGGAATAAACAGTAAAAATGATTACCTGGACTCCCAGAATTCCAAACACGATGAAAAAAGCACAGCAAATGAGCACAATGTTTCCAATGGGCCTGAGAGACGTGATCAGAGTCTCCACCACCAGCTTTAGACCAGGAGCCCGACTTATCACCCTGCGACACACACAGTCACACACATGCTACACAAGTACACCAGATAGCATCAATGGAGTAAAACACGAGAGAAAATACCGTAATCCTACCTGAGCGGTCGCAATGTGCGGAGCAGACGAAGCACGCGGAGGATGCCTAAGATTCGATTACCACCTGCTGATGCGATGGAGACCAGGATGTCCACCATGGACACAAACACCAGCAGTCCATCTAAGATGTTCCAGCTGCTCTGCAGGTACACACCGTTTCCGAAGTACATGCCCATAGCTATCACCTACGAATGAATATTATGAGTTGAATAATATGAGGTGTAAAATTAGTTGTAAAAGCACTCGGAAAGAAAATTGCTCTTTTTACGAGTAAGACGAGAAAATGAATCTGGAGTGAAGTGCTCATTCAGGAAACGTGTCTTGTTACCTTGACCATCATTTCAGCCACAAAGATCACTGTGAAGACGTAATTGGACACACTGAGGAACACCCGCTCCTGTCACACACACACACACACACACACACACACACACACACACACACACACACACACACACACACACAAGGGGTTTGTTTCCCAGTAGCTTTAGTACTCTCACTTCATTGTGTTATACAATGAGCTGAAATAAAAATCCATTAATATTGGAGTAAAACCACGATAAAGGAAAAGACTAAGAACCGCACATGTTCTTAAAATGTCTCAGCTGTTACATCAGCAACAAACACATGAACTCTGCTGTAATCAACAGCTTGTGTTTGGTTGGGTTGTGTGTCTTTGTGAGGACTGATCATGAGATATAAGACAGTGAGGCCAGTCCTCACTTCTGTACAGGCTGTTTGAGGCTTGGACTGGATGTTAGCGTTAAGGTTAGAATCAGATGTAGCTTAAGACGAGGCAAGTGTATTTGTATTGCACCACTCGGACACAGAGCTTTATAAGGAATAGAACAACTACATTTAAAAAAGTTGGAAATAATATTGATAGAATATAAGTAAATAGACCACACAAGGAATACAGTTTCAGTGGAAAATTACAACCATTAAGCTGAGGTTAAAAACTACAACAAGGAACTTTCCTTTTGAGTTGATTTTGGAAGTCCCTGTGGACGAAAGTGGAAATGTTTCTGATCGCCAGACTCTCATTGTATTGTATCAGCTGTGTGGTTCTCCCATGCATTCCTTCTCTCCTGTGGGTCCAGTAATATGGAGTGTTGTCGGTATTGCATCCCAGCAGGGAAAGCTGGATCTGGGTCTGACCAGAGACCCCGCTGGTAGCTGGTCGCTGGCAAAAGCCTGGTGCAGCGATGACGGACATTAAGAATAACTTTCTAGAAATAGCCAATCTCATTGCCGATGGTCTCGTTTACTTATGTAGGCCATAGAGAGGCCTCAGCATTACATTGAGAATGTTTTGTAACTAGTTAAAAGTTCCTCACAGTGACTTTAAAGGTTGGGGTTAAGCATGTTGTCAGGGTCGGACAAAAACACGTAAATGTGTGTGTGTGTGTGTGTGTGTGTGTGTGTGTGTGTGTGTGTGTGTGTGTGTGTGTGTGCTACCACGCTGTTGGACGGTATGTCGGGTCTTTCCAGTGCAATGGTGATGCAATTAAGGAAGATGAAGAGGAGGATGATATGATCAAACATCTTGTGACCTATGACCCTCTGACACCACATCCTGAGCCTGGAGAGAGAAACGGAGAAGGAAATAAATTAGTGTTTGTTCTCGTCACACATCACCGACATCACTGCTACTGTCAACATAGTGTTTTTGTTTTGACTCAGCCATGAGCTTCAGCTTTAATTGATAAAAGTGTGTTACTAAGCCTTGGCTGTAACCTTCACACTTCAATTGACATTATTCACGCATGCTGCGTTTTAAGCCACCTCGGCCACTCGGGAGAATATTACAGGCAGTGTGTTTGTGTGTGTGTGTGTGTGTGTGTGTGTGTGTGTGTGTATACTGTGTATTTACCGGTTGTGTGGACCGAACAGATAGAGAGACCACTCTTCATGCTCCAGGCACCACTGAGGCTCATATGGCTCCAGAATCTTCTTCACCTTCTTACATAAACTCTGGCAATAACACACAGACGCACAAAAAATGTCATGAGAATTTTGACAAACTATTTTGACGTTAGTACATTTTCTGTACCGTTATGTGCCCTCATTAAATGAGTCATGCAGCGGTCATGTTGTAATTCAGAATTGAGCGGCTGTGGCGCAGGAGGCAGAGTGGGTTTTCCACTAATCAGAAGATCAACATTCCCCTGGCTCCTCCAGTCCGCACGGCGAAGATGCTGAACCCAAAATTGGTCCCCGAGTGTGAATGAGCATTTAGATTAGATCCTGATGGGCCGTTAGGCACCTGGCACTGCAGCCTCAGCCCTCAGTGTGTGACTGTGTGTGTGTGAACGGGTGAATGTGGACATGTGAAGCCTCGTCAGTGGTCGGAGGAATAGAAAGACGCAATATGAATGCAATGAAATTGAAATTGTTTTCACTTGGTGGAAAACATTGAACTGCAGTAGTGACCTCGTAAAAATTCCAAATACAGAACGAGTTTATCAAAGAATGTTCCCGATATTTTCTCCACCCTGCTCATAATCCAAATTCAGCTAATTAAATGATTTCAAAGTGTCCAAGGGTACGAAGGTTGGTAGTTATGCCTTTGCAAGATAATTAGCAGCAGTTTTTTAATTTATGAACACAGCGAAACATGTTCTTTTATCAGCTTGTTTAAACTGAAAATAACTGGAGGGGGAGATCATGATAATACCTCTCAACTTCACCGTGGTCCATTCAAACAAACTAACATATATTTGAATAAATAAAAACAATAAAAACAATAGGAGCGCTGTACCTCCTCAATCTCATCGTCCTCCTGATCGCTGTGGCAGAGTGTGGTCAGGGGAGCATCGTCCGGGAGGTGAAAGGTGGTGCCGTTGCAGTCGGGCGGGTGGAGCATGGGAACCTGCAGGTAATCCGGCTGGTCCAGCGACGGCTCCCTGCTGCTGAGGTCGGAGCTCGTGTGTGTGTCGGACAGCAGGGACTCCATCTCCCCTGACTGGCTCCTCCTGTGGAGGCTGGGGGCTCGGCTGATGCTGGTCCAGCTGGAGCGACGGCTCTCTGGACCGCCGTCCCACGGGACCTGTGAAGGCAACTTGAAACAATGGGAACAACTAGTTGGATTTCTGATTGATTCCATTAAACACAAGTAAAGATTTCATTCTTTACAGATAGAAAACCAACCTATTTTTAGGCCTTTTCCTCGAAAATTGCATACCACTGGGGCTATTTGAATAATGTTGGTGTTGTAATAAAAGATACACATGTGGGGTTTTGTTCAGATGTGTAAATATCAGTCTATATGTTACTGGTTAACAGTAAATGAAGATGAAAAACAGAAAAAAAGAAAAAGGTTTCAGGTCCGCCTAGAAAAAAAGCACTTTCAGGATGATTATTTCTTTGAAATGATGCAGCTGTAAGGTCTAACTCTAAACCAAAGTATAACACAATATGTGAACATTCTCTCTGCAAAGGTTGACTTTGATCAAGTGAAGCAGAACAAAGTAAGAGAGGGTTTAGTACAGAGAAAATTTTGGCGAGGACTCAAAAATTTGCATTGGGGCACATTTGCGCACATCTGTGACATTTTAATTTTTTCATGTACCAAACCATATATTTCACTTGTATATTACTCATGCTGTTCAATACATCCAAATACAGTAGTTTTGGGCTTTTTTTAACAAAACAAGCTATGATTTACAGTTTTATATAACAATCGCTCAGTCTTCCCCCTCTAGGGGGGGATTGGTTTTTAAAAACAATCATGATCTCGATTCAGGCCGATATGTGATCACATTTTTATGTGACAATAATTCTATGGTGTTTTTCTTAGTAGGGAAACACTCCTAACTTCTGTCTAAAATGGATTAACAAATCATAAAAGATCATTACTCCATGTGACAAACTGCACAGAAAAAAAAGAGGCAGGATATTGATCGGAATAAGTCTAGTGTGTGAAAGTAAAATCTAATGAAAGAATACGATTTTTAGAGAACAAATATATTCATTCACCCCGAGTTCTGACAAAAACAGTTCTCCAAAAAAATGTATGTTATGTGTGAAACCAGATTGAAAAAGGGTGACGACGATCAACAACACCTACGTTACTTTGCAAGCAAAAGTTAATAAGTTAAACCACCTGAAATGTCACCAAAAGGCCATGAGAACATGGAGAAAATCCCCATCGTCCAACCACTCAACATCCACAGCTGGAGAAAATACCATCACTGACAGCAGCATGCCGCCAATTAACAGGCAGCGGCAGTTGAAAAGAGCAGCAATGCATATCATCTTTCTCTGCACTGCACAGGTTACACTCTCTGTCACGCCTAAAAAAAAAAATTCTCTCCTGTGATGATTCAGACACACCACTTGATCAGAGCTGATAGTAACTGTGCTTGGATCCACTCGGGTATGAGACGTATTGACGTACAGACCCGAGACATGAATATGTCAGGCTGGCTGAAGAAAATGTTGGTTGCAAGATATTTGGCTTTGCAAATGTTATATGAGGAAGGAAATGCATTCAAATCATTTGTTGTGTTTTAAGAGTGTCCAGGATGTTACGTTTATTTGTATTTTTTAGAAACACTTAAGGTCATTAAGATGTTTTATTTTCTCATTTGGATTTATAAAACTCTGTTTTTAACTGTGCAAAAAGATCACAAATCCCCAATTAAAAAATGTAGATATTCATCTTTCCAATCATATCTAAAGCACAGCTCAGCCTGCCTTTGTCTCCTTTCATCATTCTCAGTTTCACTTTGAGTGCTCCTGTAAATCAACTTCATGACTGATATTTAATGTGGTGATAATATAAGTTGAAGCACGTGTCCAAGGCTCACCGGTGACCTCTGCTCAAGGCCGTGGACGTCCATGGAAGCAGCGCTCGCCCGCCGCGACTGGCCGTAGTTTATGGTGGGCGTGGCTGCAGTGTGCGTGATGACCGGCAAAGGAGGAGGAAGGTGATGTGGCATGGAGGCTTTTGGGTTCAAGAGACCATTGGGGCTGAGCATCATGGCCTGGATCTTGAGCTCTGCACACACACACACACAGACACACAGACACACACAAACAGATGAAAAAACTTGGAATTTTGGGCCATCATTGGAATCGGTTATGATTGGGGCTGTAGCAACCATTGAAGACACATAGGTCTTTTTTTTTTATGGGGAATTTGAGCACCTAAAGTGCAGTTTACAATGTATAATTTAAAGATGCATATAGTGGAATTTTAAAATAGAGATCCCATGATTTATTTAGACACTATCTGAAAAATAAAAAACATTAATACATACCACAGTTTAAAATTTGAAATTAAGAGACAATTTTACAGAATGTTGGTGCTCTGTCGAAATGATCTGATGGGCTGCTTGGCCTTGTGTGATATACAACTATGTAAAGTATGGTAGGTCAAAGTTGGTGTGTAAACTGTGACAGTTTGGGTAATCATTTTACTGTTCATGTTTGTTTAAAACCAGCATGATCATCTGTCTTGTGTTGCTTGTTTTTCTTGTCCTGTCTGACATCTTTTTAGAGCTGCATTTTCCAGATCTCTGATATTAACTTGGTGAGTGCAATGTTATTATTAACCAGCAGTGAAGTGCCCATTTCAAATGTGCTTATTCAGAACGGAACAATTGCTTGGCCTCCCGTATTGCTGCTTACAGCTTTCTCTGTGAGAACCGCTCATCAAAACAACTTCATACTCAACACTGTGCTTCTTTGAGTCCTGAGCAATACATGTGAATAACATTGTTGCGTCCCCGACCAATGATGAAAATGTACACAGGGTCATTTAGGAACAAAAGCTCACACAAACCGCAACAATAAGCGAGCCGTTCGGCAGTGTAACAGTTAATACGCTTCTCAAAACACCACAAAGTGTGTATGTAGAGCATAAATATGTCCTGTAGATCTCAAGAACTCACACTCAAAACTGCACTTTGTGGCGTCCTCAGCAAGTGTGTCAAGTGGATAAACGATTGTGGATAAAATCGACATAAATACATCCAGACAGAGACTACATTTTGGGTTTGGACAAGAAGGATGAACAAAACTATAACAATAGCAGTTGCAATAATCAAAAAATGATCCTTTCAGGTGATTTCAGGCTGGTGTGGATATTGCCATGACCAGTTTTAAGTTTATCTCAGAGTTTGTACCTGCAGCGTAAATGTCTCTCAACTTCTCCTCATCCTCGAAATTGAGCGATTGTCTCTCGTCATCTGACTCAGATCTGTTGGCATCTCCCTAAAAACAAACACACACACACATACACACACACACACACACATCGCTGGGATCACCACTATCATCATCATCATCATCATCATCATCATCATCTCCATCATCAGTCTCACCCTCCCTTTTCCCACTGTCTGTTGACTGTTGTAAAAGTGAAAAATATGAGCAGGTTGAGAGGGAAAGACTGGGAGACAAAGACTGGAAGGCAGACGGGCGAAGGGGATCTCCAGTGTTCTATAGTTGAGTTATGTGCAAGGCTTTGGCAGCGATCTCCTGTAGTCACGCCAATAAAGCTTTACAGGATTTAATTAAAATTCACACCAGAAAGATGGAGGCAGACGGCTTTGGCAAAGGGTATCTCTGTGTGTGTGTGTGTGTGTGTGTGTGTGTGTGTGTGTGTGTGTGTGTGTGTGTGTGTGTGTGTGTGTGTGTATGTGTGTGTGAGAGAGAGAGAGAGAGAGAGAGAGAGAGAGAGAGTTAGTGTTAGCGAGAGAGAGCAAGAGAGAGAGAGAGAGAGAGAATGGGAGCAAGTACTCTCTGATGCTGGAGACAAAAGATGAAAACTAAACAACAAAAGCTCACCAGCTGTGAATGGCAGGCGATATCAAACACATCCTACCCTGGAGAGTAGTGTGTGTGTGTGTGTGTATGTATGTGTGTGTCTGTGTGTGTGTGTGTGTGAGAGAGAGAGAGAGAGAAAGAAAGATGGAGAGAAAGAGAGACAAGGGGATAGAGTGAGATAAAGGAAGAGAGGACAACTGAGAAATAATAAAGTGCTGGATAAAGAGAGAGAGATGGAGGGGAGAAACCACACATGCAGGATGGTGGAGATTATTCTCTTGTAGGCAGCTTTGGTATCATCATCGCAACAGAGCTCAATTAGTCTCGTTCTTTTTGCCTGTGGCTCAAATAAAACAGCATCTTTGCCCTTACTTCGGCTTGAAAGCCCTCAACCAAAATGGCTACAAGCAGGTTGAAGAGGACGTAGTTGCCAAAGGTCATGAGGGCTACAAAGTAGAGAGCGGCCAGCGGCGTGGTGGAGGCCATCCCGTTGTAGAGCACCGCGTTCCAGTCCTCCTGGGTGAGGATCTGCAGATGGGAAGGGATGTGGAGAGATGGCAGAGAAGTCAAATGTATTCGGGGGTTAGAAAAAACGAAGAAGAAGATAGAAGAGCGTGAGCGGATTCTTCATTTAATATCACATCGTCAGTGAACGTGAACGATAATTATGCTCATCAGCGTTAAATGAGCTCCCGTGGAGTGCTTGTTTTATTACTCTTCCTCCCACTTTGCTTGTGAAGCATATCTTACCTGCCCACCGAGAGAGTTTTAACATTTTGTCGGAGAAAAAAAAATAAAAAGAGTGTGAGCACTCCCAAATTGGAGCAAATGAAATAAGAGAGAACATCATCACGGTTACAACTCGTAACAGCAGCAGCTGTTTTTCGATATGTCATACCAATTAATTTTTAAATCACATTTAACAGTAATTCATTGATGGGGAAATTCCTCTAAATTAAATATTCTTGCTGTACTTATCTGTGTCCTCGTCTATATCTGTATGTTTGCATCTATGTGTGAGAGCGAGCGAGAGCGAGAGAGAGAGAGAGGGAGAGAGAGAGAGAGAGAGAGAGAGAGAGAGAGAGAGAGAGAGAGGGAGTGTGTCCATGTCGGTGTGTTTGTCAAACCTGAAACACGGTGACAGTCGCCCAGAGCAGAGAGTCAAAGTTCTTCCTGTCAGGTAAAGTGTCTCCGCTGTCTTGTTGCAAACTGAATTTACAGCCGAACAAATGCATGCCCAAGATACTGCAACACACAAACACACACACACACACACACACACACACACACAGAAAACAATGAGGAAAACATATTACTTTCATTACATGGTAATCTAATATGAGTATGTATTGTAGCCTGTGTATGTGTAAAAGGTGATGATGCATGTAGTAATATATCCAGTAACGCTGTAAGAACCTTATGATTCGTGTACGGTGTAATTAAAGCTGATAAAAACAGATTGGCTCGTCTCAGCATGCAGCATCGCTTTCAGAGAGAGAGTGAACAAATATACCTGAATATGAATATAAAGAGCATAAGCAGCATGCAGAACGTGGCCACGTTGTCCATGGTCTTCATCAGCACCACCAGCTGCCTCCTCAGGGCAGGAAGGAAGCGGACCAGCTTCAAAACTCTCAACAGGCGGAAGGTACGAAGCACCGACAATCCTCCCTCGGCCTCGCCGACGATCTCCCACACACTAAAACACACGGCGATGACAGGCAGATCATAAGCACACCGTTAAAGTCACATTAAAGCCAAAAGAATCAATATGTGCTCAGTCATTTTTTTTCTGACAGTGACAATGTGGGAAGAGGATATGAGCCAATGCTGTTTACAACTTACAGCATAAAAGAGGTGAGAGCAGCGTGCACTGGCACAGTAAACAAGCAACGCCCTTCAAGCAGCGATACATAATTCAGCTTGTAGTACTACATAATGGAGTGAACACAGGCCGCCTGGACTAGAAGTACAACCAGAGTCACTGTGACGGTTCAGGAGGTGTAACTGCAGTGAGGATTTTCAAGTGACAAGATGACTCCCTCCAAATAGAATTCCTATTTTGGGGTAAACTTACAGTCAGAGGGAACCCACCTGATGATGACAATGATGCTGTCAAAGCCGTTGTAGGGGTTCTTGATGTAGCCAAACAGGCCGAGAGCCATGAGCTTCAGTAGCATCTCGAGACTGAACAGACTTGTGAACACCATGTTACTGATCTCCAAAATATCTGTCAGCTCCTTCGGCTGAAGAGGCGCAAGGTTTGTGGAGAGAAAAACGGGGAGAGATTGATGTACAGATATTGGACAGGCAGAGAGAGAAAAATGAACAAATAAACAGAGGCAGACAGGCTGGCAGCGAGGAGAGCAGCAGAGTCAAGATGTTAGGAGGTTTTGAATTGCTACTCAGGGCGACAGTGAAGGTTCATGAGAATGGAGTCTGAGATATGGAGAGAGAACGGTATGCAGGCTACCCACTATCCTTTGGTAGTAGGGAGAGTGATACATGATGTATTATTAATTCCATTGATATTATTCAAACCAGGGGTTCTCAAACTGCAGGGCAAACTGAAAGGCATTTTCGGGAGAGACAAAGATGGAGTTAATCTGATTATTGTACAAGAGTGCTCGCAAAGTTATTAAGATTGATTCAGACTGCAGAAAAAGTAAAAACGGATAATATTGTTTTAAATCTTGCTTTCAAATAAGTGAAAGTGTCTTGTCTTCATGTTCAATTAGAAATAGAAAGTTCTAGGTAACGACTTTTAAATACATTTTGTTGAAAGATTGAAAGACCTTCGGAGTTCAACTTGGGGCATGACAGGAAAAGTTTGAGAATCCCTAGTTAAAAAAAAATAAACAAAAAGTACGATTATGAACAAATCGTAATAAAACAGTCTATTGTCCGCATATCCAAAAGTCTAATACATCGCGAGTCCATACCATGAAGCTCTCGTCGAGAAAACAGCCAAACAATGGTATTAAAAAGAGCCACCGTGTACCTGGAATTAGGTGGCATTTTTTCATTACAGTGAATACAAACATTGTGGTTTATTTCTCTCGGCTCTTCAAACCAACAACAAAACATTGTAAACAAGTAACTCTGCCTCTGAGCATGCTCGGTGACATTTGCCTGACACAGAGAGACTCTCCAGAGATAAGAAACAAGTCTCTGAGGTGTTTCAGACTAAACTGCACTGTTCACTGTCCATGAAATGAGGGAATGTACTCCAATGAAATTGTATGGCTCTTTGTACTTAATAGTTTTTAGATGACAATTGATTTCTATGGCATAGAGGGGAAAAAAGCTAGACGGGCTTTGGCAACGTATTCATATACAACTTAACTCATTCATACACTTTCTCTTTTTGGATTTGTTGATAATAAGAAAAGGATGAAATAAGGCTGAACTTATCCTTAAACATGAGCTATTCAAGAAGTCAAGGCCATTCAGATCTGTCCTATTGTTCAGGAAATGGGCCAAACGCAATCTTCCCCCGTCTCCTACAGTCTACTCCTGCCTTTCAGCCAATCACAATGTCAGATCTGTCCTCCTCTTCCTCCTCTTCCTCCTCATTCGCTCTCTTCTCTCATTTTTGCACGTCTCTGCTCTCTCTCTCTCCTGTCCCAGGGTCACGCTTTAATTAACACTTCAGGTCTTATGAGTTTCTCCACCTCCTGACACATGCATGCACACACCCACACTCTCACACACACACACACACTCACTCACACACGCTTTGTGATCCCATATGCTTGGTGCTGTAAATGATGATTGGAGGGTACGTTTATTGACACCGCCACACACACAATGATTAGCACATCCATGTTCAATCAAAATGTAGTCACATCCAGTCTGCAAGAGGCATGCACATAGCTATGCATGTGCATACACAAACAGGCGGCCTCTAACGCTAACACACACACACACACACACACACACACACACACACACACGTACCTGTTCATGGTACTCTATGCCCATCGACAGGGTGTTAATAAGGATGGCAATCATGATTCCTCTGCTGAAGTATCTGCTGCCAACAACGAGTTCCAGTTTACTTTGGAGTCCCGCCCAGCAACGCTTGCACAGCCTTTTCGTTGGCTTAGACACCTGTGCATCACCGTGGCAGGGGCTGCTACAGTGACACGGGCTGTTACTATGACACGGGCTGTTGCCATGGCATGAGTTACTGTACCCATGATGCCGGTCTTCGGGCTGCTCATTAACATTTTCGCTGTCTTTAATTTGGTTGTAGTAAATGCAGTACGGGCATACTGAGGACTCTCCTTGGACTTCACCTGGCAATGGGAGCCCAGGGTGCCCGGTGCACCCACCTGCAAGGACACAAGGAGGAGGAGATGTAGACATGGGCCACAACAATCATACAAGCACAAAGGTGTCAGTACATAGATAATTATGTATGTTGCATTCCTGCAACTATTCTGTCATTCCATATATTCTCTGCTTGCCAAAGGAGAGCACCACAGTTATATTTCTGGGAGACAAAAATTCAATAACATGGAAGCAACTGTGCAGTTGAGATGCTTTTGTGAAGATGGGGAGTTCTTTTATTAGAACAGGGGTGTGTGTGTGTGTGTGTGTGTGTGTGTGTGTGTGTGTGTGTGTGTGTGTGTGTGTGTGTGTGTGTGTGTGTGTTGGGGGAAGGCGCGTGGAGTGAAGCGGGAGTAAAATTTCAGCAGAATTCATTAGCGAGCATCTCGGGAGGAATGCTCCAATGACATACCAACAAACACTAATCTAACACGGGCAGTTCACTTGTCATCACAACTATTATCACAAATTCATGTTTAGTTGGAGAGACTGATACAGGAAATCCAATCTAGCCGTTCTGTGGTGTGTGTCTATAGATAATGTGAGCTGCAAGGAACTTGTTAAAAATGTCTCTGCACTGCAAAAAAATTATAATTCTGGAGCTTCGATTTTCTGCATTTTGGCCCAGTGCATGCAAGCACATACTGAATCATTTCTCCTCACTTATTTTCTGTATTGCAAGTCTGTCAGCTACAATTATAATGTATAACTGAACTGTATTAAAATGGAATATTATTTTCTCTTAACCGCTTTTTACACATCAAGGTCACTTCTCACGGGGAGTATTCAGCCTGTGAAACAGTCCAACGTCTATACTCTGGAGGAGCTTTGTAAAGGCTAAGGAAATAACCCCAGGAGATGTCATTGTGATGTCATCAGGGTTACCTCGGCTTAGCGATTACGATTGTATTATGTGAAGCATGCATATAGAGTTTGAAGGACATGTTGGTCTTTTAGAGCATTCCAGGGATTTAAAGTCAGGGTATCTTGGCATCTGCTGCTTTTATTTTAACCATCCACCTTTATGTTTCCATGGAGTGTGGTTGAATGTTATGGAGTACTAAACCTTTAACATCTGGCAAATCAACACCGTAAACTCCTCAAAGATTTTGATTATCTGGTGTAAAATGACATTGTCCGATGAAATATCTTCAATATGCTGTTTCAAATCGTTTGAATGAATATTCACTTCCTAACTTTCACACCTTAAAGCTGGGGTTGCTAATCTTGAGAAACCAGCAGGAGTACACTTGATTTTTTTAAAGATCCAACCGAAAACCCGGCCCAGTGTTGCCGAGGCTTCTGTAGCTCCAGAAATCCCTAAATCTAGCAAGAAAGTTGTCAAGACGGCAACATGGCCGCCGTCCCTTCAGGCCTCCCTCCAAAGCCACTCCCCCAACATTATCACCATGAAGGTAAACTATCAACATAGTATCAACATAGCATTATATATAGCATATTATATAATAATAGTATTTATAAAATGTTTTTGAAGAAGATTACCAACCCTAACTTTAACTCTTTAACTCTTGAATCGAGCACAGAGGAGGAGGTTCAAAAGAAATGTTGGCTTGAATAAGTAGTTTTACTTGAGAGTTATGCTCTTATTTAACATCAGTATCTTTTAAAACATTGGTGTTGTGGGGTATGACAGCATTTGCCTGTTTTTTTTCCACAGCATCTTTGTTTATGTAGAATGCAACTGCTGTTAATGTGTTTTTTCCTTTCATCTTCATCTTCATACATCGTATTCCCCATATTTGTCGACCACAAATCCCATGAAACTACAATACCCAAGAGTGTAATCGTATGTAAGGGATGGACAGATGCGTTGCCTTGGGGCTAATTACCTGAGTATAAATACACCACAGTGTTCTTGCATTCAGTTTTCCTTGTAGGCCTAATCGAGGTCTATGACCAAAAGCATGTTAATGTATTATTTTTTTCTCTAGCCTGTGGAAGCTCCTCATTTTTCATCATAATATTTTGAGCACCAAAAAGCAAAATAAAATTCACCTCCACTGCGTCAGAGGTGGCAGACGTCTGTGATCTGCGTGTCTTAACGCTGCCGAGGGCAAGTGGGGAAAAATGCGCTCTGTTGTAATTTGGGAGCACTGAGCCTCAAGGATTATTTTTCTTTCATGAAAGTTTTTAAAGAATAAAGCACCGTCGCTCCAAATCGCTCTGACAAACACAAACAGAGGAACATTAAAGCTCTGTTGACTCTTTTTGTAAAAAAAAAAACTGACAATGTTGCAAGAATACAGGGGGCCTCCACATGTAAGCATTTCTGTCTGTGGCCCTAAGCCCATTGGTTCCTATTGAAGATGTCAATCTTAAAGTATATAATGTCATTTAAGGTTAAGGTTTCTTTTTTTAAATGAAATCCAACCTTTTTACAACGTAAAAAAAGTAATACCAATTAAAAATATACAACATTTCTTTTTACAATTAACACTTGAAACAATGAAGGCACATAATTGAAACCATACATTCTTTACCTTTTTACTTAAGATTTCAACTTAGTTTCTTTCTTTTTTACAAAATGAACCAAAACACCCCCTCCTGTAATGCCCAGGTTGACAAGCTATGACCTTGACACTCACACTCACACTTTCACAATCACTCACACACACACAGCCCTTCGTCCTCACCAGGCTCCACCTCCAGCTGTGGCAGTCTGTTGGCGGCCTCCTTAGCAACCAGCCTCTTCTGTTGCAGGGCCTTTGCATCCAGGGGACTGAGGAGGGGCGATATGAACGGGTAATTAAAACCATTCCCTCCATTCCTGACAGCGAGCTCAGGCCGGTGATGCTGGTGATGATGCTGATGGTGGTGATGATAAAGCTGATGAAGGTGCGACAGGTCGTTGGGAACGTGTCCCGAGTGCCGGTGGGCAAGTCCGTTCATTTCTGCCGCTCCGCCGCTTCTGGCAGTGGCGCCGCCTCCTTTGTTTTTTTCGCACGCGCTCACGCAGTAAAAGTGCGTGCACGTCTCGGCGTAGCAGCGGGACAGCCGGCGCCACGCCTTGCGGCCCAGGTGCGCCACGTAGCGGATCATCTCCTCGTAGCAGCTCCCCGGTTGACTGTCGCTGGCCAGCGTGGAAGCCGATTGGTTGAGCTGCCGGGCGTGCTGCTCCGATTTCATCAACGCGTGTTCCCTCTGCTTGGTTTCAGAAAACTGGGTTGCTATGACGACCAGGCACAGGTTGATCATGAAGAAGGAGCCCACCTGGTCACGACAAGGCACACGTCACACTCTGTCGTAACACACGGTACGGTATACAGTGTGTGTGAGCGTGTGTGTGTGAGAGTACTTACAATAATTAGGAAGATGAAGTAGATAAAATTGTAGAAAGAATGTGCATCCATGACGTAATACATGATGTCCACCCAACCTTCAAGAGTAATTACCTGCATGAAAGCACACACACAGACGTTAGTGTGTAGTGTGCATCATCATTCATTGATATAAGATGGATATCTTTATGCAAATCATTCAAACATTCACCTGAAAAATGGCAATCCATGCATATCCAATGTTATCAAAGTTAATAGCTCCTTTGTGCGGGTTCACTTCCCCGGCCCGACACTCATTGTAATACTGGTACCAGTTCACACACGACACCGGTTCGTCTGCTTTGAGCCCCATCTCTGGACGGGCCTCCTCAGCACCCAGGAAGCAGGACGTCCCGCTCACACGGCGGCGAGGCACATCAGTGCATCGAAGCATCCCGTTCTCTCTCTCCATCGAGCAGATGAAGGGATGGTCGTCGGTGCCATCTGGCTGATAGTAGCCATTCAGGAAGGACATGTTATATCTCCTGGAGAAGATAGGAACAAATATATATTGCTTTATTCATGTATGTATCCTTATTGTCAATAAATCCTTCAAAAAGACCAAAACCAACAATGCTTGAGTCTGTTTCTCAGAACCTTTTAACTTGTTTTTCCTGTCTGGGGCACTCAGTCCCATTTGGTCCTTCAGAAGGCTTGAATCATTGAAAATAGGTCACAGAAATGTAGATATAGTTGTATTTTTGCATTAAGAGCTGGACACCGTCGGTTTATTTTGGCAGTCATTACTCTGCAGGAGCAAACATTGCGTCTATTGCGGACTATTTTAAGATGCAGATTGATAGACATGTGGCGAAATAGTGGGGACTTACAACAACAGGGCAAAATTGACTCATTTTGGGCAACAATGGATCTCTATAGCACAGAAGGAAGACTAAGGCTGCACAAATAATACTTGTTATTCAAATAATTTCGTTGTTGGTTTTTGTCCAATAAGAAACACATTCAACATCACGAGTAATATGTTTGTAACTGACAAAACAAAATACACACAATGCGTTTCAGGGCAAATTCAGGTAAAGTTAGATTTTCTTTTTTTTAAAGATAGATAACTCTATCGATCTTTTGTTTGCACAAAAGGGTCTGATTGCTGGAAGAAAAACAGACAGACATGTGCAAATACACAAGAGTGCTTAAGAAGGAAATGAGGGAACCGAGAGAGAAATACAGATGAAGGGAAAAAAGAAAAGAGAGAGGGAGGGTGCAGTCGAGAGATAAGCAATCAATCATCTGTGGTGTATAGAGAAGTGTCACAGAGAAGCAGCGCTCCCTCACTTATTGTTAGGAAAGGTCATTTTCTTGTTTATGAAGCAGAAAAAAATACAAATTGCGAACTGAAAATAAAATCTGGAGACGGATTAGCTGAGTAGAAATGTGTTGGCTACTTCTGCAGCAGGCTAATGTGGCCACGTGAGATAAAAGCAAGAGCCAATAACAATGTGATATTGTCTTTCCTCATACAGCTGTAGTATGTTGGAAAGCAATCACAGACTCCTGCCTCAGTGATAAAATCAGAATAATGCAGTGCTTCTGTTTTTGTCCCACTGCTGTGTTATAGTAATAATAAACTGAGTTTACGGCTCTCCAAAGTGACAACAGAGAATTACATATAACCGAGGAGTATCGTTCACTCTTAAATCACAATCACTTTCTAAACCCCATCGTTTTACTCCAACACCTGCTGGTCTACGTTACGGGGATCCCACATCAACAGTCGGCTCTTCTCTCCCAGACTATAAAGGTAATGGGTCTGGCACAAGAGGCGTCTATATATTATGCAATACATTTGCAGCAGACAGCCACTGAATCTTACGCTCTGACAGCAGATTTGAAAATTGATGTTGCAGCGAAAGAGTGGAATCATGTTCACTCGTCGGCCACTTCAATAAGAAAGCTCGTACAATTGGATGTGAGCCAATACATAAGCGCTGCCAAAATCCATCTTTACAAAGAGAACAATGTTCAGTTGTGATTGACACTGTCTGAAAGGTATTGATTTACCTACACATTTATTATTGAGGTTAAAGTTTGTAATGATGTTGAACTTGATAGCACTTTAATAAGGTATTTATATATACATACATATACGTATAAACAGTATATACATACATATATGTATATGCATATATACATATATACACACATAAAGTGTACATGTATATGTGTCTTAAAAAAGTGACAGTATAGTAAGTCCCGATAAACATCATTAAAAAAGTCATACAAGATATAGTGTAGAATGGGAAAAATGCTCTCATTAAAAGTATAATATATATATATATATATATATATATATATATATATATATATATATATATATATATATATATATATATATATATATATATATAAATATATATATATAGGGCTAATATATGTATATATGTATATATATAATGTACTCTAGTACAACACCCACTATGACCTCGATACTACTGGCAGCAGTAGCTCAGTCCGTGGGGGGGAACTGGAGAGCCGCCCGTTCAAGTCCTCGCCCAATCAAGCACAATCAAGCACTGTGGAGTGTGGACTGGTAGCTGGAGAGCTGCCAAAGGTCCTTGAGCAAGGCACACCCTTAAACTGCTCCCTGGACTAAAACTAGGATGGGTTAAGTACAAAGGCTGTGTGTCACTGTGTGCTGTGCTGTGCACAATTGTGTGACACAAATTGTTGATTTACATAAACATAAAATAGAATAATTACCTTTCTGATAGTGTCACAAAAGATGAATAATGATACGCCCCGTAAAAGTAGAATTCACGGCAGAGCTGTTGTAGTAGATTATACAAGCGTTTCCAATAAAGTGTCTAGTGAGTTTATGTGAAAACGTTATGGGGCTATTAAGAGACATCAATCTAGATTAACTCAATTATAAAAATGTTTTTCTAAATTGCCTTTATTGACTGTTTAGGCTTAAGCTCAGGGGCAACACATTGCTGCAACCCTGAAGGGACTCTTCTTCTATGGAAATGTGCCATGATTCAGAACTGTTGGCGAAAGGTTCATGAACGTATCATTAATATCACTTAGAGCTCTGCCCGAGGCTACATCTTCTTAGTGATCCACAAATGACTTCTCACTGTGGAGCCACAGACTTTATTCAGACCAGTATAAATGTGGGAAAGCAAATTATACTGGAGGAACCCAGATGAGCTCTTAATCCATGACAGAGGAGGCAACATTGGCGACATACGAACAAACGAAGGTCAACTTGAAGGACAGGAGTGACACATGTGGCAAAGAGGGGAGACTGCTTTGAATACGTTGGTAATGTGGACAGATCGTGAAGTAAACTCAGGAAATATTCGGCACACATGATGCTCTTTGAGTGCCTGAGAATTAATCTGTTGCTTGTAAACTATTGTGAGAACAAACATTTGATTTGTGTGTTGTTGTTTTTTGTTTTTAAACATACATAGACATTTCATTTGTTGAACAAAAAGTGATAATGTTAATAAAGAATCATTAAAATACTACAAATTATTATTATGACAAAAAACATAGATCTTTTTTTTCTCAAAGGCCTTAATCAAAGTTTTCTATTTTTTCTTTTATGTGATTATGTGTTTTTAATCTTATTTTGGGGAATTTAAAAAAAATGTAATCACTGTCCTTATGTTTATTGGTGGAGCAGATTGGTTTTAATCTAGTTTTTCCTTTGCTACGCAGATTGAAATGTTGTATTGAAAGCTTGAATGCTATTTCAATTCAATTAATTATTAATTTTGTTATTGTTATTATTGTTATTATTACTTATTCAGTTACAGTAGTGACTGTACCGTCGTTATTAAACAATTGATTCCTGTTATCTGCCTACTCCAAGCAGTACAGCAGCATAAAGGCTGTTTTGACACATCCCCACCTCTGAATTCACCGCTGTCAGGAATTATTATCTAATCGGGATGGTTGAGCAGATGTGAGGTCAGATGGTGAACATGATGCTGTCAGATGTTATGTGATATCATCCCATCGTGTTTGTGAACATGTGAGCAGGAGCGAGGCCGAGAGTGATGGTGCAACGGGCGGCAGTTGGACAGTGATCGAGGATGACATGAAGGACCACGGAGGAGAGAACTGGAGTGACGGTGAAACTCTGAGGGTTGGTGTTGAAACAGCCACTGAGAGTCCCTGAGTAGCGACACACAAAATGCATTTAGCCCTCTTAATCCCGTAACACCCTTGATTTGTGATCTCTAATTCTGGAGGTTCCAGCAGGAAGCACATTCACTTCCTCCCAGATGGAGCTGATTAGAGGAAAAACAAGATCAGACCATCGGTGGTATTGATCCCCGTCTTAGAAATAATAGGGGAGTGAAAGAAGCTAATCGGTTGTGAGGAAACTTTTGACACAGGTTTCAAAATAATGAGGCCAACCCCCCCCCCCCCCCCCTTTTTCCCCCTTGTTGTGACATCTGCCGGTTTCTATGGTGACTCACATCTTGACGTCCTCTCCCATGAAACAGCGGTTCCTCAATAGCCCCGCCCACAACTGCACGCCAACGATGCCGAAGATGAAGAAGACGAAGAAGCACAGTGCCAGCACGTTGCCCAGCATGGGAAGAGTGTCTAGAAGGAGGGTCACCAGGATACGCATACCTGCCAACACACACACATACAGCATAAACATCATAGGCAATTGTGCACGTATAGTAAATATCTGCATGTAAACATGACTTTTTTATCACGGGAAGAATTGGCCAGACAGATTTGGAGAATAGATTTCCATGACTTTTTCATGACTTTAAACCAAATTTCCATGACCAAATATTTTGTGAAATCTCGGTGTATACATAAAAAAGTGAGAAAATCTAGTATTTAAACTAACAATGAGAATTCCAAAGCATACAGTAAACCTTAAATGACACAAATGAATGAGAGACAATAGTTTGATTAAAAGAAAAAACATTTATATAGATGCCTGTATGTATGCCTGCTTATATTTTAAGCGTCTTTCTTTAAAAAGCATATTCATTATTTAAAACTCGGCGTAAATGAACGACATGAACATAAGAATATAACACATTTCCAAAACTTTTGGGATTTTTTTTTTTTCAAGGACTTTTCCAGGCCTGGAAATAACCATTTAAAAATCCCATGACTTTTCCAGGTTTTCCATGACCATAAGAACCCGGCAGGAGCAATCTCCTGCAGGATTTACTCAAAACTGCAATTAATTGAATGGCAAATAATTAGAGTTTAAATAGTGATAATTGGCCTCCACTTCAATTTGCTGAAGAGCGCAGATACAAATTCTTCCCCTTTCTTGCATGAAACCTTGGCTTCAAACTTCAAACACACTGAATTGTGCTTAAGTCACAGAGTGTCGTTAAAAAATAAAGTTAAGTTGGCTGGCCAGTTTATGCAACAAGCTGTTCAGAATCACAATGATTTCCATGACTTTGTTCACTGTGTCCTGATTTGTTTTAAACATGCATTCATCAAAAAGAAAGCAGGAGCCGCTAATAGCAATGAAATGGAGTGGGATTTACAGTTCAGCCAGAGAGGACAAGGACAGTGTCACATTCTTCATTGTCTTGGCTGTGAGTGCAGTTGTTGACTTTCGGCTGAGGGTGTTCCCATGTCAGATGGACAATGTAGGAATTGCCTGCCTTTTTATACATTATGCTTCATGATGAGGGAGAGAAAGTTGATTGCACTTCAGGAGACACTTGGTATCTTTCCCGCTGATGCTCTGCCAGGCCCACACTGCAGTCATCTTCACTTGTTGGTTTTCGGGGAGCAAGTCAAACACACAATGAGTTGGATTGCAGTCAGGTCAGTAAATTGTCCAGTCGCTAATGTTGGCTGTAAAAATGTCCTTAATTGCCTTCTCTCTTCTCTTCTTCTCTTTACCCGCTGCATTGTCCTGAAGTTAGCTGAGTCCTATACTGTTTGTTGTTCACCCAATCTAGATGTGAACACTCTTAGAAGTGCACAGTCAGCACTTTACCCTCACAGTCACTGTTTCATTAAAAAAAAGCCAGTGTACTCGAGTGCGGAGCCAAACCAGTAAAAAGACAATGAAAAATGTCCGTAATCCTCTGCGAGTGAAGTGGATGCTGGAGGAGAAAGGATAAAAACTCACTGGGAACTCTGTTGATGGCTCGCAGCGGGCGGAGAACCCGGACGGTCCTGATAGCCGACAGGCTGACGTTGTGTCCGTCCAGCGAGTACTCCAGCATTCTGCGGAGAGGGAAAGCCACCGCTGTGTCACTGACATCCTGATCAGCTCGACCTTGGCAAACCCTGAAGGTCTACAGGGAGTCCAGCGGGACGCAGTGCACTGTTTCTGGGATACATTGCCTTTTAACTACCAATCACCGAGGTCTCCGTCTCTGAGGGCCCAATGATGCCATTGTCATTCTGCGACGCTGTCACGCGCACACACACACACATTTCCGCTAGTTCGTCTAAGCACGCGCACACACACGCTTGACATTTAACTGGCATTAAACAAGTGTCTAAGCTTTACACAAAACACACACATACACACACAATTTTGGCTCATATTTAATGTCAGATGCGCTTGTGCACACTTGTATGCATGTGTGTGTGTGTGTGTGTGTGTGTGTGTGTGTGTGTGTGTGTGTGTGTGTGTGTGTGTGTCTGTTAAACACTCACCCCACTAAAACAATGAAAAAGTCCAATCTGTTCCATGTGTCGCCAAGGTAACCGTTGTGACCTATGACCCCAAGAGCCACCATCTTCATTATCATTTCCCCGGCAAAAAAAACAAAGATCCCATCATCCAGAGCCTGCACACACACAGACACACACAGAGACACACACACACACACACACACACACACACACACACACACACACACACACACACACACACCTAGAGAATTAGTGTAAACTGATTAAGTGGGGGGAAAATTAAAGCAAAAACTTTTCAGACCCTTGATAATAAAGTCTCGAAGCTGAACATAATTAGTTTGTAATTTCAGATTTTGTGAGTGTGTGTGCATGCATGCGTGTGCGTGTGTGTGTGTGTGTGTGTGTGTGTGTGTGTGTGTGTGTGTGTGTGTGTGTGTGTGTGTGTGTGTGCACTTTACCTGCAGCAGGAAGGGTGTGTGGTCACATGGCTGGAACATCCCGAGAGTCACGCAGTTCAACAGGATGGCCAAAATGCTCACGCGCTCAAACCATGTGACAGGAGGTTAAGGGTCAACACCACGGCAGGGACTTTGAACATTGATTACATTTGCAATATTCGATATTAGTGCATTTCATGAAGCGGTGCATGTAAATGTAGCTACTTAGGTTGATTGACGGGAGTCTTAGCTAACAACAACAAGCCGAGTAGATTGCCGCTCGTACGTCCCACTTCAGCTCCGTGCAGGTGTCCTCCCTAAGGGTTATCCGGCTCAAGCATCTGGCAAGATGTTTAAAGCAGGAAACCCAAATACAAGCTGCACATCAGAAACCAAAAAGTGATAGTTGCTGCCTCCATGGTTTTCTAGAATTTATGGAATTGACTGAATGCAAAAGGGAAAAACACATATGTTTTCCTCTTATAGTGCTTTTTATCAACCTAGATTGTTTTGGTGTGAGTTGCCTAATCTTGGAGATATAGGCCAAATATAATGGGACTATGTGGCACTTGGATTGTGGTGAGTTTTATAGATTCCCATTACATTCGAGAGAACACTTGTCACTTTCGCATTATCCTTGTCACCTTTACATTCCACCTTAAAGTACCTTAAAGTTATCTGTGCACTTAGTTTTTACTTTAATTTTATATTCTACAGTAGATTTAATTGTAAATATTCATGCTCCCATTTATTGCACTTTATGTAAAATGTTATGCGCCTCCCGCCAAGACAAAATCCTTGGCAATAAATGGTTCTGATTCTGAGCAAGCTGATATCGCCCAAACTAGGCAACTCCCACCAAAAAAATCTAGATTGATAAAAATGTTTTTTCTTTATTACGGGCTGAACTGTCCCTTGAAGATTCGATCGCAAGGGCAGCTTCAGTGCTCTTTGTCATAAATTCTGCAAGTGTCTGGAACTCTCCCGGAGTAGTAAACACCATTCTTCCAAAAAAGATATTGGACAGCACTGTCTAACATGTAACTCTAAAATCTCACATTGAGATGTGGTGGCTGTGAAGACCACAGGATGGGATTCAGATCATTGTCATTCTCATCAAACCACCCAGTGACCCTCGTGCCCCTGAGTGGAATCATCTGCATTCATTATGTTTCGCTGCTCATTTATTCAGGTTTTTCCTTTGATTTGTCATCCGTCCGTATCTAGCCAATGGTAATGTCTGCAGAAACCCAGGGGAAACCCCGAGGAAGCTGACTGTTAGACATTAAACGTCCAGCCTTGTCTATCTTTCAGTGTACAAAATACTACCAGACTGAAATTACAAAAGATCTGCGAGCGAGCACAAACAACTCTGAATTTTGCGCCTCACGGCTTGTGAAATCAAATCAAAGCGAGAGAACTGACTGAGCCAACCTAAAAAACAACTGATATAAGGGTGGAAACGAGCGATAATGAGCTTAAATATATCAACTTTAATTTATAAGCACTACTCTTGACTACAAAAGAAAGACAGCTACCATTAAACAGTCGGCAAGACATTTCAAGTCAGTTGAAGTGTAAACTTGCTTATGGTGGGGTTTTTTTTGCTTGCTTGCTGTCAAACTGGAAAGATCGCGGCTCAGAAGTGGAAAGCGGAGAAGTTTAAAGGGGGAACGAGTCTGAAGTAGAACGTTAAAGGAAAGATTGTGTTCGCTTCACACAAACACAGATGCAACACAACATACACTCACGTTTGAGCCCAAATGTGAAAAGGAACGTATACGTCTACTCAAGAGCCAAGGACGCGTACATAACAAAGCCTGGAGCATGCACATGGACGCACACGGATAGGCACACATGTGCACACACACACGCGCTCACACACACACAGACACACACACAGAGAGTCCCCTGCCCGGACACTTTGCTCTCAAGAGGGCAGAAAAATTAATGAGAGTACAATCCTTTATCACCCTTGAGACAGAGAGAATGAGAGAGAGATAGAGAGAGAGAGAGAGAGAGAGAGGGGGGGGGGGGGGTAATCCAGTGTCCTCCCTTTGCTGTGGTTGCCATGGGAACCCCCATCTCACCGTGGGAACTGACTCCTGAGTTTCACAATCCGCTCGCATCCTGTCTGGACTGGAACACAACACAATTAATACGCACACATAAAAACACTCACACGCACACACAGTAGGAAATTATGTCCTTCAGCGCAACTCCATCTAATCCCGCTCCATCTGTATAGATTACAGCAATACACACACACACACACACACACACACACACACACACACACGCGCATATGGTCGAACAAGGGACGGAGCGGGGTCACGGTGTGAGTGATGGATGAGATGGGAGTGTTTCCAGCGGTGGCCCATCATTCAACATCCGTGATGAAACACAGTGGGGACGTCCTCTCCTCTGTCCCTCCGCTCCGCTCTATTCATCGCTTTTCCTTTATCTACGATCACGCTCAACCTTTCCCTCTATCATTTCTCATTTTCCTCCACAGCCCTTTTCCCCTCTCTTTGGCCCAATTATTTTTTCTCTTAGCTCCGCTCCTCCCGCTCCCTTGCTTCGTATATTGCGACGTAATTTCTCATCTTCATTCCGTATCATTTCTTGCATATCTTTTGTGCTCTCTCCCATCTCTCTCTAACCAAACGCCCTTCCCGTCCGTTTTCATCCACATCGCCACAAAAGATTGCCCTTGGGCAGAGCTTTAGTCTCTCTGGCAGAAACCTGAGTCTCAGCCAACAGATAAACTACAACTACACTTAATAATTAACACCGACAGAGCGATGGAGAGGCAGGGAGACTGACGGGGTGAGATCTAGATGTAGATACAGTAAGGGAGAGGTGGCGGGGAAAGAAACAGGGGGCAAAAAAACAAGGGGAACGAGAGATGAGGAGAAGGGGGGGAAAGTTAACTGGCGGGATGACAGAGGTTAACACTCCAGCGATACAAGTTCTTAAGTGTAAACAACTGAAAATGTTACGTGGCCTCCATGCTTTGTTCTATCTCCCTAATTGCCTCATCTTCGTGTTCTTCCTCCCCCTCCAAGAACCACCACCTCCTCCTTCTCTCTCATGCTCTCCCCCACTCCAACTCTCTCTCTCTCTCTCTTTCTCTCTCTCTCCTCGAGTGCCAACACAGGTAATAAAGGTCAGGCAGACATTATAAATCATATCCGATCACATCACCCTGATCTTTCTGGCATCATCCTCCACCCTTGGCTCGGATACACATGCTAGGGGCAGCATGTGGGAACATTTTCATATGCAATGTTCATTAACTTAAAAGGATCACCCATAGGGACACACAGGCCATCTGGATACACACAGAATATGTGGCCACATTTTCTGGCTTGGAAAGCTTTTAGATTTTGCAATGTGGTACCACAGTCTAACAAGACACCCGATAGCTTTATGTATCAGTTATGAACCATTAAGGAGAACAATTTCTGGGCTGTCATGTTGTAAAAATCCCTTTGGCTGGTACAGTATGTATCCTCCTCCAGGATGACAGTCTGTCTTTGTACCTTACTCTTGAATTCATGCGAGAGACTCCTCCAGTGGACCATTTATACACTCACTCTCTGAAAAAGCTCTGCAGAGAATGAGAACCAAACCTAATTTTTAACAGCTTAGTCACATTAACATGATGTAAAGTCAATTTAGTGACTACTAACACTTATAATTGCAGACCTACTGCCTTATTTAAAAACGGAGAAACCTGCAAGTGCCTATTAATGACTTCTTAACTAAAATATGATATATTTTCTGGCTCTATAGATTCACCACTTTGGTCCAGACTGAAATATTGAAACAACTACTGGATAGGTTGTCATGATATTTGGTACACATGTTCATTGTACCCAGTGGATGCATCCTAAAGACTGTGGTGATCCTCTGACTTTTCATCAAGCACCATCATTGCATTAAATGTTTGAATTTGTCATTTGGATTTATTATCAAATAGCTTAATGGAAATATATGATTTCGTTTTTTTTTAAATAAAATATGCTAAGCCAATGGTTAAAGGGTCTATCAAGCCGTGTTTCTACGTAAAATGTAACATTATTATTAAAGGGAAAACCCAAAGGCTTCAAAAAGATGAAGGTTTCATTTACAAACTTGATGGACTATAAATCGTGTTACTTTTCTCATTTAAATTAAGACCGAGACAACACTGAAATGCCATTACAAATGCCATTCATCTCTTCCAGGAAGCTCGCGGAAAAGAAAGTCTTGGGCTGGATATCCGCTGGCTGCAAGGGAACCCCAGAAACATTGTCCGTTTCCCCAAAAAGCTCAATCGTCTCCAGACTGATAGCTGATGGGTTCAGACATTAGTTAATCATTAAAGTGTCACAGGTCATCACTTCCAGCATTCGTAGCTAAACCAAAGAAAAATAATGCACGGTAATTCGTAGATATCCCACGCGATTATTTCGTATATGTTATTCAAGTAATCATGAACGAGGAAGTATATAGATCACAAAATCCCAAACAGGGCGGACCGGATTGGGAGTTGGATTGGTCCAAACAACAGCGATCTAGTCGTTTGTTCCCCGTATGAAATGAAAAGTCAATTTGCCAGGTAACTTGCTTCATGTAGTTACGGCACATCTACACTTATTTGAACCCAAACGACAATCTATTCCTAAACCTAAGGAAGTAGTTCTCTTGCCCATACTTAACTGTGTGGCTTCCTGTGAAGACAGAAGTCTATTTTTGAAAAGACTGTATGCGAGTAATGAGCGGAAATTGACAGCTGTTCCAGGCTTTTTGTAGGAAAACGCACGAAAAATGAGGGGTAACTTTTCGCGAGATATCATATAAACCATTGTAGGAGAATACTTTGCATTGGTATCTCAACTACAGAGGTCTATCTGGTTCATTTAGAGCCAGTGTAGTTTTGGATAAACATGGCCATCCAAAAGCTACTTTTATTAATGACACAACTGGCCTGTTGTGCATTAATATGATTTGTTAACCATGAATAAAAACAAGTTATAAAGCCAATAAAGGGCTCCTTACACGAGAAAGTGGTATTGATCTAAATAGCAGGTGGATCTGGATGAAAATCCTCAAATGTAAACTGTTTATGAATGAGCAACCTGCTCACTAGCTTCCTCATGCTCTTTGCTTCCACTCTGGTCTCCACACACACAGACTTTATTAACCGCAACCTAGTCGAGCTCAAAGTCTGTCATGTGCAGTGTGTGTGTGAGTGTGAGTGTGAGTGTGAGTGTGTGTGCTTGTGTGTGAGAGAGAGAGAGTGTATGTGTTGGTGCAAAAGAGGGAGAGAGTGTCTGAATGTGGTTCAAGTTAAGAAACTGTGAAGTTGTCAAATCTTCTGGCTCCACCTCCTCAGAGTGGTGACAGCTGGTAACCATGGAAACACTTGCAGGAATCCTGTTAATTGGCTGAAATGACAGCTCACCCTACTTTGAGTAAGACCTCCTCCTGTCCATCGCTGTCTCCCTATCACCCGCGTCTCCCTTACACGCACACACACACACACACACACACACAACCCAATTAAGAGGCGGTTTTAAAAAAAGGAAAATACAGTGATAAATAGGATGGCAGGGGATTGATATTGAGTAAAGGGTGATGAGAGAAAGAATAAAAGAGAGCGGGCGCAAAAGAAGAAAGGCGGGCACAGAAAGGTACTAGTAAAGGAGTGACAGATACAGCTTTTCTCATCTTTGAACAAAAGGAAACGCTCTGAATGTTTCATGCACTGCTGAATAAGTTATGTATATGTGTGTGCATGTGCGGTGTGCAGTGTGCGTGTGCGTGTGTGTGTGTGTCCACATGGATGTGTGTGTTTCTATATATGTCATACGTTGCATGGGAAAGCACAGCATTCACAAAGTAGGCATCTTGTTCCACACTTAGAGGGAATCTAACGTCTCCCTCTCCCAAAGAAACAGGAAATTACACAAATCAATGAAGCTTTGAAAGGAATACAAAGCCTGTTATATAATAGCGAAAGCCAACGTTGTTTTTGTGCCAAATAATTGTGTTGGATAGATGTGCTGAGGGGTGGAAGAGATGTACAGTATGGTGTAAACATGGCACAAAGGAGGAGGACTGTGTTTCTGAGAGGGAGGAAATGGAAGGACATGAGATAGGAAATGAATTTGTAATATGGACTGAGTGCAAAAAAAAAAAAAAGGCAGAAAGGAAGGAGGGGTCACCTCAGGAAGAAATGGGACTTACACTCTTGGGGACTGCTCTCCCTCCCAGTGAGCTCACATTAATGTCCCTGTCGAGCAACGTCCACCCACATTACTTCCCCCGCAGATCAGTCACAGACACACAGACACACAGTAACACACACGCACACACACACACACACACACACACACACACACACACGGCGTATGTATAAAGTATCGACATGTATATATGTAATCATATAATGGGCCAGTAGCCAGTAGCCGTGCTGCGTTACACGCAAACAGATGGCATGACTGACGGACACGCGAACACACACACAAACAAACAAATTCAGCAATCGGAAGTAAGCGGGCCGTCGGGGCAGAGCTACGCTGTTGCCAAGCAACCAGGTGATTCCTCTAAAGTGCCTCTCTATGGGAGATTCCCTCGTTTGTGTGAGGGCATTCACACGCTCGTGTGTGTGTGTGTGTGTGTGTGTGTGTGTGTGTGTGTGTGTGTGTGTCCAGTAAGTTAGTGCTGACACAGTGAGCGTACAATAATCTGGGATGCGACCATGGTAACAACCCAGCAGGCTACAGAGGAGTTTTGTTGATGGCATTTATTTCCCCCCCCCTTTTTTCCTTTTGGTGTACATTTTATTTATTCAGCAATTATGTATTTATATTTTATAGAGAACACAGAGTGCTGACGGTGGCAAATACCCGCAGACGTGCACAAACCAGCGCACAACGACACCCGCACGCGCAAACAGAGACACACACACACACACACACACACATGGAGTCATAAGCAGCGGAAAATATTCAATTTGGAAACCCTTGACAAATCCCTGAGGTGTTGCTGACGTTTATGCATGCTTCGGAGTATTCATAGCCGCTTACACACACACGCGCGCTGCAGGGCTGATAACCACACACACACACACACCTTCACGTCATCAACAGAAGAGGTTGAGACAAGGAGTGAGAGACAGGGAGGGGAATGGGAGGTGAGTGGATGAAGAGAAGAAGCAGAGCGAGGTTCGGAGGTGGCGTGAGTTCTTAGTGTTTGTGACTCCTGCTGGATGAACGGAGGCCGGTAACAATGCTCCTGACAGGCGACTGTAACCCTGGAGATTCATTAGGGCTTGTCACCATGGAAACATCCAATCAGGGGAAAATGTTACCCATCTTTTCCAAGAACTAATGGGTCCAAGGAAATACCTGAGCTCTTCCACACACACACAGACACACACACACACACAGACACACACACACACACACACACACACAGACGTAGACACACACAGACATGCACGATACTGACCTTCTTCCCGTCTCTCTTGTGTTTAGAGCTAAAGTAAACATCTCGGCGCTAGGAGCCTTGTAGGTACAACGGCTTTGAGAGAGTACAGAGCTGAAACACAAACAGACAATGTCTCGCTCACATTCATTCGCTTTCTCTAAACAGAATCTCTCTCACACACACACACACACACACACACACACACACTTGCTGGCAGTGCTTCAGGTGCACTCCCGGCAGTGAAGGATATGGGTGGCAAACAGCTCGAAGGCACCAGGAGCGGGGTGGGCTGGTTTGGGTCAGAGCCAAAAGAACCACTGGTGCTAGAGTGGGATATGGCAGCTCCTCCTTTTCCTCTTCCTCCTCCTCCTCTTCCTCCCCTTGTTCCCTCTCCTCGCTCTCAACTGACACATGCACCTTCTCCCCCTCCTCCTCCTCGTCCCCTTCCTCCTGCGTTGGTCCTCTGTGCTGCTCATGCAGGTCTGAGTCCTGGTTGCCCGTCATTGCCGTGCTGTGAACAGCCTGAACCTGAAAGAGGGTGCAGGGAAGGAGGCAACGGCAAACTGTTCAGGACACGGCAACATATGGGATGCATGTGTGTGTGTGTGTGTGTGTGTGATTCTGCTGCTCCACGAAACAAACAGAAACTGCGTTGACTGTCCGCGAGACCCTTCACTCTCTGAGCTAAGCAGCGTAGAAATAAAAGATCCTTCTCTGTTTTTCTCTGAAACAACAAGCGACCTTCAGGAGGAAGAGTCGCAGCCAGCAGGCGAGGCATTCCTGTGCAGGAAACATTCATCTAGAAAAACCTAAACAGAATGAGCTGAAGGGATGAGAGCAAAGGTGCAAACACAGAGACAGTGCAGACCACCGGAAGCACTCAGACCACTTTCTTTTAATCCTAAAGCTGGACAATTCAGTGATGACAACCGACCATTACTATGATGCTTTTAATCCAGACTGCTTTTAAACAATCTGGACATACAGAGAGAAAGTAGCTTAGACAGCTTGTTCATGAAGAGAATAAAGTCTGCAGTATTTTATTAATTTACAATCAATTCCCACTTATGATGATTACTTATAGCTCTGTGGGTAATATTTTTTCTCTTGAGCTATAATTTAACATAAAAATCTCACGACACGCAGTGACTTTGTCAAGCTCCAGCAGCCTGTGGGTAAAATGTACAACTACTGACAGGGATTTCTTGAAGCATTGGAGTATCATGCAGGAAGTGTCAAATTGAATGATAATCTCGGTTTAAATTAGGAGCGTGATCACAAGAGCGGATTCATTTCGTGGCCTTTCATTTCCTGTTTTAAATTTCGTCACATTTTCTGCTTTATTGGACAGTATGCAGTGGAGTTTGGCAGGAAAAGATGGGAGTTGGAGCATGTGACACAGTCCACATTGTCTCGAATGCACAGCAAACGCTCCCCACTGCTCATTCCGTTGCCTATTGATCCCCTGAGATTCTAGCAAATTTATTCCAAAAGCTACCAATTTGTTATCAAGTTGGAGCAAGAGCTGCATTATTTGGAAAATGAACATAAAGAGCAATCAGGACAGTAGACGTCGGGGCCAGCAACCAGTCTGTGCAGGCATTATACGCGGCCTACCGTGTGACAGGACAAGAGGAGAGCTGGCATTCAAGTTCACAGCGGAGATAGGAGTGTTTCTGTGTGTTTCTGTGTGTGTGCGTTTGATGAAAATAATGAGATCTGCCACTATCCTCCTTTCCTGTGTATTATTATGATGGGCACGTTTCCTAGATTGTGTGAGGAGACCATGGGCTGCACAGTTTAAGGTTTTTTTGTTGTGATTCAACCGTAGCTGATGGGTGGACATCAATCAACCATTGAAAACAAAAGAGCAATTCTCCTGCACAGTTAAAAACCTGCTGATGAGCGCTTTCAAACGACTTTAAAAACTCATTATGAGCCTCCCTTGCTAACAGCCAGGCCATGTGGAAATTAAATCATCCTCTCAACCAGTCACCATGAACAAAATATATTCACACCTCTCTATAAGAAACAAATTAAGTTTTGTATTCCTTCCTACTGTGCAGTGTGCACTCATCACAAATGCATAAATTGCCTAATCCTTTTACCACGAATTTACAACAGCATGGTGCTCAATAAAACCAGGGCAGACAACAAATATCCATAAATTCAAACGTTTTCTTTTCACTCTTAGTGTACAGTGGTATACAAAAACCCTCCTGAGGGCCAACCAGTTCCATATACTGACGATGTCTATGAGAGTACAGCATTACACTGAAACGAAAATTGTCTAATTAATCCTAGAATAAATGGTAGAATGATATAAAACCAAACATCTCAGAATTTGTCTCATCCTTTTTGTGATATTATATGATGTCATATATGTATACATATAGGCCTACCTTAAAGTGCATTAAGGACACTAACTCAAATAGCACAGCACTTTACCTGGTCATGGAAATATTATTTAAATGTATTCCTTTATGAGGAAGACACTCCGCCATTGACAAAGAGCGACATCATAGGATCTGGACATTTTCTATTGTGCCACTGGCATTCACCAAGCGCAGTGCCCGGGACAGGAGAGCCAAGACAAAAGTATATTATAGCACACAAAAACAAAAACAAACTTTGCCTGCCGTCCTTACCGGGGTGCAGCGTCCATCCACCGGCGTCATTCACTCCGGGTCCGCCGTGCGCCCTGAGCTGGAGCCCTGGTGCTCCATCGGAGAGCCGCCCGCTGGTCCTCTGCCTCCGATATCCAAACTCAGTCCTTTAGTCGGGACTCGGGAGGATGAAAAAGAGGGGTTGAAATTAGAGAGCAATGTGGCGTAGAAGTTTTAATAACCGGGAAAAGTAAAGTTAAATGCAACCAGGTGGCTCCCCGTGCGTCTGCGTCCCCTCAGCCGCTGGACGCGCTCTGCGGTGTTCAGGTACCGGAGTTCAGGCGCACCGGGGAGAGAGAGGGAGAGTCGCGTCAAGCCCGCCAGAGAGAGCCAGACCGGAGGTACCTTCAGAATAAGACAGTCTAGTCCCGGAAGCCACACGGTCTGGAGATATATCGATCGTTTGAGCAAATATTTGGAGAAAACAAAAAAAGAAGAAACAAAATCAGCTTACCTTGTGGGCACTTGTTGGTTGAGCTTGATGCAAATGTTGAGTTGTTACAGGTGAGTTCCTGGCTGGCATTAGATTAATTAATCAGCTTTCAAACCCAAGAGGACATGGATTACAGCTTGTTGAATAGCAGATTATAAATCTATTCTCTAGGCTTTTCCTTCAGCAGTCTCTTCGGTAGTGAAAACTAGAAAACACAGTAATGATTAGGAGCACTTTGTTAGCTACTACACTAGTCGCCATGTTGAAGTGAACACATTACTTGAGTTCAACACAAGAAAAACAGACAATGTTTACCAACAAATTGGAAAGTAATTTTTCTAGTTTCATGTTGACTTTTAGGACTTATAGTTTCCATCCAGTGCAGAACTGACCACATCAATGGTGAGTGAATGAAATGATAAACACAAGAAATACAAAAATAACACCTTCTCCAATAAGCGTTTTATTTTGAAAGTTTGGGCTGAGGAGCTTAATTCTTAAACCCGGATAACTTGACATTGACGGAGCAAGTCAGAGCATGTGACTGGTCCCCTCTCCTCCGCCTCAAAGTGCACCCCAACCCAGTATCCCTCTGTCTGTCTGCCTCTGCATGGCGGTTCTCTCACCAGCAGCCGTGCTGGTGCTCCGCACTCAGCAGGGATGTCGAGTCACTAAAGCACACACTAAAGGTGTGGCAGAGCTCCAACACAGCAGCCCTGAAATCATCTCATGCTACACCAGGTTTCAGAGAACAATGAATGATGGCCAACACTATATAATCATTATATAATAGTGGTGGAATAAGTATCCAGATCCTATACTTGAGTACAAGTAGAGTAAAAGATGCCATAATAAAAATTAAAAAGAATTATAAAGTTAAAGTCCTGCATTTAAAATATTACGTAAGGCTGGAAAAGTGCAAATATATATATATATATATATATCCATGTTTTTATAATTTTTTACGACTTTTTTTTACCCCTTTTACTAATAAGGTATTATAGCTGTGTTTGTATTACTGGGGCACTCAAATGTGTCAGTATCTTAACGATGTCTAGTGATCAAGTTCAATTTATTGGTGGTTTATATTTTCATATTTTATGAGCTGGCCATATGTTTTTGGTCAAAATCGCAACTGGAAAAGTAGAAACCAGATGTTAAATAGGCTTGAGTTTAGGAGTAAAATGTAAAATGCCCCTCTAAATGTTAATGTAGTGGCATAAAAATGGAAAAACTCAAGTAAACGACAACTACCTCAAGATTGTAGTAAATGTACTTTCAGCATTGTTCATAATTCAGTTTCACTTACTTTTCATCCATTAAATAACTTGTTTTTTCCCAATCAAAGAAAGGGCTGCTGTTATATTATATATATGTTATGTTGGATGAGACTGAGGTGATAACAACAGGGCCAAGTGAAAAAAGTCAGAATAGGCATCTTTAACATCCTAAAATAGAGGGAAACTCAACTGCTGCTCATTTGTCTCGGGGCTCCATCCCATTCCCTGAAGGCCCCCTGGCAGTCCCTGGATCCCACTTTAGGATCTAATATTAGAAGTACAGTGCAGTAGGTCTAAGCAAACAGCTTCCAGGGAGCACTGGTCTTAAATGCTCTCCTGCTAATTTTGTAATATCTACATGGCCTCCAAATAGTTTTCTGTTGGTGTTCTCTTCGATGTTTACACTCACCAGGAGTCCCACAGTGGCAGCTCAGAGGGGCTATAATGCTCAATGAACACTAGAAAACAAATTTGGAGACATTATAAATAGACAAACAACATTGCTATTTTTAGGCCCTACGCAAAACCATTTCAAATGCGCTGTGCTGGAGGAAAAGCCACGTTGTTTCCTAAATTGGAGAGGTTTTCAGATGTGATGTCAGCAAGACCAAGGAGGTGTGTCTGGGAGGCAGGACGTGAGTATGCAGCATAAAGGGTCCGTCTTCAGGCCTGTTATTATTGATGATAAACTCACCTTTAAGACCAATGCAACGGCTCTCTCTCTTGAGGATACTAAGGAGCTTCAATGCCAGCAAACACACCCTGAACAAGGCCTATGTCGGGTTACTCTGACAGTATTCTCGCCTATAACTTTGTCTCCTGGTATGGGAACCCGGGACACGGGCACAAGCTGAACCAGGGACCGCCAGATGATTGGAAATAAACAATCTGCAAAACTTACACAACCGGTCCACCACCAAAAAGGCAACCCAGGTCGACCATGACCCCACCCACCCTCTTCTCACATCATTCCAGCTGTTGCCATCTGGCAGGAGACTCAAGGTTGCACTAGCTGGGGAAAATGATAACATGTGTCCTCTGGGGTGGCAATCCTAAACTGTGACACATAAACCACCTGCTGTTGAAAATGTATTTAATATATTTTAGCTGCTCTTTCCTGTCTGTTTTACACTGTTGCCAGAATGCCAAAGTCAACTTTCCATTTCGTGTAATAGACAATAATCCTATTTCTAGATATTAAATCAGGGGATCACCAAAGTCAACCTGATTGCCGAATGCCTGCACTAAACTGTGGAGATGTTCTGCTCCGACCCAAAGTGTTGCATTCACAGACCGGCGGATTCGCCAGCAGTGAGGCTCGAAAATAAGATGAGATTTTCACTCCGAGCAGGGAAACACCGTGCAATACCCAATCAACGCCCACAGCCGGCAAGACTCCTCACAGCTCTCATAACTGTTACAGCAGCGGCATACATCAAACATTTATTGTATCTCAACAACACACAGTTAAAGAATCTAGGACACATTCAAACCACATAAACACACACACACAGACCTCTACGGCTAACATCTCACCCTCTCCGAGAAGAGGACTGATGAGCGTTGTTGGATGCCTCTGTGCGTGTGTGTGTGTGTGTGTGTGTGTGTGTGTGTGTGTGTGTGTGTGTGTGTGTGTGTGTGTGTGTGTGTGTGTGTGTGTGTGTGTGTGTGTGGGGAGTAATCGGTCGTTACTGGGTCTCCCCGACTGTGTTCGTTTTCCCTTCCGGCTCGTCTCATCCTTCTTACACTTACTGTCTCGTGTAACTCATGCAAGACTCGTTCTGCTCCACAGAATCATTTCATGCATTTTTCACTGCTCCGTCACCGAGGTGCGTCCAAATGATGGTCACACACACACACACACACACACACACACACACACACACGCACACACACGCACACATACACATGTGCAGAAATGCATCCCCCCTGTTATCGGTTGAGGGTGGGTATCTAGGCCAAACCGTATTACCAGCGTGTGGTAGGCGCCTCTTGGGTGTGTTTCCATGGTGACCATCACATAACATTATATACGGGGAAGTGTGTTATTCCACTTTGACACAAATTCAATCATGGATCAATAATCCTGATCAATCATTGAAACTGCCATGGCAATCACCTGAGGGCACATCATTCTACGAAGCTCACGTAGTGCACGCACACACACACACACACACACACACACACACACACACACACACACACATGCTGAAACACATGAGCAGTGTGACACTGAGCCTGCCTGCTAATGTACTTGACCTAGTGTCATGTAGATGTCCATGAAGAGGTGAATAAAGCACAGAGGAGACAACAGTAATTATCTGTCTCAGTTGAGTGTAAATGTGTCTTTTACCTACACAGTTGTGAGATGTTGTGGTGTATTATGTCCCAGCCCACAAATCACTGTGTCAATGTTGTCATTCTCGTTAGAGAATATCTGATGTGATTGAAATATTTACACTGTAATCTGCAGTGTGTACTCTAAAACGACACTGCATTCGTAATCACAGTGACACTTCCATGGATAAAAGAAGTTGCGGCCAAGTATCTTCTCCGCCAGCGAGATATTCTGCTGTATTTTAAGCAAACAACTGGAGTGCATTTCTTGTCTTTAAAAAAAAAATCATGGAAATCCATCACACAGTACAATTTCCACATCCCACTCTCCACTCACTGTCTCTCTCATCTTTGTCTGAGCCGTGTTTGCAAAGCATAAAATGCACATGCGGTCCGTACAAACGCATGGGCAGCCATGCACACACACACGCACACACACACACACACACACACACACACACACACACACACACACACACACACATCTGCCGAAGACGTTACATTTATGACAGGATGCGAGAGCGCTGGGTCGTGTGAGAGCCAGTCAGCGGAGAAGCATCTTTTCTGACAATCGGCAGAAGTGAAGTTGCTTAGCAACCTTTGGCCTTGATGACAGGAAATGATGTCATGCTTGTAAGGCAGACACGCATATTCACAGGCAGATAACAGGTGCACACACACGCACACACGTGTGAAAGTGTGGACACGCTGACACAGTGAACCTTTGTGGATGATGCAATAGGTTAAATTAAACATTATATTAATCTTCTCTAATGCTCTCACTGATCTTTGAGTTTATTAAAGCTGACCTTATGTACATATACTGTACACACACACACACACACACACACACACACACACACACACTGTATAGACTAAACTGATAATCTGCTGCTGTTTAGGGATATGCATCTCCTGCTCTCTCATTTCTAAATGTGCCCTCCTCACCCTGTCTGTGAATCCGTCCGTTGCCTTCGGCCCGTTTCCTGTGATCCACCAATCACGCCATCCCTCTGACTCGACACATACGTACACTTGCAACATGCACGCACGCACACAGACACACACAAACACAATGAAGCTTATTGCTGTGTGCTCTGGGAGTGAGAGCGAGAGGTGGTGACATGTGGGCTTGTATTTTGGAGCTGAGGCATATGAGAGAAGATCTTTTATTGTTAATCTGTTTCCCCTCCCATGAAAAAAAGGAAAAGTTGCAGGACTTACAGCGCCACACAGTGGTCAGTCCGCCTCACTGCACTTGCTTCCACGTGGGACGTTTTTGCTTTAATTATTCATGTCTGCAGAGGAATGAGCTGCCAAAGGCCCCGAAGCTCACCAGTGAGTTTGAGGATCTGCTTTCGAGGACATACTTCATCCTCTCTGAATAATCCAGTTACTTCCAAATATATCCGACACTTCGTGTGCTGCAGTACATCATTGTTCTTTTACCACATACGTGGGCGGCGTATATTCTCCCTCTTGTTCTTTGGGCTTCTTGTAACAAATATCAATTATAAAAAAATGTGGTTGAGCCTTTATGTCCATGTTGCTGCTACTGGTAACACTTTCCATGAAGATCACATCTATAGCACCTTATGAGGCCATTCAGAGGGAATTATAATGCATTTATAATGTGTCATGACTACATTTCACTTTCCTTAGCACATACAATGATAAGGTATGATACAGCATGGACTATTACAGCAAACTATGAATCCTTAAGTACATAGTTGTGGGGAGTAGAAGGGCGTGTATGTAGGCATACTGTATTAAAAGCCTCATGAGTCAATCTCTATAGTCAGAAGCATCAATAAGACATTATACGTCTCATCTACAATATTATAGTGCATCAGAAAGCATTATGTATAATAATTCACTGTGAACGCCCCCATAACACGCTATAGATGTGGTCTTCATAGAAAGTGAGCACACTGTTATAAGTGTATACCTGCATTTACATTTTATTGTATCAGCTTCAGCATCTTTTTTTGTAAACTCAACTGAAATATTTCTTTATGATCGTGTTGATTAAAAGTTGACATTATTTCAATGTCATCATCAGTTATAAAAAAAACAACCATTCCAAGTAAACATCCTTCTAAATGTTTAACCAAATTAACCCACATATAAAGATAGTACATTTTAATTAGAGCAGTACACGTGTGTTTACACACTTTGGATGGTGAGAGCAAACTTGCACTGGAATGGAGGAAAATTATTTATGATCTCCACACAATTTACAGTCCCATTCACGTCTCAGCTAGTGGCACTAGTATTCTCTTATTTATTTTTGACAGAAAGTGTGCGATGTGAACAAGGAGCGTAAGCACAGAGCAGCCAACCGTCTTCAGATAAACGTCCACGTGTTCAAGGCGATAGTCAAACTCTTTAACTTTTACCGACGTCAAGAACGTCATCGCTGCACCTGCCTGTGAGCATCTTCACTGGTAATACTTTATTGGAACGGCAGTTACTGTAAACATTTTTATTATGTTGTATTTTAGCAGCCTTATTCATTAAAGCAAAATTAACCTGCTTGTTATATTTCAGTGAGAATAATCCCACTATACTATGTTGGATAGTTGCAACGCTTACTTTACCATTATCATGCTGTGTAACATAAAAGTGTAAGCACACGGTTAACTCAAGACAACTTTTACACGCCTTTTTTTTTATTTGTTATCCCTTGTACCTTCTATCCATGCCTATGTAGAAGGTAAATTCTGCTAACACCTGAAACACTCCCAGGTCTGAGGCTAAACCATCCATTGTGTAAATTTGAAATATGCTTAGAAACATTAACCAAAGTGCATAAAGGGCGGCGAGGCAGTCTAAATGGCCGCGTGGCGTTTCATGACAGATCCCCACCCGATGGGCTCCATTTCAGCATTGGCCTTTAAAACCGTAGAGCGTTTTCCAACCCATTAAATTCCCCTTTTCTTTTATAAATTTGATAAGAAATGTCATTCACACGGCGTTTTTCCAGTTTCATCACAGCAGTCGCACGTTTAAATGTGCAGAATCTCTTTAAATGTTCCGCTTAATAGTCCGTGCTTTGTCGATTTAGCACAACACACAGTGACCTTTCGTTTGTGTGGTCATTACACAACTCAAGAGTTCAATCAAGGATACAATACAACTCAGGCATATTTATGAGGTCAAAACATTTTTTATTAAAAAAAAAACCGAACAACTCATTTGTAAGAACACTAGTCCTTCAATTTGTCCCACTTCTGTCACATTTCACTTTCACACCAACACGCACACATTCAGTCACTCCTACAACGTGATGGACACCGACTGCACCTTTGGAACAAAAACATGCCGACTGATTAGACATTATTAATCAACACAGCCTAGATTTATACAACCCAGTGTAGCATGGATACATACAGATTTGTTTTAACTTAAAAAGGACCATACTGATGATCGTGTCTGTTTTAGCATATGGATCAATAATACAAACCATTTCCACAGAACTACTGGATTTCATTCATAGGTTTAGTAAGAAAATCAACTCGGTAACCTAGCAAAGAAATTCGTTTTGCCTTTAAGTCAATTTATAATCCTCCAAAAAAACAGCTACTGGCATGATTGGAAACCAATGGCTGCCTAAAAATGAGATTTGCAGTAGTGAAAAGAATTAATGATTTGTACTTAATGTACTAAAACATGCAAAACCACAAGTACAGTCCTTTAAAAAAAAAAAAAAAGAGCTTACAAAGACCCTCATAGCAATGAAGGTTATTCTGCATTTAAGCAGCACACAGGGATGTGAGCAAAACAAACTCAGGGAAAATTATTATTATGTGAAGCAACAGCTCATCTCTATTTACAAATGAATCAGAGAAACAGCAATTTCTCTCCTACAAAGAAGCAATCACATCCCTGAGTACAGTGTTTGTTATTCCTTTTATTTCGATTCACTGCTGTGGATCCGTTATCGTCGTTAAGTCCTTTCTGCCCGGCTCCAGGTTGATCACAATAGTGCCTCGCAGCATCAATTCCCAGTTTTCTCTGACCCAAAGTCACAAAGAAAAAGGCTCACATTGAACATTAAAGAAAACTCAGCAGCGGTCATGATGCCACAATCCGGGCACAACAAAGTACCACGAGTACGTTTGGAAACTTGCAGCGACATTAAGGAAACAACAGCCAAACAGCCGTCCAGCGTCGTGGACAGTCAAGGACTCGTTTCATCCGTTCCCTCAGAGTGGCACATAGAGCAGCATGCCAGTGTTAGCACATATTTCTAGAATACATCATTATCTCCTTATTAACAAAATGTAGCCCCTCCCCCTCCCCTCCGTTAGTTTGGCGCCACTTCCTCCGCCTTCTCAATCTTCTCCTCCTCCTCTTCCTCCACATCTTTGTCTTTGCTCTTCTTGTGTTTCTTCTTCTTGTGTTTGTGCTTGTGCTCCTTTTGTTCCCCTTCCTTGACCTGGGCGCTGTGCTTCTTGTGCTTCTTGTGTTTTTTGTGTTTCTTGTGTTTCTTCTTCTTCTTGTCCGCCGCGTTGGTGGCTACCGAGCCGCTGTTGTTGCTCTGGGTGGGGCTGGAGGGTTGGCTACCAGACAGACTGGCGCTGCCGCTCCTTCCTCTCTCCGTCTCAGAGCCTTCGCCTTCGCTGTAGTCGGGCACAAAGGCCGCCTCGTCTGTCTCGCGGCCAAGGTCGGAACACAATCGCTGTCTCCTGGGCTCGAGACCACGACTCTCCTCTCGTCCTCTGCCTTCGGCGGCTCTCTCTTCCTTCCCTGTCGCTCCTCGTCCCTCCTCTCTTGCTGCAGCTCTCCCTTCGTCTCGACCTCCTCCCCCTCTCCCCTCCTCCCGAACAAGTTTGATTTTGGTTGGTTTGTCGGAATTGGTCGGTGCCGTCCTGCCACCTTTGCCCTCGTCCCTCGATGCTCTCCCTTTCCTCTCTTCTCTCACTGGTCCTCGCCTCTCCTCCCTTGGAGCATCCCGGGCTTCACCCCTAACAGGTTTAGGGGCTTCAGTCGGCCCTTCTCTGCTTCGGACCCTTTGTGGCACCGGAGACGGCTCTTTGGGTGTACCAAGTCCGTTTTCTTGGCCTTCTTCATCATCCTCTCGTTCCCATTTGGAGCGAGGAGGAGGCTGAATGAGCGGCTCCTCAATGGCCGGTGTGGGTTCTGGGCTGACGCTTGGGCTGCGGCCACGGCTGTTCCCGGGGCTAGACGGGAGCTGCTCTGCAGGTTTGGAGGACGCGCTCCTCTGATCTTTGTCTGAGTCCCGCTTTGTTTCTTGAGATGACCTGGTGCGGAAGCAAAAACAGACTTGTTAAAAGAGTAATGCAATGATTAAGCGTTTCACAAATACAACATTTTCAGACAGAAAAGTATCAATACTGATGCAGCAGAACCAGAAAGATCACCTTTTTTATTTTTTATTCCATGCAGCCTCCCTTGTAAAAAACGGCCGCCTACTTTATCGACAAAGCAACTGCGCCGCTGACAGTTCGCCCTAGATTTGGGTGTCTTGTGCTAGTAGCAGGCTTGTAGCCTCGAGGTGCAGGGGTCCGGTACGCTCACGTCATGCTCAGAACAGATATGTTTCCATTTTCAGACTTGAAGACTTGATCCCCAACTGACGGGACTCAAGGGACACCTCTTAATGGGTAATGTATTAGGTAATGCATTTGACTTTTAGCAGCTCCCTTTGGCGCAACAAAAGGCTTTACACAATTTGTTGATTTCCCCTTTTGGGTTTTAGGGTATACAAAAACATGTTGTAGGGCAGGTAATTCCATTATAAAATAATTGGCAGATTATTCATTTGATTTATGGTTTGGTCTATACAAAATTGACAAATATCCCACGAGACGTCTTTAATTTGCTTGTTTGGACTCGCTTAAATTGCTTTTCTCCAAAGATATTAAACAGAAAAGCATTTGTCCTTTTATCGTTGCTGATTAATCTTCTGTCAATTAACTAACTAATTGTTTCAGCTATATTTTTTCCATTTATTAAAAGAAGCCAACGCTTTAAAAGACATGTTGAGAAATGTGCCGCTAAAGCTTATTGCATCAATGGAACACCCGACTAAAAAGTAACCACCTCTTGTACATCATAAGCTTGTCATCAAAATGAACCAGTTAGTTACCGCCTAACCATTCCTAATAACCAATTAGAGAAGCATGTCCCTGCTTCAAATATAACCAATTTAAGTATGAATTAGTAAGAGACTCAATCAAGATCAACGTGGATTCTATTATTGTCCTGAAGTAAGTAAAAGAGGTACAACGGACTCACCTGGTGGAGCTCACAGTGTGGCTGGTCAGGGCCTTCCGGCTGATCCTGGGTTTGCTCTTCACAACGAGCTCCTCGCCATCTTTCACTGCTGGAAGAGAAGGAAGGGGAGGAAAGGAAACTGATTTAATCAACGCCTAATTAGATGGCACAAGGCAGAATCTAAGTTATCATCTCTTCACACAAAGACATTTAAATTACCTTCTCTGTGAGAAGCAGCTGGTTTCTCTCCTGAGGGGGCACTCCTCTCGGTTCTGTCTTTGGACACACTCCTGGGAAATGAGGATAAGATATAATTACATGTATTAACAACTGTGTTTACAGAACCACTATATCAATCATAATATGGATGGTGGTTTGACAAAGCGCAGGCTAACAAATGTACTTCACCTGTCGGATTTAGCAGATCGTTCTGACCCTTCTCCTCTCTCCTTAGATGATATGCTTGGCTTCTCCTGAGGGTCGGTCGAGCTCCTAGAGACGGACGTCTTCTCTGCGATGGTCATTTTATCCAAAGAGACAGACCTCCCTCCCGCACTGGAGGACTTTCGCTCCGTCCTCACCGACCTTTCTCCTTCGAGGTCTCTCTCCACTGTAACCGCTATTTTCTGTGAGCTGGAGACCCTGTCCCGGTCGGACGAGACCCTGTCCCGGTCGGACGAGACCCTGTCCCGGTCGGACGAAGCAGCGCCCCGGTCGGACGAAGCAGCGCCCCGGTCGGACGAAGCAGCGCCCCGGTCGGACGAAGCAGCGCCCCGGTCGGACGAAGCAGCGCCGCGGTCGGACGAAGCAGCGCCCCTGTCTGACGAAGCAGCGCCCCTGTCTGACGAAGCAGCGCCCCGGTCGGACGAAGAAGCGCCCCGGTCGGACGAAGCAGCGCCCCGGTCGGACGAAGAAGCGCCCCGGTCGGACGAAGAAGCGCCCCTGTCGGACGAAGAAGCGCCCCTGTCGGACGAAGCCGCGCCCCTGTCGGACGAAGCCGCGCCCCTGTCGGACGAAGCCGCGCCCCTGTCGGACGAAGCCGCGCCCCTGTCGGACGAAGCCGCGCCCCTGTCGGACGAAGCCGCGCCCCTGTCGGACGAAGCCGCGCCCCTGTCGGACGAAGCCGTGCCCCTGTCTGATCCTGAAGCTCTGTCCCGCTCTCTGTCCAGTCCTGAGCTTCTACTCTGCTCTCTATCTGAACCCTGCAGTCTGTCTCCAGCACTTCCTGGTCTCTCTCTGCCATTTCCCCTCTCCGCGGATGCCGACCGCTCTTTCCTAACAGCACTTTCTGCTGTACTGCTGGGCCGGTCTCCTTCAGAGAGGTTAGCAGCCGCTGATCGGTCTGAGGTGGAGGTCGTCTTCTCAGAACCAGATGGTACCCTGTCTGTGGCTACGTTCTCGGTGCTGCCCTTCCTCCCCAGGTCTCTGTTCAACTTGATCCTCCTCTGGGTCAGTGGCTTCACCTGAATATGGACAAAAGCACATACATAATAAAGTGTTAGGGGTTAAATCAGATGACAGAACCTTCATCAGATAATACATTGTAAAAAAAAAATTCACTTAAAATTGTTCAATTGGAAAAACTAAATACACAAACATGAATTCGGGCTGCAACTATTTCTTATTATAATCAATCAACTGGTATAAAAATTCAGAGATGGTGAAAAATGCTCATCTCCAACTGAAGATAATTGACATTCAAACAGCTTGTTTTGTGAAAGGAAAAGACCAAACACAAACATAATCCATTTACACCAAAGACCATCAGCAAATATTATCATTTGAGAGGCAAAGCATCTTTTTTGGCATCCAACTGTTCTGTTCATTGACTAGTTGATTAATTGACAAATTGTTTCAACTCAAATGAGAATTATCATTCGCTGCAGTCGTTTGTAAATACAAGAAAACAAGTGGTGATTTTAGAAAATAGAATTACCATTTTACCAATTGGGTTGAAAAGTACCCTTTGTAAAACCACAAATCCTAATATCCCAGTGTTTGAGGACTAAACAAGCAACAAACCCACCTGGAGGTCCATTAGCGGTCTGATGGATCCTCGATCTGCATCTGCCCGGCCCATATCACGGCTCCCTGGTATGGGAAGAAGACCCGGCCTGTCTGAGGGGGGTGGGAGTCTGTGGAGCGGGAGCTGATGAGACATGTGAGAGTGGGAGATGACATCACCTCCGCCGCCGAGCCCATCTATTCTTCTCAGCTTTCCAGGAGGGGGTCCAAGTAAAGAGCGGCCCTCTTCTCCCATCCTCCTCCGACTGTCAGGGGAGGGAGGTCTGTGGAGGAGTGGGAGTCCGTGTGAATGGGGGGTGGGAAGGAGACCACCGCTCTGTGGAAGATCTCTTCTCCCCCGGATGTCGTGGCCTTGTCGAGGGCCGTCATGAAGAGAGGGATGATGTAGAGGCAGGCTCTGGCAGGACAGTGGCGGGGTCTTAAGCAGGGCTGGTCTCACTGCAGAGCTTTTACCCTTTTCCTTTTTAGGGATAGAGTTGGGGGCGTCTTCTGGTTTGGTTTTAATGGTCTTTAACGGCTTTGTGCCGGAGGAGGAGGAGGATGAGGAGTCTTTTTTGGTCACCACAGAGTCTCCAGGCCTTTTCTTCCCTTTGTCACTCTTTACCTTCACGCTCTCCGTCTTAACTTTAGCTTTTACCTTTTGGCCCTTGTCTTTCTTAGTCCTATCAGACGGCGTCTTCGATGTTGACTTGGTTGAGGGTTTAACAGTTGCAGAAGAGCTTTTAGAAGCTGGAGCTTTTGAGGATGCCGATCCAACTGAAGCCTTTGAGGACATGGGGGGAGTCTTAACGAGTGACGGGATTTCGTCCATTGGTTCGTCTCTGACAGGGGTCGCATCGCCTCTGTCTACTGACTGCGATGCCTCTGATTCGTCCCCAGTCCTCCTCTTTTTTACTTTCTTTGGCTTCAGGAGTTTAGCGCTGGACTTATTTCCTGATGAGGAAGAGGATGGAGGATGGTTAGAGGGAGCACCCCTCTCTTCTCTTCCTCTTCTTCCTCTCCCCTGGGGAGAGTAATTTCTAGGTAATGGGGACATTCTGTCCCTCTCCCTGTCTCTGCTACCACGACCTCTGTGATGCATTGAGGGATGCTGGTTGTCGTAGTCTTTGTAGAACTGGTTGTACCAGTCGGCATACTCCTTCTCCCACTGCCGATACCTTTCTCTTTCCCAGCGCTCATTGCCTCCAGGACTAGGACCCTTCAGTTCATACGGTGGGAGCTCCCGAGGAGGCGGCTTTCGTTGACCAGGGCTGCGGGGCCGGAAGCCACCAGGGGCAGGGGAGCGAGACCGTGACCTATAAGGTCCTGCTGCTCCTTCTGCTCCCTCCCAGCCTCCTGGTCGGTAGGGGGGAGGAGACCGCGGTGAGCCAGAACGACGATACCCATAAGACCTTGAACGGGAACGGGACCGTGAACGTCCATAACTGCGCCCATTGCGTCTAGAGTAAGGTGAGCGGGGATAAGACCGGCCATGGGAGCGTGAACGGGATCGACTGGGAGAATAAGAGTACGACCTGGATCTTGATCTCGAGCGAGAGTAAGGAGAGCGGCTGAATGGAGAGCGACTGTATGACCGGGATCTAGAAAAGGTTCAGAAGACCAAAAAGGAAAGATTGGATTATGAAAATTGTAACAAATGGCTTCATGGATTATGTACATGTAATTAATGTAAGAACTAAAATCCATTTTGATATGTTGACTTAATGAAGTTACCTTGAATATGATGGTCTTCGTCTCTTTGGTGCATTTCTGTACTTCATAAGCTCTTTGTGGAAGTCTTTAGTAAATTCATCCAGTTTGGATGTAACTCTGTGGATACAAAGACAAAAACACTGAAACTACTAAAAACTGCTCCAGTGTGAAACCTAAATCGTCTTAGATCACCGAATTCCCAATCACGAGTGATGTAATGATATTTATTTCAAATTAGAAATTAGTAGCTGCTGTCGCAGTTTAAAGAACCAAAAGGAAAAGGAAACCACTCACGTGTCCTGTTGGTGGTGCCGCTGTCTGTAGAAATCTTCCTTAGAGAGGGGGGGCTGAGCGAGAGGGGGTAAAGGGATGAGAGGGGGCTGGGTACCAGGGGGAGCCCAGGTGATCCCTGGTGGTCCGGGATAAAGAGGCTGGGGTTGGTAACCGATGACAGGAGGGAGAAGGCCTGGGCCGGAGGGGTACGGAGGGGGATAGGACTGGGGTGGGGGCGGGTACATGGACGAAGCCGGGTACACCGGAGGGACAAGTGCAGGAAGTGGAGGCGCCTGGAGGTGAGTTGAGGGATGGTCTCCTCTTCCTCTGAAAAACCTGGTAAAAAGCGGGGACATGAACCATTGTGAGACTGACACATTACGACACAAACTTTTAATTGATCAGATAGTCCCACGGACAGGTCTTACCTCTCCCAGGGTCTGCCTCCTCCTCCGCCGCCTCCGCCTCCTCTGCCGCTGCCTCCTCCTCCGCTGCCGCCACCACCACTGCCGCTTCCTCCTCCGCTGCCGCCTCCTCCTCCGCTGCCGCCACCGCTGCCGCTGCCGCCTCCTCCTCTGTGAGCGTGGTGTGGTCGTGACTGGTGACCTAATAGAACGGAGTTTGATAGTTGCAGAATGTCGTTCCATCAAGCTCACTTAGTCTCCTTAAATGATTTAAATTGAACCTCTTACCTGGTGGATGAGGCGGCCTTATAGGTGGTGGGTGGCCCATAAGAGACATATGGTAGTTCTATGAGAGAAATTACAGAGAGAATAATATAGTTACCTAAAAAGAGAAATTACAGTTTATTGTATTCAGGGATGCACAAGAATGTCAAAAGCCAGTAGGTTCTCAGCTCAACTTGGCACAAACCACTTAAACCTCTTTTCAACTAATGTGACAGCCTAGGGGAAATGATGTTTGCCTTTTGGTAAAATAGCCTCCATGCTCCCAAACTGGATTATCAATTTACCAATACATGCTTGTCAACAAGAAGATATGGTGTGGTATTCATTATTCGATATTATAAAAAAACAAGTCTACAATAAACAAATGTATTCTTAAATTTGAGGGATGGTGAAGGGTCTCCTAATATTGGTGTTATAAGAAAACAAACTAAGATTATTATTAAGATTACCAGTTATAGTCACGGGCCCTGAAATTCTGAATCAGTGCAAAACCTGGACTAAACGCTGATAAAAGTCAGTGAGATGATATCGAGTGGTACATCTTGGTTCATGTGTACTCCAGTACGATTCAGATCAAAACACGGAAGCGGACTGTGAGTAGTTTAGAAAAGGCAGGCATTTTTTCTACAGCGTCAATCTGCAATAACGCAAAACATCATATGAAGTGCGCGGCTGTGGGTGATAAAGCAGCAAGGTGGGAGGTTCGTTCTTGTCTCCAAAATATAAACAATAGCAACATCACAAACAAATGTCACGAACATAACTCAAATGTACAAAGGTACAGAACGACATCACTAATGTGAAAGCCCAGTGGCGAGGATGGTAATTGTACTCTGGCACGGTATGAATCCAAATAGCTAATGTGAAAGGGTCTTGATTCAGATGTTCAAGGCTGCGTCATCTGTGATCCACTTACTGAGGTTCGTGAAGAGTCCGATGTCACAGTAGGTTCTGGATTGGTCTCACTAAAACATAAAACAGACACTTGTGAGTAAAAATGGCTTTTCATTTCAAACAGCACTTCTTTAGACTGCATCTTAAGACTAAGCTTACCCCGGTGGGGGTGGTTCCCCATGGCTGGCAGAGTGCATAGGAGAATGGTGGTCCACAACAGGTGCAGGGGCTGGTGAATCTTCTCGTTCTTCAACAGCAGCAGCATGAGGAGGGGTAGGAGCAGAAGTAGCAGCCGGAGCAGGTGCAGGAGTAGGAGCAGGAACGGGCGCGGGTGCAGGATCAGGGGGCGGCACCTGTACTTGAGGGGCAGTGGCGGGTGCGCTTGTAGAAGGAGGGTGCGTGATATGGGCCAGCAGTGGGTCCTGCTGTCTTGAGTGCAGTGGCCTGACCAGCTGAGGGCGCGGTGGTGGCGGGGCTGCATTTAGTACCTGCTTGCGAACATGTTTGGTGTATCCTGTCTCATTTTTAAAGTTGTTCACAGCCTGCATGAAGAGAAACCTGATTTATTAAAAAGATACTGCCCCCCCCCCCTAATTTTGCTTTGAGTTTAAGTACCAAAACATGCAAGACATGTTTCACATTTGAAGAGGGTTACCTGTCGAAGAAACTTGTTGGCGATGAGGTTGTCGGGTGAAACATCGGACTGTTTGCATGTGAAGCAGGTGTGCTCCTCCGAGTCCAACAAGGCAGTCCTTATACCTGAAAACAAACAGTCCTTAATTAGACAAAAGCTAATTTGACAAACAAACAACTCTTTAGTCTCATGATAATGTAATGTTTTTATGAAAACAACCTCAACCTGCCTAGTTACCAAATATCGGAGAGCATTATTTTCTAAGAGGGGATTTTAACTTCCCCAGAGATTGAGTGTGAAATCAGTCCATTACACCGTGGAACATAAAAAAATGAAAAAAGTTTTAACGACTACTCAAAATGAAGCATGCCCTGGGGCAGCACTACTCTGCAGGGGCCACTGTTGATTAAATGGCCATTTCTGCTATTTACCCAGTGGATTCTTCCCTAAACGGCTATGCAAAATGAACACTTTAAAAACACGTGACCGGACCAAAACATCAGTAATATATTTGACATGTTTGCTTGGAAAACCCTCGTTTTGAATTCCTACTTTAATCAGTTTGTATTACTCTTTTTTTAGTCCTGTGCAAATTAATATTTTGATCACGAGTAAGAACTCACACTCATCGCAGTAACTGTTTCCACAGCAGGGTATAACAACGGCATCCGTCATCAGATCATTGCAAATCGGACACAGGAGTTCATCAGGGATTGGGTCCGTCTCGTCTTCAGACGATGACTGGTCATGTGGCACAAACGGAGGGCGCTCCTTCTTTCCTTGTGCATATGCCTCCCTATATTAAACAGAGATTTGTTTTGTTTTTTAGTTTTGAGGATTGTTACTAGCAACAACAAAAAAGGCAACAGCAGTTAACCTGTCATTGTGGACATACAACATGTGTTATGGCAAAGACAAATATGGCAAAACGTAATGTGCCATAGGAGAATATTTAACATTTAGTATTTGTGGGTGTCCTTGGATGAAACGTACGCATCTATAGCAGGTATCGCATATTCTCCAGTGCTGGTTAACATGGCTCCTTTGGTGCCAGGCTCTGCCTTCACCATGAAGCTCTGAGGAATGCCCTTACTAATCCTCACTGGCTTGGAATCCACACTCTTATCCTGGATCTAAAAAGTAAAAAATGTAATTAAAATAAAACATTCAAAAACATAACCATCAAAGACTGACGAAAAATGCCATAATAATTACCATCAGCAAGGGGCATTGCCGAATGTAGTGACCAGCCTTTCCACAACGAAAGCAGGTATAGTGAGCAGGAGGAGGTCCAACGGCCTTCTTGGAGTAACTATAGAGACAAGTTCAATACATTTCTTAGAACTATATATGGCCAGAGAAAGATGTTGTTTAGTACACTGCTTAAAGAGGCAAAACACAGAACAAAAGTCTGACTTTAATCAAGAAAAAGAACACAGTGTGTGTTTGTACTAACTGTATTGGGTCATATTCATGATTGGACTGAGATATCATGGCTTTAATCTTGTCCTCCTCTGATGCATTAGCGTCAACCAAGTTAGCAGTCTAAAACACATAATGGAGGGAGAGAAAAAAGATGAAAAGGAGGGCGTCAGCTCCACAAGATCAAAGGAAACATCTATTTAACTTCAGTAATATTTTCTGGAAGTAAAGCCAGCCTGTATAGAAACAGTACCTTGGCGAGTTGGGCGAGTGACATAGATGGAGAAGAGTCAGTCTGTAGGAGAATCAGAGTACAGATATTAAAGGTTTTAACATAATAACCAATAGACATACAGTGGAAGATAAGAGCCCAGATAGTCCCCCACCACATCTGTGTCCAGTCCCTTAGATTCTCCATCTAAGTTAAGATTAAAGTCTTCGTTGAGGACCGAGTGCACGAAATAATGCAGGTATGTGAGCATGTAAATCCAGACATGGTTTATTAGACTTGTGCACAATGCTCATCCCTCTACAAACAGCTTCCGAGTCATAACAGAAAACAATGTTGTGAAAGCCTCACCGAAGGTTGGATCTAGTCAGAGCCTTTTATATGAAGAGATCTAAATTAATTGGAGAATAAAATATAGCTTCCCCAATCATTGGAATGTTATCAGACAAGATGACTTTTGAAAGAAAAGCTAAAATAATGTATATTCACTGGCCAGGTGAAATAAAACTATTACAGATCATATAGAAAATGCAACTTTTCTGCATTTAGTTTATATAAAAAAAAAAAAAAAAAAAAAAAAAAAACTACTGGTGCAAACTTATCCTGAAAAATCGAAATGAAAAACATTCATGATTGTCACTGTATGGAAATCTTGGAGAACTTCAACACAGCTTAACGGCACAAAAAATAAGCTCAATTCACATTTAACAAGTACGGTAAACTTGTACTCTGACATATTTACAAGTCTAGACCGGCATATACTCTGACTCCTTAAGTTATTGCTATGGTAATGTGCAAGAGCATCTGCTTAAACAATTTAAACCGCCCTCACTATTTGGGCACCGTCAGCAAATTCAAGAAGTACACTACAAGCACATCCGTCTATAGAGACCCTAAAGCTTCCGCTACAGTGGGGAGAGGGTGATTTTCTCAAAGAAATACTTGACGTTTAATTTGAGCATGCAGTTTCCCTTTACCAGGCCACAGCGGTTTAAGTTTTTTTTGCACAAACTTGTCAAAAGAGGTTGTCAGATGTTACGAGCTTTCATTAAATCCAGTTTAAGCCTGCTTTCTGAAAACTAATGAGCTTGCAGGGAGTTGTGCCAAGCCGTTTCAATAAGAAATGCAAACACTGTAACGTGTCAAATGTTTAGAGCTGATAAGACCCAAATGTGGAAATGTTTCTTGAAATAAAGTGCCTGATGAAGAAACTACCACGAGTTGTCAAGTGTTCCTTCAAAGTGCTCCCTAAGAAACAGCCCCTACACCTCTAGAGTGAAGGGTGAAAGCAAGCGGAGTGATGTTTCTAATGCAGGCTAGGAGTCAATGAGCCATGCGAATTAAGTCTCACGCACGGACAGAGACGGTCATACTTTACAACGACAAACAAAATGGCTGCTCTGCCTATTTCTGAGGGACATTTTCTTCGGGGAAATAAACAAGTGGGCAGGGTAGGTTGTCCATCATGATATGCGGGGCTCGGAGGAAAGACTGGGTATTGCAGAATGCTGTGGAGGGAACACACAGGGATCTGGTGCAAGTGGTTCTGACACTGAACCACTGAACAACTTTATTGACAGGTTCTGCAGCTTACAGCTTACAGGACACACTACACCAGTATACTGCTCACTGCAGCAGCCATGGAAGGCGTCCAGAGATTGACAAGATATTTACTTTACTGATAATCTGTCAAAGTACTTTGTGATCATGTCACAGCAATAGAAGTCAGTGGCCAAGGGACAGCATCTTGCGTATAAAAACTAGCTTCTTACCGATGCTCCAAACCACAGTTGTAAAAAAATAAATACACTTTGAACTAGTACCTGCTTCTTTGAAAGACAAAGACTGAATTAATGAAAAGCTTTTAACTCATCAGAATAAAATCTGTGAGCCTTTGGGGTTTAAAGGTTATGTGCAGACCATACTCAATGCAGAATAGAACATCTTCATGTTGAAATTGCACAGGACAAAAAAAAGACATTTGCAAATATTACTGAACAAGTTTAAGTATATTAAAGATTAGCAGGGTGAGCTTTCAAAATAAAAAAACACTGGTGAGTCTCTTCTACTCACACAACTTTAGTCTTGTAATTGTAATCAAAGTTAATTACAATCAATCTCAGCCACACTTTATTTCATTGGGTTCTTAAACCACATAGAAATTGAATATTTTCACAGAAAATAAAATTACAATGGATTACCATTACAAAAATACCATATTTTTTCTTTACAAACCCCTTTAAAATACATTTTTCCTGTCCCGAGGCAGGCAACAATACCATTTCATTATGAAATACAATCATTAACAGTTTACGTGATTTCTCAATCCATTATAAAGTGGCAACAGTTCAACAAGTTCAGAACATTAAAAAACAAAAAAGGTGGCTAGTCTGTTGTTTCTCATTTTAACCTTGACTCAGTCAGCCATTTTAAACTTTAATCTGTTTATTTCAAAACAGAAACCCAGTGTTTTCAGAGAGAAACAACAAACTATTGTTAACTGTGGTGACTCCAGGAAACCCTCCCAAAAAGACATCAAATAACACATAGAGGTTGAGATCTCAACACAAATGTAGCCAACACACAGTGAACAGAGGATACACACAACTCAATCATTGCTGACAGAACGTTCTCAAGAAAGGTGACTAAAGCCAGAAAGAGGGGGAGAGGGAGAGAGGTGAGAGGAGAAGAGAGTGTTGATTTTTGGTTTGTTTTACATACGGGTCTAGAAGATCCCACCACAGCTGTGTCAGAACGATCTCTGCAGAAATAAAAAGAGCAGGAAAAAACACATCAGTTGTTGACCAAACTTAAGAGCAGACTTAAAACCGCCAGAATCAAGTTGGCTGCATTCACACCAGATCAGGCAGTGCAACAGAAACGCCAGTCTTCCCTTTCATTTCAGTGGTGTTAGTGCATTTTGGCTACAGCAGGGGGTGCCGGAAAAAAGAGCTGCAGTTAAAGAATTCAATTTTGTAATTTTTTTATCCCTGCAGTGATGTAGAGCTGTACATACATCAGTAAAAGGGGGAAGAGATGTACCTAATTGTTTATAGAAAGACATCTGATCTCTATGACGGGAAATGTAGTATAGACCTATACTTAATTTAAAATGATTAGCATCGGCACTGCTTAACCGTGATTCTAGTAATAATTTCATATTTTAAGTATACTTACACAATGAACGTCCTGCCAGCAGGTTTTACTCCTCCAAGCGGAGTACGGCGGACGATCACAGACGAGTGTTTCGGGATGTGGATTTCATCATCGGTGTATTCTACAAAAAAAAAAAAAAAGACACAAATTATAGTTACAACATAAAACATTGTTCAGTAGAATACGTAGCAAAGTAACATTATACACCTTATTTTTTGTCTGGACCCAAGTCAAGCGGTTATGTACACAAAGTGTCTTAATAAACCACATTAGATGCAACGTTTATATCACATAAAAGCCCAAAAGGGAGGCGGTGGAGGAGTTTACTATGGCTTGCATAGTTTCACATTTCAATTTAGGCTGTGAAAAAGTATATAACAATAACCAAAAGATCGTATGAATGATTCAAAATCCTTTTTAGTATATATTTTTACATGAATCACCTGGTAAGTTGGGTAGTTGATACAAATAATATTACAATATTAGTAGTTTGTATGTATAGAGCTGGTGGTATAGAGCTAAAACAACTCGACAAAAATAAGAATTCAGGAGCTATTTGTAAATTATATTTATTTTAATGGAAATATTTCTCATAGGTGTTACTATTGTTCTGCTCTTCTTTCACGGTAATCCGAATTCGTGAGGGGTTTGGGACTTGATTTCATATTTGATTGACCTCGTCATTAATAGAGAAAACGAGTGGACGAATCATAAACAAAGGAAATACCCCTTCTAGGCCTGAAGTGGCGTATCACAATAAATAGCCTAAACATATGGCATGACATTTTACTTCTGTCCTTATGTTGAGACAGAAGAAAATGACCACCTGCTATCCACTTTTGGATAATAATGGAACATCTTAAAACGTGTCAGCTGATCACATACCTTCTCGAGTCTGCGCATTGGTGATCTGCAGGTCGCAGTCTGTGGCCTTGAGGCGCTCTCGGCCCATAATCTGCTTTTTAAGCTCGTTGAGGGTGATATGCAGGCCATCGAAAGTGACAGTGTTGTAGTCCAGTTTGGAAGAGAATTTATAGTGAACACACGACATGTTAACAGGTCTAAGCACTTAAGTCAATCAAGCACAAGAAGAAAAAAAAAAAAAACACAGGCCTGGTATGATAAAATGAAACAGCGTCAACACTGAACACAGCTAAATCTGGTGACTTTAATGTGTAAACGTTCTTTATATTCGCTGAAACACTATAGACAAAAGGAGGATGTAGGGAAAGGGTTCAGCTCGCAGAATGGCAAAGAGTCCTTGTTATTTCCAACAAAAAAAATTACCGAGACGTGAGGCCAGAGCGCCATTGAGCGGCGTCGTGTGCCTCGTCAGTTCTTTAGAGTCCGATTAAACATAACAGGGTGCGTCCAAGAGAGTCCATCCAAAAAAAAAGTAAATCTAGAGTGAGGCCAAGTCCGTAATGAACAGTCTTTTCGATGGAAAGCCCGGTAGCTAACAGCGGGCCCGGGGTTTCCAGAGCAACAGTCCTTGAATGTTTGCCTTGTTTGGTTCAGTTGTTTATTCGCCAACACAAAAAACACGACCCGAGCTCCATGAAAAGTCCACAAAACGGCGATAAATCTTCTGCAGCGAGTCCACAAATGTGAGGTTTACCGCCGATAAACCTCAAAGGAATTGATTGTGAAATCGAAATATACTGTTTAAATGGTAAATTAGCTAGTTAGCTAACAGCAAGGCGAGCATGCTACACCTCGAGATTAGCTAACGTTACTCAACACAACATGAAACTATCAAAAGCTAACGGCTAATGTTAACGGTTTAACGGCGCTAAGCTAACCATGTTGCCGAAATTTCGCTGTCGAATGACGTCACCAACGCAGCAGTTAGGTCGTCGGGACACAGTGGTTCCTCTTCGTTAAACCGCCGTTTTCCATCACGTGAAGTGGAAAGTTGAGTATCCGCGTTAATCTTCAATTTAAATCCATAAAATCCATTTCGGTGATCCAAACTGCTTCTCTCCTCGCCGTTTCATCAAAATGGCGCAGATCGGAACCGGAAGTGTCCGGGATTCTTCTTCCAAAGACTAACGCGTGAAGACGAGAGGCTTCCCTTCGGTCTGTTTCAAAATGGAAGCGCACTTCGGTCAAAACGTACCGAAAAAAATCAAATATATTTGGCATTAGGAAATAAAAGTCCCTGGAATAAACAAATGTGGAATTAGAAAATAAACGGCCCGAAATAAATAAAAGTACATTTTCTTTATTCATTATTATAGATATATGTAATTATTTAAATACAAATCTATCTATTTATTTATGTATTGAACTATAATGACTCATATATGCATGTATTTATTCATATATGTATTGCCTCTGTAATTTATTTCATAGACAAATGTATGCATGTTTTATTATTGCCAACTAATTGTGTGTCTTCGTTGTACCAGCAAATCTATGCGTGCCTTTGTTTTGGCGTTAGAGGAGAAGAGGTTTCCAAATGGATGGTAACACTCTTGTTTTCCTGATAGTCTTTGGCTGTTCAATTGCGTTGTCTTGGAGCATTAATGCATCTTCGTGGTAGTTTGTCGGACACGACTTTATACAGGGATTTATATTATCCCTCCAGTCCAGAACTATATATATATAAATATATATGTGTAATATATTTTCCATGATCAAGAAAATTAGGTCTTTATTTGTGATAAGTGTAGGTAGCGTGGCCGAGCGGTCTAAGGCGCTGGATTAAGGCTCCAGTCTCCTCGGAGGCGTGGGTTCGAATCCCACCGCTGCCATGATTTTGTCGTTGTACTCATTAATATGCAAGAAATTCAAACTCTATACAGAAGAAATAAACAACTAACATACATTCAGAAGATTGAAAATCCCTATTCGAAATCGAAATACTTCCACTGCCCTTAATACTTTGCACTGTATTGCCTTGTATCGTTAGTAAATAATATCACACTTATTTAATACTAAGTAAAAAATTGCTGCACTAATCAAACATTTTCTTTACTTTTCTTCATACATTTAAATGAGAAATGTGCAATGTTAGCAGTGTCTATGGACAAACCCACAAGTAATTATCGCCTCAGTTCTGCAACTTCAGCATCTCTCAGCACACTGTTTTGGTCCAGTCTCACTGCCACCCCATTTCCAGTCCCAGCAGACACCGGTCTGCCAAGCATCAAATGGAAGAAAGACAACGTTATCGACTAAACATAACAGTGATTAATCTGTTTTTCTTCTCCATTGTACACAGACTGGGAAACTTGCCTTGCTATTGGTTTTCAGAGGTAGGCCGAGCAGTCGTAGGTGCTGGATTAAGGCTCCAGTCTCTTCGGGGGGGGGGGGGGGGTTAAATCCCACCGCTGCCAGTTGTACTTGTGAAGTAATAATACCAGGACATGTGAACCCATGTGAGGTGGTTTGTTGCAACAGGTGACATGGTGTCTATATGTGTGACAGTGTTGACTTTCTTGTGTGGTCAATACGTGATGTGAGCGTACTCATCCAAACTGCCTTGAATGTCCACTTGCGTGATGCTGCTGCTGCCATGGTAACGCATCAGTCTGCCTGCTGCTGTCATGCTGTTGAAGCCGTTGATGCTGTCCTCTCATCACCTCTAATGACGCTTACTCATGCACGTTCACACACAAAATCTTCTTGTTTTTCACCACAGGGAAGGGGAGGGGGGGGATTTTATTATGATGACTTGTTTTTATATTTGCACTTTGCATGGACCTTTCTTTCTGTGCCCACTTATGCAAGGGCAGATATTTGAATAATTCTCCTTCACAGACACTTGCGATGTGCACTGTACAGCACAAGAGCAACAACACTGCCCCCTCAAACCACACGTAGTTCTCCCCCGAGAACATTTTGAGTTAACTCATGAACTTTATTTGTAAACAGAGACTCGGTGGCAAAGCCATAAGGGTTCTCTTTGTTACATGTGTGCTCATTATGCAACACACACATCAAACAGACACAGCGAGAGACCGATTGAGAGGGCTCTAATGCATTCAATGGGGTTTCGATTTTGAGCTTAGGTCCACAAAAACGAGGACAGGAAATGGACATGGTTAGTTATGTCATTCTCAGGTGTTTGTGTGTGTGTGTGTGTGTGTGTGTGTGTGTGTGTGTGTGTGTGTGTGTGTGTGTGTGTGTGTGTGTGTGTGTTTTATTTCTATGTGATAGTTTATTATCTTCATGAATCCTCCTTCCTGTCTCTCTCTGCATGACTGTCCATCTCAAACACACATTGCTATAATTATACACACACTCATTCGCACACACACACTACGGATATACTGTAGATATAGTTACTGTAATAGCATAGCAAGCTGACGTACAAAGAGCATACAAATGTGCATTTTTCAATAATATTTTGCGGTCTCGGTCCAACAAAACAATCCCTCTGGAGACGTCAAACTGTGGTTGTGATTTTTTCTTTTTATCATTTATTTTCTGACAGATCCGTGCAGTCCGTGCAGGCCTATTCCGGTCTCCGTTTTTTTTTTACCAAGTAAGACTTCCGTTCATGCATTGTTCTCCTCTCACAGAAGGTCCTCTTGTGTTTTACATCCTCCACTTCCTCTCCCCTCAGACAGGCGTGGTCCTCCTGTTGGCAGCACAGTTTCCCGGCAGCATCTCTGTGTTGTTGTGAGCCGCTGCGGGAGCTAAATCATCCACAGCCATGTCAACGTTATCGTCCTTGAGGGGCGAGGTCAAGGTGTAGAGCATGAACTCCGAGCCCACTGTCACTGGCGGCGGCAACCCCGCCATGGCTTTGGATTCAGCCGAGATGGACGGCTCTCGGTCTCGCATCAAGGATGCTCGAAAGGAGTGTGAGACCGAGTCCGCCGCACTGTGGTTGCTCCTGCAGCTGTACTGGCGCGAGCGGTTGTGGTAGTAGCGGTTGCGGTAGTAAGATGAGCTGCGAGAGATGGGCGGTTTAATGAGGGACGGCCGGCCTTTAGTGCGCAGCTGTCTGTGTTTTTCTATGAACACGTGCACTGCGAGGACACCCACCATTTCAGCCAGCACGAAGGACAGAGCTCCAAAATAAAAAGACCAGCCATAGGAGTAGCTCTTCTTGTTGTCGCTCTGGCTGGGGTCGCCTGAGTTGGCTGATATGTACACGATGATGCCAATAATGTTACTGAGACCTGGAAGAGTTTAGAGATGAAGAGGGTCAAATGCATGATAAATACTGCAAATGCATGCATGCACATTAGACACACATTAGTGTGTGTGTGTGTGTGTGTGTGTGTTTCTGACCTGCAGAGACAAAGAGTATACCCGCGCTGAGGATGACGTTGTAACGTGACTTGTAGAACTCGCTGGCAGCCACACATACACCTCCGAGAAATAACAGTCCCACACTGAGGATGGGGAAGAGGCTGGAGGCTCGTACTGCGCCTGAGGAGAGGAGAGTGGGGGTACATGCAACGTTTGAAAACTTGAGACTTCCACTGAGCACTGTATCTTGTACTTAATTTAATATATATTGCACTGTTGTTGTCGTTGATTGTTGATTGTCTGGTCTCATGTCTAACGTTGTGCACCTTCCGCCAAGAAAACATCCTCGTTTGTGTAAACATTCTTGGTAAATAAACGGTTTCTGATTCTGATTCTGATTCTGATAGTTGTTGGATCTCGCGGTGCACATTCGTTACCCACGTAGTAAATACTCCGCAGCATCCTGCTCATAGTCGGCATCTTCAGCAAAGTGATCAATGTCTTTGCAAACGCCCCGAAAAGTCCCTGCAGAAAAAGACAAAAGACAAACAAATACATTACAGAACATCCATTTGATAACTTCTTTGGCTCTGTATCACTTTATAACATGACATACATACATACACCTGTTTTTGACCCTGCAGCACACTCTTCCTCCTCTAACAATGACTTGCATAATGCTGAATGTGATGCTGCCAACTGTATTGATTTTTTTCTTCTGTTTTTATAAATGCAGAGGCTAATTTTGACATTTCTCTCTTCTCAATTTTAGTTCACCGGGGAGTCCAATTAAGAGTGAATATGTCTTCTTTTCCGGGAAAAAAATTGAAATGAATCAAAATCCCCACTCTAACTATTCGTCCATACGTAATAAACTAATGATACGAGGATGTTTTCTATATGAGAACTCACACGATAGATCGGACACTGAACATGTTCAATAAAACGGTTGGAGGCCTTTTGAACTGACCAACCTTCACGTTTCACTTTCCAAGAGACTGAAGGGACCTCACGTGTTGATAGTGCACTGATGTACTCATTGGCCGTGGAGCACTTCCAGGTAATTATGTCAAAAGACAACAAACCTCATGTTCTACGGTATGTCTTTTCAGAACCTGGTAGTACTCTGAGGGTTTTAAAGAACGACGACTTGATGTCGTTTGTAATTAAATATTGTTCTTGAGTTAAATTACTCAACGTTACATATTTTGGATTATTAAAGTGTCTTGAGAAAATCTTAATTTCTCTGCGTGATGATAAACTTCACACAGAGAAAAAGAAATGATCAAAGTCAATGGACAGCCAGGAGCGCCCAAGTCAGCTGACCTGAGGGACCTGTAGGGAGAATAAGGGGTCAGGGGTCAGGGCCGGCCCATTTAGGGCTTTCCAGACTAACAGGAGAACAATCAGGACTACCTGTCATGACTAGAGTCTGAAATAAAGGTGCTAACTAGAACCATCGGGTTATTCTGCTTGTCATCATAGGAGATCCCTTTTTGGTTCCCGGTAGAACCTTAGGTGGCTCCAGGAACCCCGTTCAGATGGTTCTACCTAGACCACAACATAAAGGGTTATACCTCCACCATCTAAGAAAGAATCCAGCCAGAACTTTCCAAGTTCTAAAGAGAACCCTTTAGTAATCTAATATACAAACCCAGAACCATCAACCATCCACCTTCTGATGATGCTAAAAAAAAAGAACACGCAGAGGGTTGTAATGTACCAAAAACCCTTTTGTGTTCCAATGGTTTTGATCTAAAACACACTCATGAAGCGTTCAAATAACCAGGGACTGATGTAGTGCACAGCCTACAACATTCCTGGCTCACAGTCACAGTTTTTTTCACACCCATGCATTAAAAAAAATCCTTGAACAACTCTTTCTTACAAAAAAGGGTTCTTTAGCTGAAAAGGGTTCTTAAAGGGAACCCTTATTCTTAAGCTATGTGTCATCACTACATTACGAGCGGCCAAAGCCTTGTAGTGTGAACACAGCAGTAAAGAACTCTTCAAAAGCAAATGGTTCTGTGTAGGACATCACCCCTTTCACAAAGAACCCTTTAGGAACCCTTATTTCTAAGTAAGACTTATGTATGTACTTTAACTCCTCTGAAGAGTCAAAAATCAGCTGCACACATCCTCCCTCCTCCCAGTAACCTCTGGCCCAGCAGTGCCTTTCAGCATTAGCTCACACGGGGTTGTATTGATAATTATGTCCCTACATGCTGCACTGATTGACCAGTATTGATGATGGGACTCGGTCGCCATGGTTACCGAAATAAAACTCATTCTGTGAGCTACAACTCGGCCACGGGGAACAGGTCAGAGATAAAAAAGATCCGGAGAGAGCAATTTATTCAAATGATTGTCAGGATACAAAGAGAGATGAGGTAACATGTTGTTTTTCACATTTTCCCTTCAATCTCAGGAAGAATAGATATTTTCTGAGCACTTTTATGATGCAGCTTGTTTATCTGCCGGCTTAGTGCCATTAGACTGTATTCAAACAGTCACTTTAGAGAACAATTTTGTTGTAGCTTGACATGAAAATATCTCAGAGAGCTCACATTAGTAGTTTCTGTGGTGCTGTGTTTCATAAGTGCACACAGCCACACATCAGGCTGCTGTCCTTGTGCGTTTGTTATTTGCTTCAATGTCTTTGTTATGCTTGCTATGTCACTATTTATTGTTGTAATGTGTCATCCTGAAGAAATCAACTCTGCAGCCTCGTCCTATAATTAGTTAGAATACACAGAGAGCCTTCAGCTTCCCTTCTTTCTGTCTGCCTGCTTCTGGCTCGCAGTGACACAAACTGACGGACACACACACACACAGACCCACACGCACACACACCGGACTGTTGAAGCATTGATGTCCTCTGCATGCTTTGTTACCTTCCCATTAAACCATGTTGGAGCTTAGTGATAGTGGGGCAGCAGCGGGGGCAAATAGAGAGAGCTGAATATTTCCATTTCATTCAGGAAATTAGCAAAGCAAGTGCCACCAGAGGATATAGGATAAGAGAAAGAGGGGCGCTATTAAAAAGAAATGAATAATTGAAAATGTAATTTCCATCCATCACATATCCAAGACTTAAACTCCCTCCTCAAGATGCACATCGATCTAAATCAAAATCCAACTGAGCTATAATATGTGATATTTTGGAGGAGAGCACATTTCTCTGAAGACTGTCAGCGCCTGACAAAAGAGTTAAAGGTTTTCATCAGACGAAGAGATAAAAATAAAGACATAGACTCAAATGTATTTTTAACTGACTGTTTTAGCCTCAAAAGGCTGGTTGATAAAACGTTTTGGCACACACAACCATTGTGGAACAAACTCAGTATCAGCAATTTTATTATTTTGTTGGATGGATGTAAATTAAAGTTTCTTATTGACTTTGTTTCATCTCTTGTCTTGATCATTTGGAAATAATGAAATAGATAAATAAATAACAGTTTGAATGCAGTCAGTACTCACATTATGTTAGCTTTGTAGTTACTTTAGAGGTCAAGATTTTACATAGAAAATATATGATGTTTGATGTTTTGTTAAACAACATTAAACAACAATAAATTATACTCACACATCAAATAACAATCATAATAATTCAATAATGCTATAACACAATTGTTTCTGCTTTTACTCTTTATACTTTATGTACATTTTAACAATAGTAAAGTACTTGCAACCTTTCACTCGTAAATAGGTTATTTTTACATTGTGATATTGGTTATTTAAAAGGGTCTGAATACTTCCTCCACTACTGCTAAATTATGTTTAGTAATGTTATTATTTTAATTCTGCAAGATCTCAGAGTTGTGGTGATATAAATACAGGGAATGATTGAAATGAACATGTATAAGTTGTATAAAATCATATATAATATAGGCTACCTAAAAAGCTTATAACCCAATATAGAGGCGTGATGTACATTTTCTCTAAGTAACTTGCATATTGCACCATAGGGACCTACAGTGTATTTGTTACTTCATATCAAGTAGCCCAGAACACTGTTCTTGCACTTTGACACATTTGTATTTGATGATATATTGATATATGAAAATAATATAGCTGTATCTAAAAGTTTTGCTGTGAGTTCCCCCTGCATGGTGGACCAGCGTCCAGGTGACACTTGCACACTTGTGAAGGAGTGTGTGTCTTACCCTCAGTGCAGCAGGTCCTCCACAGACCGGAGTGGGTCAGGACCTCCTCGTTCTTGCGGACGGTCTCGTTGTCGTTCAGGTTCTTGGAGCGGCACATCCCGCGGGAGTACAGCCAGTAGTCCGTGCCCACCGCGATGGTCATGAGGCTGAAGGCGCAGAAAGCCCCCGCCGTGGTCAGCAGCATCATTACGCCGCGGTTGCACAGCCTCATGTCGGCCTAGCCTCCTCCTCCTCCTCCTCCTCCTCCTCCTCTTCCTCCTCCTCCACAGCGAGGAGTCCTCCAGCGGACGGAGACCAGCGGGGTTTTAGAAACTGTTAAAAACTTTCCCCCGGTGTCTTCTCTTTGTGTGGATCCATGCGGCTGAAGGAAACTCACATGGTGTGCACATCTTTTGCAACCTAAGCTATAGGCCCGCTCGTGTAGTTGGACAACTGTGCAGGATTCCCTCTAAGCAACATGCACAACACTATACGTGCACTGAGCTGGGAAGTTTTGTCAGAAGTGCAGTTGAAGAATCAGAGATGAAACACAAGCCAAGGGCTGAAAAGTGGGGAAAAAAATAAAAACAAATCCTCGATACAAAAAAAAAGTTGTTCGGAGAAAACAGCAGCAGCAGTAGCGCTCCTCTGGACACCATCTAGTTTGTTGTAGCTCGACTCTGTGTGGCTGACTGTGGGATGATCCCGCCCTCCTGTGTGTGTGCGTGGGCGTGTGCGTGTGTGTGTGTGTTCCTGTCACTGAGCTTCATGGACGAACCTGTAGCCTGAAACCAGTTCAGTTCAGCACCATGGACAGCAGCGCAGTGGCGCTCATGTTAAAACCCTCCTGTTATCTTTGGGGTCAATTTGAGCCCATTCATTGTTTAACGTCTCTACATATATGAATGGCATACTTTTTTTTTCTTTTTTATTGCATGACTTTTCCTAAGTCCTGTTTTATTTAAAGTGATATTTAGGTAGTCAACAAAACACAAATGAAGTACCTGACACTTAAACTTGGGACAACATTTCAATTATAATCATTTTCTGGAGTTTTAAATTGCTGGGGTCAAAGGGTAAAAGATGTCAGTAAATTTGAAGGTAACAGGAGGGTTTCAGAAGTGAGCGGTACAGAAAACGTAACTTTCTTCGTTCATAAGAACGTATAAGACATGAACTAGTCAAATTGGTTAACTCGTGCTTTCTATAGTAATGATAGTATAATAAAGAAAGCCTCATTGCATTATATGCACTAATCCAATAATCACCTATAATTCCCGAATATTGAAAATGATTGACAACCAATTGAAACTATTTCCAATGTCAACAATGAGCTTACACACATTATAAGTCATGTTCAAGTGTCTTTATTTCAAAGAGTGCCATATTTTACTGCATTGTCTTTGTTTAAAGATCAGTTACAATAATTATGTGAAATAATTACATCTAAATAGTGTTTTTACCAGAAAATGGATAATAATAATATTGTTGAAATCATAGCTATATCTAACTAATTGTCCTAGGTGTGTTAGCTGATCAATGAGGCTGCCTTCCTTTGTACATAAAAATGAGGTTTATAAGATGTTAGACACACTTGTACAATATTTCGAAAACTTTAAATAAGGTACAGCCAGACATATTATTTTCTGAGGACCTTTTGATTGATATTTCAGTGGTTGACTCATTACATGTTCATCATCATCAGGTTCACATCCACCAGTAAATGGGAGAGGAGCTGCCAAAGGAGAGTCCATGCTCCTCCATATGAGTGAATAAAAGAGTTAATGACCATATGAATATTTAAGGCTTTGAATATAAAGTGAGCATCTGTGAAGAAGCCAAAGCAATCATCAACAGAAAAGATGGTTGAAGAGAAAAAATATTGGAATGCAGTTTCCTGACAACACACACACACACACACACACACACACACACACACACACACACACACACACACACACACCTGTTCTAATAAAAGTTAATTGAACATAGATACATCAATTATCAAGCAAAAATGGCAAACATTAGGTTCTGCTTTTCACCACTGTTGATTTGCTGCTAATGATAATGAAAAACACGTATTTATTTATACACACACACACAAACATATATTTTTTTCTATCTATGTTCATATAAATATATACTTATTATTAAACAGCCTATTTTTAATAAAGTAGATTTCTTTAAAGTTACTGTGAGGAACTTTGAAGTGGTTATAAAACCAAGTCTCAATTTAATAGTGATGAATCAGTGAGATCAGTCCAAATCATGCAGGGTCACCAGGGACAGCTGGGCCTCATGGATTTCCATGACTTTTCCATGACTTGAAATCAAATTTCCATGACCAAACATTTTGTGAAATCTCGGTGTATACATGAAAAAGTGAGAACATTAAATATTTAAACTAATAATGAGAATTCCAAAGCATACAGTAAACCTTAAATGACACAAATGAATGAGAAACAATAGTTTGATTAAAAGAATAAACATTTATATAGATGTCTGTATGTATGCCTGCTTATATTTTGAGTGTCTTTCTTTTAAAAGCATATTAATTATTTCAAACTTAGCGTAAATGAACGACATGAACACATGAATATAACACATTTCCATGACTTTTTCCAAAACCTTTGGGATTTTAATTTTTTCAAGGACTTTTTCAGGCCTGGAAATAACTATTTTAAAATTCCATGACTTTTCCAGGTTTTCCATGACTGTAAGAACCCTGTGTGTAATCTGTGATGTACAGCTGAGTAAAACACAAGAGCCAGTTACTGAAATGGTATAATGATAATTCACTTTAATGGAGGTATCATACTGTAAGTGTCACGCGCAGGTAAATATGGCGCATGCAACACGTATACTGTCCTGTTACACAATTTCTTCAGGTTGCTTTATAAAAGTTCCCCTCTTCCCCCCAACCCCTTCTTCTTTTTCGGCCTTTTGCATAGTAAACAGTTTATTCTTCCCTCCTTTGCCCTCCCCCTCTTGTATTACATATCTCATTTTCCATGTATTGTCCTCCTTAAATTGTAGAAGTGAATGTGAGTTGGGGGACAGAGGAGGAAGAGGAGGACAAAGGGAGATATAAAAATGGGGAAACAAAGTAAAAAGTGACAGCTGAGTGTCGGCAGAGATAAGAGAGAAAGTGAGATGGGGCTGTGAAGAATAGTATAGAAGTGTATTATAGCATGACAAACACTTCTACCTCTAGATCCCATTCCTATTTACACATACACTGAAACACAAGTCATACAGAATTATTACATCTACTTTATATATTCATTTCACAGAATCTCATATTTTCTTGTCATGGATAGTGAAACAGTGTTTGCACCACGCTCTGTAAAGCAAACTCTTTAGCATATTTCGACATTATTAGAGACACAGCATTCAAAGTGAAAACAAAAAAAAGAGCATGGGTATTTAAAAACTGACTTGCATCGATAAATTCAAGACACCAGAGGTTTTTTGTCTCCCTCCTCCATGATGTCAAACGCAAATCTTAAGGGAACTACTGTACCAACAAATATGGCATGCATAGAGGAGCTGCACCACAAAGACTGTATAGGCCTACACAGCACTAAACCACTGCGTACACAGTGCCATAGAGAAAGATTAAGCAAGAGAAAAAGACTGAGACATTTTTAAATATCGCTGCCAAACAGACATTTTTGGGGGGCGGAGGGGATTTCTCTTCTTATTTTTTTTTTTGCATCAATTCGGAAGACGAGACGTGCTTAAGACTAAGTTCAGGACTAACTTAGGCATGAGGTTTTAAATCAGGGCTTTCAAAAACCTTCTTTCCCTCCAAACAGCAGCCTGCACAGATGTATGTGTGTGTGTGTGTGTGTGTGTGTGTGTGTGTGTGTGTGTGTGTGTGTGTGAGTGCATGTATGACATATTGATCATGGAATGTTCATGACGCAATGTTTACAGGCCAAAGAGAATCAAGTAAACAAATGCACACGGTAGTTGATCGATAGGAGCACATACACACAGTTACACATTCACTATAACTCTGTATTGATCTGCTCACCACGAGGACCTGCGAATACTACACATGGCTGGAGTTTTCGGGAGACTGGCCTGTTTGGCGATTTGGTTACTGGTCAAACTCAGTCCCAGTGTGACCAACCAGCAGCTAAAGCCATCGTGGTGGTTTATAATTATTGTCCAGTTAAGGTGCTGGTGTGGGTTTGAGATTTATGAGACGTAGCGGCCTCAGCGGAGGTGCGATGAGATGCTGGATGAGTCCTTGATGGCCGTGTCACTGGGCTGTACGGAGTGGAGTAAAGTCTTGTTCGGGCTGCGTCTAACCAACAGGAACTCTTCAGACTTGTATGATGAATTCGGGGTTGGTGTAAGAGAAGCCTTGAAACTCATTTTGGTCCAGATTCATAATGAAGAGCTTGTCTGTGGGCGTCAGCTCCACCGCCATCTTGGTGAACTCTTTGTCGAAGTTGCCGACGTCACGGCGAGATTTCTGCGAAAGAGAGAGAGAGAAAAGGAGAAAGAGAGAATGTGAATACAAAATTTAAAAACCTAGAGTGAATTTGTACAGCGTTTAAAAAAAGGCAAGTTTAGAAGGAAGAATGTTGACAACAAGCAAAATGAACAACTCTCCCATAGAGGCACAAAGATGGAGGATGGAGAAGGAGGGAAGGGAGGATTTGTAGTTTCAGCACAGAAAGACAATCTGCAGAGGTGGGACGAAGTCATTGTTTCCAAGTCGACTCAAGTCCCAAGTCAAAGTCATAAATGTTGTGTATAGATTCCTAAATCATCATCTTAATGCAATTTCAAATCTGTAAGCAGTAAGAGTACAATACAAATAAATAAAATATTACTTTCATTAATTACTTTCAAGAAAAAGCTAAATGACCAGTTGTATAGTTATTCTGTTGTCTCTTCAGGGGACCAAAGTCTTCAAATGCAGCTCATCCATCACACAAAAAAAGTGTATTAAATGTTCATATTATTTTACATTAAATTAACATTGTAACATAGTAAAAAAAAAAAAAAAAAAAAAACATTACATTGGAAGATAATAATGTTTGTCTAACTAGTCTAAAATTAAGGACTCTTAATTTAAAATCTAAACTTTAATTTCTACAGCTAAACACAAACTGTGGTTGTCAAGGATCATTTTGATAATATTTAAAAAAAAGGAGCAATATGTAAGATCTAGCCCGAATTTTCGCTTAAAACTGAACTATCAACAAACAAAGGTTACAGTGTTGCTGTTATGTCAAAGACGTCTTTGTATTGTGCTACAGAGAGAACTACTGAAATGAGCATGCTAAACAGCTAGCCGCGGTAGCTTCTAATGCTTTTCCAACCCACTTAAGATGAAGCCATACCCTCTCCTGTATGGCTGTTTCTGAGCATACAAGTGAGAAAATATGTAGCTAGCTACCACACCCTGCAGTCAAATTCAGCTAGCGCAACACCTGTCACCTGAGGTCACAGCTTTTGGGCTTATTTTCAGTGTAGCGTGAAACCATGGTGGGAATTAGCAAGCTAGCTAGCTAACTAGCCAGCTGCTAAATTAGTAAAATTGTACAAATGAATGCTTCATCCACACACAGCATAACATCCGATTCACACACAAGCACTAGCCAATCACAGCAAAGTCGCCGCTGTTGCCGACTTATTCAGACCATCAGGGGTAAAGCGAGAAATATAATATACTGCCATTCATTCCCATGCATGCGGCTCTCAGTAATCACTGCTAACGCTAGCGCTGCTGGCTAACCCGTGGAACTGCAGCAACAGAAAGTTGCTGATATGGCGGGATGTTGGGACAATCCCTGGGATACTTACACATTGCAACTTTAAATGTACTTTGTACTTTTTTGTAGTATCTGTGTGGCAAATGTTTGAAAGAGAATGTATTTTATTGTTTAAGTTGAACTTGACCAGATTCATATTTGTACCATTAAATTAATATATTAAATGTGAAAACAGTTCAGATTTGCATCGAAGGAATTTGCATCGAAGGAATTTGGTCCCCTGACTTAAGCATTTATAAAATATGAGTTATATTCTATAACCCTGCTAAACAACACACTAATTATTGTTATGAGACTTTTGTGAACCTGTCCTTGAAGTCTAAGTGAAGTCATGTGTATTTATGTATTGCTGAGTCTCAGTAGAGTCTAGTCCACACCTCTGATCATCTATAAATGGTGGCAGCACCAGTCTAGACTCAGAAACACACACCTCTGATTCCACACAGAACGGGACGGGGGGGGGGGCGGGACCAAGTCGACAAAAAACAAACACACCTTGCCGACAAAACCCAGAAACACAGTCAAGAGGATGAAAGAAGACCCACCGAAACATTTCAACAGCACGAATGCAGAAAGATCCAAGACAAACGTCCGCAGCCAGAGAGAGGAAACGTTCCAGTACAAAACAGACATGGATCGATAAAACAGACCAGCTGCAGACCAAATCCACAACCGGAAAAGGATTTCACACAGGGAGGTGAAGCAGTGAGCCCCAGGCAAGAAACATGTATCACACACTTCACATCACACACAAAGCATTCAGTTTCCTACCTCTCTCTCTCTCTCTCTCGTCTCATCTCAGGGCTTCCAGCTGAAATGAGCAGGGAAACTTTCCCAACTTTACCACTGGTCCATGAACTCACCACTAATTCAGCTCATTTTTGTGAACGAGGCAGGTGTGGCGCTGCGTATTTTATCGCTGCAATGTGTGGTATATGATGTTCATGGAAAATGGACACTAACAGTTGAAATAATATTAGATTTAACTTTCTCTCAATCCATGAATGAAGGCCCTGACATGCAGCTGAAAAATGTAGTAAGTGGACCTTGAATCTTGAAGGACTTTAGTTTTTTGAAAAGCAATCTAATTGTTCGTATTTCAGATGCCTCTAGCAAACACTATTTCCCATAAGCCCTAAACCACATCATGGCTTATGGCTCGACAAGTTTGTCTCTAACTACAGCTGAACGAACACTGTGAAAGCAGAGATCACCGCTAAAAATATAGAACTCTCCTGACTTTTATCGATACATGTAAAACCACGCGGCTAAATTTTCATAGAAGTGGTAGTTTTTTCTGTGCTCACAAAGTAATTGCTGTTTTACTTTGATAAAATTACAAAGGTAAGAAATTATAAAAAGCAGAACGTGGGCTGACACTTTTCAACAGAGACTGTAATGGCAGTCATCAGGGAAGCTGAAATCAAAACATTTATACAAGTCTGATGAAGTGAAAATTTATGTTTTTAGGCTTTGTTTTCTTGTACAAATTGAATTAACAAGGCATCATGTGTTAGCTCTTTCCCCGTTTCCAGTTTGTGCTTAGCTAAACTAAGCCAGCCGTCTCCTGCCTCTATAGCTTATCCTCCAGATATGATGAACATGTGAAGGAGAGGTACCGCAAATCCTTCCTTCCTGCTGCCATCAGGCTGCACAACCAGCTGAGCTCCCAGTAGACCACAAAAACACACTTTATTCACTTTAATCACTTCAACCGTTGCAATATAAATACATGTATTCTGTCTGCATATATAATATTGTTATTGTGGATTCTTACTGTTTTTAGTACTGTTTATTTATAGTATTCGTTTTGTCTCGTGTGCACTTTACCCGTCTGATGCTGTAATCCTGCAAATTTCCTCCACTGCGGGACTAATAAAGGATTATCTTATTTTATTTGAACTGATCTTCTCACAGAGCACTGCACCAAATAAAACATATGCTCTTTAAAAGCGTCTGGGCATAGCAGCAGTAACAAGGCAGACACAGCAGAAGTAGTCTGGTAGGCACCAGTGAGTATATTATCAGTTTCCAGTCATACAGGACAGTTACACAATCCACAGAAGCATCTCTCCCATCCAGAACAATTTATCCAAATACCTCTCTTTATATAGAACTCCAAATATATCTATATTTTTTCCTCATCATCTCTCTCCTTATTGTCACCATTAATTACACACCATTACGATTATCACAATAAACGCTAATTTTTTCCACCTGGCAGAATCAATCGTCTTAATCAACGAGCATCTTTGTGCATCTGTGACGTCAACTTGGTGCCGCCTCCCTTTTTGATACGAGCTCAAAGAACAAGATTTGACACATTGTTACAACCCTGCATCGTTACACAGTTACAAAAAGATAATACGACCTGCCTCACAATGAAACACGCGTCTTCATTCATTTTATACATGAAAATGACTTTCCGAGGGTTTTGTATTGTTGGAGAACAGATAAGCAATGCATATTCTAATAGTTACACATGTACTGCAAAATGGCACAAGATGGCTGCCCTCTGAACCCTATTTATTTTGTGGCACTTTTGGACATCCTAACAAACTACCAGCTTCACAGGGCTCGTCTTGATGTGAAATTCTCCCAATAAATGTTACAAGCGAAGAGATATGTCATTAAAACACAGTGTAATGTGGTGAATGTTTTCATTTTTGAGTAATGAAATTCCAGTCAAAAAAAAATAAATCACTAACTTGACGCAGACTTGCTGGCTGCATGTATAAATACGTCTATCCTCTGACTGGTTAAAAATTAAAATCATCAAAAATGTTAAGCTCATCACAACACTGACTGAACAGAAAGTGTAGAAGTATTTGGTCCTATATACAATATAAAGTCAACATTGGGAAACTTATCGGTACTCAAGCAATCATAGCAAAGCAATTGGTCAGTTTTTCCTTCCATTGTATGTATATTACCAAATATGTGATCATAGTACACGCATCAATATTACTGATAGGTCGTCATACTCAATATGCAATCACAGGGATGGTGACACGGAGACAGAGCCGGGTCAGGTGGGCCCTGAGGTCGGACCCCGACCTGAAACTGCTGGTGTGAGCAGCCGGGCGGCTTTCAGGAGCGAGCAACAGTTCTGCACTGAAGATAGAAATGCAGCCGGTATGTGCTGAACCACAGTAAACTGAAAACAGTGTCTCCTACTGGCAACTTGACACGTGAATATCTGAGTATTTCTCCTGATTCTTAGCGTTTGAGCACCCGTATGCATTTGCATCTGAACGTTGTTTGGAGAAATTGTTTTCTGGGAAATACGCTTATTTGTCAGTTTGAGTTAGATGAGAGGATTGACACCAACCTTATGACTGGAGATACAGAACTGGAGACAGGAGGCAATTATCTTAGCTTAGCATAAAAACTAGAAGCCGGGGGAGAAACAGTTAACCTCGCTCTGCTCAAAAGTGCAACGATTAGAACTAAAGTTGACTAACTAGGATGTTTTATCTCCTTTATTTAATACACGCAAGAAGAGAGTTAAACAATAACCATATGTTTTTGTTTTTTTTGTAAACGGGGAAGACTCTCGAGCTGTTTCCCCCTGCCTCCAGCTAAGCTAATCGCCTCCTGGCTCCAGCTCCTTACCCTACACGCAGACGTGAGATTGATATCGATCTTCTCATCGAAGAGTCTCGGAAAAGAAAAGTATTTCCAAAAATGTTGAACTATTCCTTTAACGTTTCACCCTGCCCGATGCAGCCTGGATATGACATCATGGTGAATTTGTTTTGTTTGTTTTTAATGTATGTCTCTGAGGTGTCGGGGATTACTAGTGTAGCCCGGTGGTATGTGGCGTGGTCAGTGAGTTGTGTGAGGGTACTCAGGGTTAACAAATGAGAAGCCTTGGAATTCTTCCTGGTCCAGGTTGGATATAAGCTCCTGATCTGGGGGGGTCAGCTCGGGGGGGTGGCGTGTGAAAAAGCGATCAAAGTTCTCTGCATCACGCCCGCACTGCCGTGGAGAGGAAAGGAGAGGAGAAAGAGATGGGAGGGGGGATAGAGGGAGGGAGGGGGCGGGGGTGAAGTGAGTTTGATGAGGGATGTGAGGAAAAAAAGGACAACAACAAAGGACAAGGAGAAAAAAGAGAAATACAACTAAAACATGGCATCAACCAATCAAATCACTCACAGCCGAAACTGTGGATTTCCATTGGTCCGCATGTGAGCCGGTGACATCTCAGCTTCATCATTGGTGATTACACTCACAAATCTCATCTGAGCATTTGTCAGAGTAGTGACCAATGATGGGTGATGGTTGGGTTCAGGGGATGAACGATGTGATCTATAACTTACCTTCACTAAGCATGTCATTCCCCCTGTGACTCATTTCTAAAGTAATCAGTGAAGTTCAGATCATATTGAAAAGAGTAAGTGTGTGTAATATACTCACAGCTTTAGGTTTGAAAGGCGGCTGGACCTCTTTATTTTCCAGTTTTTCCCAATCTATGTAGCGGAAGAAGGCATGCTCCTTGATGTCTCTCTCGCCCTCTGGACCGCAGCCCAGCCGCTTACCTGGGTGCTTGGTCATCAGCTGAAATCACACACAGGCAGACAAGGTGAGAAGAGTTTGGACATAGGTGTGTGTGTGTGTGCACTGCATGAAGCTGCTTTACAGGGGTAAAGAAGCAGGTCAACTTTATTAGGGCTGAACTATAAACTGAATTTATTCAATTACCAAAACTAAGAATTTGTCATTGACCTAAATTGACTTGCTCATTGACGAAATTTTAAACCCACCATGAAAAGGCAGCTTTAAGAAAACATACCGCCGGGTTTATGTGCTTCACCAAAATGTTGGAATTCTGAAACGTAAATGGCGTTGCCTCCATTATCTGGCACTCACAGCTTTAATTAGGGCTCGTGGAGGAGGATAAGTCAGCTCAGCTGTAGCTGCACTGTTGCAGTTATTCTTACGCATTTTCACTCTAAACTAATAGTCTTTAATACGTCTCCAGTGTTCCGAGGGGATAAGGAGGGTTTATGGGCTACAGTAGTTTGTTTTTTACACGCCGTAGTGAAGGTGGCACGAGATGTGTGTCAGAAAAAGGCATTAGAGTACATATTTTGAAGGACAAATCAAATTGTTTACATGATATTCAACCTTCATTTCTTTTATTATGCATTTAATACTAATTAAAAAGACAATAAAGCAGACGTTTTGGAAGATACTGCAATGAACAGCATCATGAGTATAACAGTGTGTGTGTGTGTGTGTGTGTGTTGTGTTGCACGCCATTAGAGGTCTAGACAAAGCGTATGTGTACGTGCAGCCTCACCCCCTTGCAGATAGCAACAGCTTCTTTGGACATGGATTTAGGGTAAGAGACGTGATGCTCCATGATCGACTGGAACAGCTCATCTTCATCTTCCCCGTCAAAAGGCGGCTGGATGGGCACAAAGATACGTCATCGTGTCTTCCTGGCACACTTGTTCTCAATTAAAAAAGTAACGGCAGTGAATAAAAACGAACCTGTCCAGCAAGCATTTCATAGAGCAGTACTCCAAATGCCCACCAGTCTACAGACTTTCCATAAGGCTGATACGCTATGATCTATAAGACACAATGATGGAGTCGTGAGTCTTATTCAGGGGTTTAAAAAAAGCAAAAAAAGAATCAATCAACCAGCTCACATCACGTTAACACACCTCTGGAGCGATGTAGTCTGGTGTTCCGCAAAACGTTTTTGTCGTAGTTCCATCGTACATGTTCTCTTTGCACATGCCAAAGTCAGCTATCTTTATATGGCCTTCAGCGTCCAGCATCACGTTGTCCAGCTTCAGATCCCTGACACACACACACACACACACACACACAGGTATTCTCCAATGATTGTAAAATGCACATGGAGACTCGAGCCGATTTACAAACGGACTCACCGATACACGATGCCTTTGGAGTGAAGGAAGAAGAGTCCAATGGCAATCTCTGCAGCATAGAACCTAAAATAAAGACAAACACCAGTTTCTAATCATTGTTGTGTGTCTGTATTGACATAGACAAACAGTATGTTGTGTGATGGTATGAATAAAAGACAACTTTTTCATTTATGATGTCAAAACTGCATCCTTTTCTGTTCTCGTGAATGGAGTGAGGCAACTCGAGCTGCACTGATATATATTCAAGTCATGTGTCTCACTCTCCATTTCATCGACCAAACACACCCTCCCGTCTAGTCAGGCAGCAAAACATTCCCACCTCTCCCTCTGCCTCGTAAATATGTCCGTATTGCTGGCTGCTCTTTCAGCCCCACCAACACACACGCTTCCACCTGCAGGCTCCGCCTAGCTAGGGGAATACATCTAATATATTTAATCATCTCATGTAATCATATCTGCATGATGAGTCATGAGGTTGGAGTCTAGACGGCAAACTAACTAAAGTATATTTATTCATAACACCGTCTAAAGACTCTATACTGTACATATCCAATATATAGTGTGTATTTATGTCATACCTTCAGCTGCATATTATCTATGTAATGTCTTACTATTAGCTTACTTGTACTTATATACAGTATTTAACATAGAGTGCAAGTATAAGTACTTTGTACTGTAACTTCTGCACATGTTCATACCATATACTGTATATATATATATATATATATATATATATATATATATATACACAAACACATTAGCGTATTAGCATGTTCATACTGTATATCTACCGATATCTAACCCTTCTCTAAGGAGAAATACAAGTATTTTGCATGAACACTCACACAGCATGAGGCTCCTTGAACTTGCCGACCTGTTGGATCTGGTACATAAGGTCTCCTCCATTTATATATTCCATAACAAAATATAATCGGTCCTGGAAGGCAAAGAAGAAGAGGAGAACAAGTGAAACGTGTGATAAACCGTGTTTCAAGAGTCGCCGTGTTTCTGCGTGTGCTCGTCTCTGCCGATGCAAGGTGTTGTGCATCCGTACCATGGTTTGGAAACAGGAGTGCAGCTGAGTGAGGAACGGTGGCTTCCCAGCCAGAGCGAGCACTCTCTTCTCCACCATGGTGCACTCCACGTCGTCGTCCTGGATCACCACGTCCTTCTTCAGGATTTTGACGGCGTACAACTCATCGGTGCCTTTCCTCTCAGCGAGCATCACCTGAAGGGAAGGAAACTAAATCAGCTTCACAGAGGTTTAATATTGTTGTCCAGCCGCTCGTTACCGTGTCGAATGTGCCCGTCACCTTGCCAAAGCTGCCTTTGCCCAAAACCATGATGAAGTTGAAGTCCGAGAGCTTGACCCGGTCCTGGTTGCCATTGCTGTCATACTTGCACACCGAGGAGGAGGAGGAGGAGGAGGAAGTGTCTGTGGCCTTCCCTGGCCCCACCCTCGCCCTCTAGAGAGAAGGAACGACAGGAGAAGAACAAGATTATAAGCAGAAGAAGAGAAGGACTGCACAGATTAAAGCGGTTGTCATTTTGCGTCTCCGCTTCTCACCTCAAACTTTTGTCGCAGCTCCTCGTTACCGTCTTCTCCATCTGGCTGGACAGGAACATTAAAATATTCTCCTTCCTCCTGAGAAAGCATCTTAAACCTAAACCCCAGAGTAAAAGCAGGATTATCACCAGACTATGCCAATGAAGCCCTTACACATTCACACCCCTGTCCCCTCTGCCTTCGCTATTTGTGTCTACACCTGTGGTATTTCCCCAATTATCCACCGTATCTTGACATCTCACCATCCATCTACCCCTTGTTTCAGAAGCTCTGAGATCCCAAAGGACAGGGATCCCATGAAGTCGTTCCTGCTGGTCAAATCCCAGTCCCAGATCTCCACTGATAAACGGCGGTCCTTGTCGGTTTCTTTTAGGTTGCTATGGAAATGAGAGGAGGGCGGGAGACAGTCAGATGAAGGGCGTTCTTAAAATAGGTAAAAAAAATGAAAACCAAGATCACGATTTGATTTCAAAGCCACATCCCCTGGTAAACACCTCAGCAAGTGACAGTTTTTAATGCCCTTTCCTAGCAGTGACACAGCAAACCAGAATACCAATAAAAAGGAAAAGAATGGGGACAGGGTCACTTGCATGAGCTCCAGTCAGATTTGTGCTTTAGCAACCAAAAACGGGGCCAATAGAGTAACTTGAAACCAAAGTGCATATTGCAACAAAGCCTAAAATAACTCATGGAACACAATGACTCACAACGTAAAGGTCTCGTTCCAGGTGGGGTTGAGGCAACATTTGATGGTCTTGGTCTTCTGCTTGCTCTCACTCTTGGGATCTGGGATCAGCTTGAGCTTGACGTAGGGGTCTGACAGGCCGTTGGGGTCCATGGGAACCAGGTTCCTGGCCTCTTTGACTGCGACGGGGCGAGGAAGACATGGTCACAAAAAAAAAAGTGTCAGAAAACCAACTCAAGATAAGACACACCTTTGAGACTGTTTAGTCTGGATTGTGTCCTTTCCAAGGACGGCAGGATGTGAACCTGTCAGGGTTGGTGCGAGTCCTGCTCTAAATAACTCTGGCTACATTTGACAACATTTAACAACAGTTTAGTTTCTGTTCCATAATCAATCCACAGCTGTCTGAGAGAGAGAACTGGCACGTGGATGCATGTTCCAGTGGCGATATGGGTCAATCGTTGGATCATTGATCGACTAATGGACTTTCCAGTTTTAGTCCTAGGCTGATAGAGCTTTGAGAGGTCCTCAGTGTGTGTGTGTGTGTGTGTGTGTGTGTGTGGATGAAGAGACAGAGTGCACTCACTGGTGACGGTGAGAATGTCGTCAGCGATCTGGGCAGTGATCTGGATGCGTCCTCTCCTCTCGGTGTGATCTGTCCCACACAGGCTCGGGACGTTGGTCACACATCGCTTGTGTATGTTCATCATACAGTCTGAACACACACACACACACACACACACAAGTTAGTTCAATCTATATGGTGCAAAATTAGAAAGTACAACGTATGACTCGACCCTCCTTGAACTCTCAACTCAGTATCACAATGCTGTCGGTTTGTCGGTGCTTTTCAGCGATATGGTGTCGGGTTGGGATGGGAAAATAAAAAAAACTCACAATAAGTTAATTGTTTTGAAATTCCATTACTGGGATAATCTAGAATACATGAGTGATTTAAAAAAGCGGTCTGGCACGCTATCATGGAGGTGAGAAAGGAAGTATCATGTGAGAAACAACAAACTCACACAATGTTGTTATTTTTATTTTTTCTTCATCCTGTATTTATGCAGGGGGGCTTATGATTTACGATGACCATTTTTAAGATTGTTTGGGGTTTTTTCACCCCAAAAAAAATTGTGTTAATGTTTAGTGCATATTTTAATGTTAATGTTTAATGCATATTTTAATAATTAGTGAGACAATATCGTGAATCGCAATCGTTTGTGCCTTAATTGTCGTGAACAAAAATAGTCATATTGTCCCATGCCTAGCATTTGGGGAGTGACAAGAGAGAGATTGAAAGAGAGTTGGGCAAAACTGAAGCAACAAAAGGTCGAGACATCTGGATGTTTAAGTCATCTTCCATAATGCATCATTTTATTAGACCCCCCTATGCATGATGGCACCAATTGACTTACCACTGAGATTGTTTCACATTGATTAGTTTTGAGCTACACAGGCAAACAGATAATAGTTTATCTCTTAATAGTGAGCACTGATTTGTTTTAAAAACACCCAAACATTGTTTGTAGTTTCTCGGTCTGTCCACTAGGTGTCAGCCTGCTCTGACGTACAAAGCTCCACATTTTCTTCCACTCACTGGAGGCAATGCAGAAGGTAATCTGTTGTATGTTTTCCATCCCATGATGAAGACCTCTCTTATAATAACTTCTTCTGATGAGTCTCGTCTTAAATCACGAGGCAGTGCACTAAACACATCATTCATTTATGTAACTTTCACATTACTGTCTGGCTCCACTCAGCTGCACTGTCCATTAAAACTTTATAGAGGGATGACCCAGAAAAAACACGTTTTTGATGTGGCAGAACAACAGATCTCATCTCATCATAGCAGATCTAAAATATAAATATATATATAGTATTAAGAGGCCTGCAATACCTTTTTGGGTGCCTCCAGTTTAAGACAACAAGTTGGGAAGGACTTGAATACGGACTTCAGATTTGAGGGACAAGTGAGGAGGCCACTGTGACCTCCTAGGGGTCACACCTTTAAATTATGAAATATCGACACTTCAGAGGAAGACGGTCGTTACTGCTTTGTAACTTGCGTCAAGCCATCAACAGTCATGTTCATGTTTTGGCTTTCCAAGTAGAGAATAAAATGTGTAAATGTAAATAAAATTAGCAAGAAACAAATGTTGTTTGTTTACGTGGATTAATATATAACCTACCTCGATGTGAATTGGGATGTGAGAAGCGACCACAGTATTTTCAGCACCAACACGTTAACAACCAACCTTCTTTTTTTTTTTGAGTTCATTTGGGGAATGGGGGAATTTAACTAAATGTAAATGTATAAAAACTGCTTCAAAGTCCATCAAACGCAGTGTAATGCTCACAGATAGAATGAGGAACTGTCTGCCTAGTAAATAATGTTGATGTCTGCAGACCGCGAGATGGAGCCTACTTCCTGTTTGTGTCTTTGTTGCCAACATCAGGCAAATGCTCAGCAATAAATATGACACAAACACTATTCACTCGTGGATATGAGAAGCTGATAACATCTCTCTAACTGTGGGTCATTAAGCTGATAATATCTCTCTAACTGAGTCATGAGCAGGTCAAATATAATAAATGGTGTCTGCAATGTGAATTCAGATAATGTGTTTTTTTTAACTTCAGTCCACAATCCACATATCACACACAGTGTGTGGATTATGAATGATACAAAGTAAAACCAAATTAATTGGAATGACAGAAATGTAAAGAAACCGATGTCTCTTGACTATAAGCCTTCACATGTCACCTGAAGGAAAATCAGTATTAACAAGGATATTAAAGTTCTAAATCTATAAAAAAGTTTGTCAATATTTGAATTGTCTAACAAGTGAATTGTTTTAAATATATACATCTATGCAGTGGGCCATAAAAGGTCAATAAAGCAGGTAAAATCTAAAAGGTTCAGTTCATTTGTGCCACATGCTCAAACTGTGTCAAAATAAACAAATAAATATAATTTTGAATGAATATATATTATATATATATATAATAAATACATTATTTTATTATTTATTTAAGTATTTCATTATATTGACTCATTTATATGTAGTTTTTCACATTTATTGCCAAATGCATTTATCTCAAGATCTTAATAGATATATATGCATATTTATCTATGTCTTTAAAATGTATGCAAATTCTATAGATCACACTCACTCACACACACACACACACACACACACACACACACACACACACACACACACACACACACACACCAAAGACAGACACGTGTACGTACGGTCACATTTCATGCCCTGGTGTATCAGCCCGTAGAGGAGGGAGCCACAGTGGTCACAGAAGGTCGGGCTGGAGTAAGTGTGGACCTTAAATTTGTGTTTACTCCGAGGATCCTGCAGAGGCACAAACACAGAGAGGAGAGAGAACAGAGAGTCACTTGACTTCAGTATTTAAAGTAATCCAGGTCGCTTCAGTCGGGTTCCTGCATCAGCGCTGTGCTTAAACTCCATTAAAAGATTAAAAACTAATCAGTTGTTCCCATTATTCCTGTTAGGCGGCATTTAAAGGGACGGTTCACCCAAAGAAAAAAGAAAAAGAGCTCACTTACCTTTAGTGGTATTTAACCCCGTTTTCAGATACAATATGGCCAAATGTATGTGGACACTAGGGAATGTAAGCCATATCTGACATCTAACTCCTTAACCATGAGAATGATTTTTACAACATTTTTTAAACTGGCTGCAGGAATTTGCTCCCATCCAGCTAGAAGGTGTGTCAGGTGTGTCAGGTGTGAGGTCGGCCATTGATGTTCGGTTATAAGGCTGAGAACAGCGCTCTGTGCAGGCCAGTTGAGTTCTTCCACACAAACTGGAAAACACCTTTCTATAAAAAGGACCTGGATTTGTGCACAGAGGTATTGCCACATTGAAACAAAAAAAGTGTTTTCTCAAAACTGTTTAAATAAAGTTGTAACATCACAAATGTCTAAAACATAGTACAGTATTTTGGATCATTATGGCGGCCGAGACCGTCCTGAGACCAAAGGTGTACACGTTTGACCATTTAGTATTTCTGTGGTGAACCGTTCCTTTAAATGTTGCCTCCGTTATCACAGAGCTAAAGAAAAACAATTGAGAGAAGCAATGCAGTTCTGATAGAGTGAGTTTGGAGGATGCTTAAAAATAGGTAACAACGAAACAGCTTTGGTGATATAACAAAAACAAAGAAAGACAGAGGAGTTAGAAATTAATAAACATCAGTTATATGACTTCAAAATCCATGCTGACTCACAAATGTGCATGTGTGCGCGTGCGTGTGTGTGAATGAATGAGTGATGTTGGCTTATTAACCTGAGGCAGCCAGGCAGCACATTCTCTCCTAACTGACATGTCTCAATGTGATTTGGGGCTGACAGCTCAGCAGGAGGACCAGGGGTCTGTACGTGTGTGTGTGTGTGTGTGTGTGTGTGTGTGTGTGTGTGCGCGCATGTGTGTGTGTGTGTTCATCCAGCAGTAAATACAGGAACAACATGGATGTACACACACACACACAAACACCAAAATCCAGTGCTGACCTTGCTAATGTTATTAGTAAACATCACTCATCAGCAAGACAATAACTAACCGTGTGTTTAACCTCTAACTTGAACATCCGCAGTCTGTTTCACTCTGGACTCCCATTTTCTTTACTTACGTCGGAGGCAGGTCCCTTGTCGGCCCCCGGACAGGAGAAGGTGACAAATTCATGACAGCGCTTATGGACCACAAAACAGCACACTGGTGGAGGCAGAGGGGAGGCAAAAAAAAAGCAAATGTCAGACGGAGGCTTCCTTACAACGCCAAATAAGGAGACACAATAGCAACAAAGAGATGAATCAATATGTACAATTATGTGGCATTAGTCACTGCACAATAGGCTACTCATATTTCAGCAGTTCCCATTTGTTTCTCCAGTGCTTTCGCCATCTATATTTCTTTTTATTGCTTCAGTTTGAGATGATTCTAAATTTAACCGCAGCATGGTGGGACATCTCGTGATCGCGCCCCATAACATTAAAGCTGCTGCAGGAAACGGAGACAGCAGGCTCGACGCACCAGGTGACTGGATGCTCCCGCTCGCTGCTTGAAGTGAAAACCATTCAGGGCAGCATACATAATTCTGCAAAAAAGTTTACTTTAATTTGTATTGTTTTACATGCAGGACTTGTAACAGTGTATTTAAACACCGGGGTATTACCATCAAAATACTTCTTACACCACTGAAATTACTTTTTTTTTAAACGGCTAACTAACGTCCAGCATTCTTAAAGTTGATGATTCAAATAATATCTTCATAATTTCTTCGCTGAAGCATCCGACTTCTTGCTTGTATCATTGTCTGCAGTACATTATGTGATAAGAGATAGGCAAAGAACACAATCTTTCAAATGAGTTTCACTTCAAGCCTTTTAAAGACAAACCCGATAACTTTGTTATCAAGTAAACAGTGAAACGTTTCAAAGGAGTCTTGAGGTTTTCAGATGTTTTAAATGGAAAACACGATCAACATGTGGTTGTCAGAGGGTTCACACGTGGGGAAAAAAAAGAAAAAAGGTGCCCCCAGGTGCTTTTTTATTTATTTCGAAGAGACAAAAATGTCACGTGGATTTCTGTGTATCGGCAGGTCTCATGCGCCTTGATGAAGTGTCTTTTGAATGCTGATAAACTGCAGACAAAGAGATCCAAAATGCTATAAGGTACCAAAACGTTGACAGGAGTTGAGTAGGAGAGACGGACAAGCTGGTCGGATCCATCGCTGTGAATTCCACCACGGCTGCAACGAACAAATGTCCATCACAATTTCACAAAGCACCAGCTGACACATTGAAATAGCTCCTTTTGTTCAAGAAATTGCCAAAAAAAAACAAAGAGATTTTGTTTGCTGAAGAAAAGCAGCAAAATATTGAGATTCCAAAAGCAGGAATCAGTGAATGTTTGGCTTGTTTTGCTTAAAATATGACTCGCATAACGACATTTAGTAAACTTAAATGTAGTGTATAAGGTTGGAAGTCGTTTCTCAGAATTACAGGTACAATGTAAAGATAAAACGGCATCAATAATAACATGACAACAAAGAGCTCACTACTCGGGAACATTTGAATTGCGTACAGCAGATTATTTAACTAATTACAAATAAATAAGACAATATCAGTTTACGTTTGCAAACAACCAGAGCAGAAATGTAAGATGCTGTATTTAGTTTATTAGTCAATCATTGACCCAATCCCAAAGTCATCTCTAAACCCTCAAACCCTGAACCCTCAGGGATTTACTGACGTCAGCTGGTAAATGGTTGCGTGTGAGAGGCTGTGATGGCTTGAACTGGTGTAAATATGAATGGGACAAAACTTTGCTGCAACATATCACGTGACCATGACTAGATAAAAATACATTGTGTATTGTGGGTATTTGTTTTATACTTTTAACTCCCCGATTTGAACGTATTCCAGGCTCTTTCCTCACGAGATGAGACGTCATTTCAAAAAATATATTTGCTTGTTTTTGTCAAAACAGCTTCAATAACTAAATGAAATGTATGATGAATAAATCTGTGTAATATATATACACTACCGTTCAAAGGTTTGGGGTCACTTAGAAATGTCCTTATTTTTCAAAGAAAAGCATTGTTGTTCCAATGAAGATAACATTAAATTAATCAGAAATACACTATACATTGTTATTGTGTTAAATGACTATTATAGGTGGAAACGTCTGGTTTTTAATGAAATATCTACATGTACATCTACAGGTGTATAGAGGCCTATTTCCAGAAACTATCACTCAGTGTTCTAATGGTACATTGTGTTTGCTCATCGCATAGAAGACTAATGGATGATTAGAAAACCCTTGTGCAATTATGTTAGCACAGCTTAACACAGTTATGCTGGAGAGAAGCTATAAAACTGGCCTTCCTTTGAGCTAGTTGAGTATCTGGAGCGTCACGTTTGTAGGTTCCATTATACTCTCAAAATGGCCAGAAAAAGAGAACTTTCATGTGAAACTCGCCAGTCTGTTCTTGTTCTTAGAAATGAAGGCTATTCCATGCGAGAAATTGCACAGAAACTGAAAATGTGTCTGAGTAACCCCAAACTTTTGAACGGTAGTATATATATACAGTATGTGTGTGTGTATATATATATATATATATATATATATATATATATATGTATATATATATATATATATATATATATATTCATGTTCCATCTTTAATCAACCCACGTGCCTCTTTGTTTACCTTTTCTTTGATGTCTCCATTATTCCATTGGTAACTGCGTGTTTAACATCACATTGCAATGAATTGTGGGTAATTCCCTTGGGCAAAGTCGGCATCTAACGCTGACTTATGGAAAGGGTTCATAAAGGGCTCAACATGTCTGCCACAGAGCCCTCAAGCACTCGACGATGTGACAGTGGGAGAGAACTGGGAGAGATTGGGATTGGGCCAATAACTATTTTAATAACCTCTGAAGTTATTTATCAACATTTGTGTTTTTCTCAGACTTTATAAGTTAGTAAATTAAATATTTCTAGGTTTGGGAGTGTTAGTTGGACCAAACAAGCAATTTGAAGACATCACTTTCTGACATTTTAGAGACAAAACGATCCAATCAGAATATAATCTGCAGATTAAAAACCGAGGAAAACGATTGCAGTTGCAGCCCTGATCAAAACGGAGCAGTACTAATGAGCCTTAAGCCCTCAGCGGTGGAGACGGTGTGTTTGAGCAGAGCTGCTACCGATCCATCAGATATCCAGCTGAGATCAAACCACGAGTCAGGAAACCTCTAAACTGCACACTCGGGGTCAGATGAAAATAAAGCGCAATCCAACCCTTTAAATTTTGATTAGTCGCTCTCTGCAGACGAAGACGCGAACACGACCGACACCAGAAGTCCATTTAGATAAATAGGGCAGATCGGTCCTCTGTGCTGGAGCTTTGTGGCTCAGCCTCATACCGCCGGTGTACTTTCACATAAAAACCTTCCACAGGGCTGATCCGAAACCACTTCACTGTGACATGTAGACTTAAAATAGAAGTAGGACATCAATATGGTTCAACATTACGAAAATATTAAAAACACACATGTTGCAACAACAGCCACAGCCAAAAACGAAACACACACACACACACACACACACCCGGAGAGAGAGGGTGACATTAAGCTCTAGTTTGATCTTAATTATTCACATTGTCGTTACATTTTCATGAGGCACCGTAGCAACCCGGCGGCCCTTTCCGCAGCTTTCTCGCAGTCGAGCAACGGAGTGCTCGTGTTTGTTGGTGCATCTGTGTGTGTTTGTCTTTGCAGGAGACAGCGAGGGTCCCATCAGTGGACACCTGGACCCCACAGGACATTTTGGTTGGTGCCGTTTTAACGCCAACAACAGACACAACGGTAACTGACACGATGCAAATGAACAGACATAGACACACACACACACACACACACACACACACACACACACTGTGAGGGGAGGGACGGAAAACACAGGGAAACGCAAAGAGAAGAAGACGAAAACAACGAGAGTGAAGAAGAAATAAAGTCAAACAGAGAAACGTGTGTGTGTGGGCAGAAAGGGATGGGGGCACAGCTGGGTTTGAGGCGATGTGAGGGGGTGGAGGATTCATTTGTGTGTTTGCAGTGTGTCAGAAAGACAGAATCAGAGAAGTGGAGCTCCAGAAAACGCGGTGACGGATTGCAGTCACACTTTATAGCTTTTTGTTCATAAATCTGCTCTGTCACTTCGACACACGTAAACACACACACACACACACACACGCTACTGAAAGACAGGCCTAGTGACCTGCCGAGGAGGTCTTTGCTCTGTTGCCTAGCAACCAGGCTGAGCCCTACAGTCGAGTCTACACAACACACACACACACACACACATACAACACACAACGCCCCGTTTTATCTAAACGACAGCGATAAAAGCAAAAAACACAGAGCCGCTCCAAAAAAAGACTCCTGCGATGGACTGCCAGGATGACAGCGGGCCGGCCGTTTCACATCAAGGCGGCCAACGGGACGTTCCTCCATCTTGGATGGGTTACGGATCCACAAACCTCAAACGGGGACACTTGAAATCATCTGAAAACTGAACCGCAGATAACACTCTGCCACTGAACAGCTCTCTACAAAAAAATGAAACGCCAACGTTCTCGCCGTATCCCTTCAGGCCCTAATTACCGAGTCAGCCTCTCGGCCGAAATTCGGAGCCAGAGATATCGGAGGGAAATTGAAACGGCGGCGAAAAGAAACCATTGAAGTGTCAGCAAACTGTTGGTAAAATGGCAACGTCTCGGTCAGTTACATCAAAAAATGTATAATAATTTCAATAATAAAGCTGGGGTTGGTGATGTTGAGAAACCGTCCAGTGTTGCCAACTCCTTTTCTCCATAGAAAGTTGCGAGCGCCCAGAGGCCCTTCAGGCCTCTCCAAAGCCACTCCCCAAAAAGTATTATTGTGTACAGTATGTAAACAACACACACGGCTATTGTTAGTGCTCACAGCTGTCAAGCTAGCAGCTAGAGGAAGACTCCGGTGACGAGGAATGAGCGCACGGGCAGAATATGTTCAGGCTGATTTACAGCCCCGGAACTTTTTTTTATAGAAGATTACTAACCCGACCTTTAACACCCAAACAATCGATTCAGCTAATTTAAAAAGGAGTTGTGTTTGTATCCGTTTTTTCTCCTTGACGAACTGCTACAAAAAAACAACAGTGAAAAGAAGCCAATTTTATGGTTATTTAAACCGGCAATAATAATAATCCAATTTTTTGGGGGGCAACTTCAGGGCAGCGGAAATACAGCAGGCGTCATAATAACACGATTTAGACAATTTATACATAAACATGCAAAAAATATATACATTTGCTTTCAATTAATTTAATTATTTGGATATTGTATATATTAATGCAATATATATTATTATATAAGTATTTCGCCCAGCCGTACTTTGACACCAAAGAAAACATGTTCTTCATATGTGGCTAAACTAATCCGTGCCAACATGATTCTGTCAAAGAGACACTTATCAAATTTCATATTTTTTATTACTAAAAAGGAAGAAAAGGTCTCAGGAGATCCATCAGAAATGCTCATCAAGCATCCGAGCATCATGCGGCTGATTGACATCCGACCACTGAGATACAAAGTCACACACTTGGGCTGTTTTTTTACAGCAGCTTGAAAGAAATGAAGAATATTTTTGTTGTTTTTGAGCTGCAAAAGGAGGCAGAATTACCGGCTGGCGGTTGAATGCCTTCATGCCAATCCGTCACGCTGCCGTTACATCCATGTCTGTCCAAAATGTTATCTCTTCATCCTTTTATCCTCTGAGACATCTGTGTGGAATTGTCATAATTGCCATTTGAATTCTCGCAGTGACCTTTAACCGCCGATATCTTATCAGTTCAACCTTTAGTTTAAGTGGATGTTTGTGCACAAACTTAATCAGTCAATACATTTATTGAGTTATAAGCTGAAAACAGTGAAGAGTATTAATGGAAAGCACTGGCTATCTGCTATGCTAAATTAGATAACATGCACAGTGCTCGTCATGTGACCCTGGTCAGCTGAGGTCGTATTGACAGTTGTCATTACTGAGTGTTTATATTGATCAAGCTAAAACAATTCAACAACCTAACTTAATTAATAATCAGGTAATTCACAGTGATGACAGTTTTGATAAATAGTCATTTCAGGTCAAAAATACCTGGTGCATGTTTTACTCCATCTTTGTAAATGAAATACATTGGTGGTTGTTGACTGAAGGCAAGACAAATGAAGCAAATTGAGAGAAAAATAAATAAATCTACATGAAAAATCATCTTTATTTGCAGCCTTACGATCAGTAAACCGACAATCATCAAACTGTTTCCTGTGACTTGAACCTTTCATCTTCATCTCACAACAATCTGTGTAGTTCTCCAGTCCTATTCAGGCGTATTAACATCCAGTCAGCCATCCTGACTCCTGCTATCTTCAGAGCGCTGACACTGGAAAGATCCGTCGACTTTAGAATTCGTTGTGAAGGAGTTTACTGACGAGCAGGCGTGCTCTGGACTATGTGTTTGCTTTCTCGTCCGCAGCGTCACAAACGCATCTTGTAATCAATATTTTTACGCCGGTCATCCAATCAATAGCAAGGACACCACTTCAGCCGCTGATCAGTCAGCGATCGGGATTCAAAGTCAACTGCAGCCTTGATCCAATAACTGACTAAGACTGTGGCTCAGTGGTGAGCAGGGTTGTCCTTCAAATCTAGAGGATCGGCGGTTCGATCCCCGGCTCCGCTAGCCCATGTCAATGTGTCCTTGGGCAAGAAAACCACAAAATTGCTCCTGTAGCTGCCTATGGTGTATGAGTGTTAGCCTTAGTCCCACCCATCACTGTATGAATGGGTGAATGATGACAAGTAGCTTTGAGTGGGCGGAAGACTAGAAAAGTGCTACAAGATGGGAAGTAGTGTTTTTACTTTTGGCATGTTTCCTGTTTTTGTGAAGTTGTAATGTGGGCTCTGAGGCTAAGTGTACAAATATGGTATGTTTTTCTGAGCTATAGCGTCTTTTTCGATTGTTCCCAATAAGGAGAGAGCGTAAGCAGCTGCATGAGGCCACCTCGAGGAAATGCTCAGCACCTAACCCCCCTTTTTTTTTTGTGCGATCACTGTGAGCGCTTCCACTTGAAAATGCCTAAACTTTTATAGTAAAAAGGTTGGAGATGTTAATGTGGAAAAGTACAGGAGAAGCTCGTCTTGGTCACTACCCTATCAAAGAGTGAAATCACCCGGACAGACTCTGACGCCTTTCTGCTTTTATCGCCGGACACGTCGTCTCTGAAGCGTCATCCTATTCGCTCTGAGGCTGTCGGTCTGAGCGGTGACTCGTCCACACAGACGATGAAGGCGAGCATCCTCCGGCTGGTGAAGAAACTAAGTGAAACAAATACATAGTAGCCCAAATAAATAATAAAAAACAAAAAGGAGCGACGCTCGTCTATCATACGACAGCAGTTAGAGTGGCGATATGTTGCAGTGATATTGTTGTCATAGAAACATTTGATCAAACACTGGGATGAAGTGACATACAGTGCCTGTCTGTGCTTTTCTGCCAGAAAAAAAAACCTCGATATGGACACATGCACTAACATGTACTCATTGCACACTTGATCCTTTGTTTTTCTGTTCTAAAAAGAAGATTATATCTGTATCTACATGACTGGGGAGAGATGGGGAAAGCTTCCCAGACAAGACTAAAAAAAACATGTTAGGTTTTAGTGGAGTTACAGGAGCACATATCAGTCAGAAGTATAATTAATTAAATAAACCACTGATTGCTTTCAGTCATACATGCTGGTAGCTGTTTTAGGGAATCTCTTCCTGTTAATCTGTGTTTTGTAATTTGGAGTTACATCATCCAGATTGAAGTACTTTTCTTTTTTTGTATGATCAAATAGCTGCATATCTGCATAGCTGCATATTTTGCGCTTAGTGTTCCCCCAGTGTTTGTTTTGTTTTTTTAAGTCCAAAGCCGCCAGAGTTGTGAAAGTTGAAGCCCTGAGCTTCTATCTTTCAAAAATATCGGACAATTTAGTGATTTATGTCCTGACGCAGAGATAAAACTTAAAGATATTTTGACTTGTCACAGTCAGAAAACATAACCCCATATAACCATTTGCTTTTTAATGAGTAAAAAGTGTTTTTTAAAAGGTACATTTTCTTCTCAGCTGTTACATCAGATCCGAACTCTGATCACTTCCTCTATTTGCTGTCCGCGCACACACTGAAAGAAGAGAAATATTGACCTGCAGAACAGGTATTCAAAACCACACACCCACAACGCAACTCAAGACACCCATGTCACACAAACATAATTACAAAATAGCGTCTAAATTACACAATCTGCAGCACACGTCAGAACAAGTCGGCACCACGTGACGCACATTCCTCCTGACCAAGAAGCGAGTGCTTCTCCTCCCATTCCCTCTGAACTGTGTCTACACCCTTCCTGTTCCCTCGGCTCTCTTTCAGACACCACCGTTCACACAACTCTCCCACTTTTCTCTCATGTTACGGTTAAATTAATTAAAAGAAAACACACTGACTGAATATTAGGCCTTTACATGTAAAAAAAAAAAAAAAAGAAAAAGGACTCAAACTGTTGTGGTGGTTGAAAGACAGGTTGAAAAGTATTTTTGTGTTTATACAGCTTTTAAATTACAATATTTCACTGTAAAGTACGTCTTAATTACAAGTTTAAAACATAGTCATCAAATGCTGTTCAAACCAAGCCTAAAAAAAACAGATATTGCAAACAAAATGTCCCCAGTTTTATCGTGTTACGACCTGCCAGTCGCCAAATCAAAGCTTCTGCACGTTCAAACTCATCTTACAATTATATTATTGACCTTTTAAACGGCAGCTACACTATGATCCAAAACTCCAGAGCAGCTAACGGATGTTGAGTTGACTTGGTTTTATCCACCAAATCCTTATAGTTTCTGTAAGGAAATAAAACCCAATAAAATAGGACTCAAAAGCCTTTTTTTAAGTCTGTAATATATATATATAAAGTAATTTGAAAAGTTTAAATCCTCAAGATATTCAGTTTACAAGATATAAAAACAAACATAAACCATTAATTGATGATTAAAATAGCTGACGATTAATTTATCAAAACCAAATCAACACTTACTGAGAACTTGAGATGAACCTGCTTGTTTATAAATCTTACTGTTTAACTCGTGTCAACACGTTAGGTCAACAACAACCTAAAGACTTATGTGTCGGCATATATGTTTTAAAATGAACGGGACTCATGAGCTGCTCTCAACTACACGGTCCTTCATCACAAAGTCAGCTCTTACTGGATATTTGAGGTGAGGATTCGTTTGATCCATATCTAAATTGAAATGTAATAATTCCTATTTATGGCTTCAGTGAATATCACAAGAAACCTTTTGATTCATTCGCAAAATCCATACAATTTCTTGATCGTCAACTTGATTTAATCGGCTTGATTAAATCAAGTCGATTGTTTCCCTTTTCCCATAATTTAAGCGAATTAAAAACATCCTTCACTTCTTTTTTTACTGTAGTTTCAATGTGATCATGGATCACTGTGATTTACAATATCGCAAACAACCTTTTGACCTTTTCACCATATCCCAAACTATCCTGTCGGAGACCTAAGTGAGGAAAATAAAATGATTTAACTGAACATTATTGACGAGCTGCTCTTCAGTGTCTGTCAGCATTGATGTGTTGGTCTACTGGTCAAAAGACATCGAGTTTGAGCCAAATCTATTGGTTCATCAACTAACTTTTTAGATTTCTTCAACTAAATGAATTCATCGTTATGTTTTTATAACATTAGAAAAACTGTGAAAAATGGCCATCACAACATCCTCCAACCGAAGGTTTGGGGAATATTTGCAAAAATAATGACATCAACGATAAACCGATGATCAAAATAGTTGGCAATAAGTTATATTTTGATCAACAAATCGATTAATTGACAAAAGGTCTCAGCATCCGCGTGTCCTCGTGAAACAAACTTGTCATCTGCCATCCGTCCACACTGTATTCCCTGTCCTACCTTTGGTCGTATTCTTGTCAAGCGGGTGCATGCACCCTTTTATTTATGGTCACATTTTCATGAACAAACACAACAAACTAGGGGGCTCTTTTTCTTACTTGTATGTGTGTGTGTGTGCGTGTGCGTGTGTGTGTCTGCGTTTGCATGATTGTAGTTTGCATAGAAGTCTGTTGTCTGCAAGCAAAACTGCAGCCGATTGCGCCCATGAGGAGTAGGACCACAGCTTAACTGGTGCAGTTTAACCAAACGTATTCTGATATATTTTCCAATGTGGCTCCATGACAGCTGAGCACATGTTACCCATGAGACGCTCGTGGAGCCGAGTTACAGATTTGCTGTCAAATTGACTGACCGAGGTCCTCAAATCACCTTTCTGTCCAGCTCGATTGATTGTGCATTAACTCCTTTCTATATCTAGAGTGTGAGCAATAACGGCGGACTTTCAACCTCACAAACAACCCTGAGCACCACTTTGTTGAACAACAGGCCGTCTACAAATTAAAGAGTTATCGCTTAACGGTTGGAAACTCACCACGAAACCTGACCTGAGAGCAGCTCTACCTATGGAAGGCTCTGATTGGTCCATGCTCTCTAAAGTGTGTTATAATCAGCTCATGCTAATTCACCACACAAGCTCACTAGTCCAGGAGGTCGTGAACACTCACTCAAGCAGATACAGTGTGGATTTTTTGTTCGACCCTCAATGCATTTCCTGTGAAACCACCAGAGCCTCAAGGAGATGAGGGGACCGCTGATGAAATTACACAACTTTGTCTGACTCTTTCCAGTCAATGAAGCCTTTATTAAAAGAGCATACTGTGGAAACAGCTGGTCATCTTCTTGTCACATGACTGCTCAAGTGACTGGAGCCAGATGAGTCTTGGTGGGTTTCAGAGATGGATCGGTGAAGAGGAGGAAGTGATACCGCGAGCCACATTTGCGGATTTGCTGTAGCGTGCATGTGATTGAGGGGTGTCACTACGTTGCAGCCTGTTTATGAAACCATTTTGTGCAGAGGTCCGTGTCTAGACACCCACCCGTGGACTGTACACACACACACACACACACATCACCACCCGCCCACACACATACCCACCATTTTACAATTGCAATCAGATGTCAGGCTCGACGTTAGGGTGGTGGGAGCTTGAGAAACCTAACTTCCTGGTCTGTCTTCCTCCCATTTCTCCTGGGCCAAAACAGGCATCTCAGCTTTCAGTGCTCCGCAGACTCTTCTACTCTTACGTTTCACACCATCTCTTCAGCCCGAGCCTCCTCGAGAGTGTTCTCGCTCTCATTTATCACTGTTGGCAAGCAGCTACTCGGAGTTTGACACCTGCCCGCCAACACCAACACACCGTCAACGAAGGAGCCAGCAGGTCACTCTAACAGCGCGCAGACCTGCGGCCCCCGAGCACAACAAACACACAGCAACACTCCTTCAGACAGTGAACATCCGTCCACACACCCACAGCCATATGCAGCAGAGGGATTTGTGAATGGGCCACTGCTCTTACCTTGGCACTGGAATCCCTGCTTCCCAAAGCCCCTGTGGACAGAAGACAGGGATGTGAATTTTGGGGGTGGGGATCCACAAGAGATGCACATGCACAGGCATACAGATATGCAATCACACATGGACACACACACACATGGACCCACACATGCACACACACACACAGCTGCTGCTGCAGCAACAGTGGGGCCCTCTGTGTCTCCAGCTGCATTCCTCCACCAGACCTCCAGTTTCAGAGATGGGTGTCGGGGTCGATGCGGTAAACTGCTCGGCGGCTGCCGACAACGCATCCCCCCCCCCCCCCCACCCCCCCACTCCTCCTCCTCCCCCCTGACAGGCCCGCGGTGCTGTCGCATTGTGGGAAAACTGGGGGAATGGCGCATCGCAGTGTTTTTTGACAATGACAATGAATGAAACACTGCAGTGTCTGAACACTGCCGGCGTGGAAGGAGGCCGATCACAGCCGCAGCAAGTGATTCACCTGTGTCCTTTCCCCTCACACACACACACACACACACACACACACACACACACACACACACACACACTCACCAGATGAAGTCCGTGCAGTGGCTGCAGAAGGTTGGCTGCTTGAAGAAGCGCGCGATGAACTTGTGGTTCTTGATCTCGTGCACGTTCTTCTGGCGGAGTGCTCCCTGGCGGGCGAAGCCGCGCGCGCTCTCCGGTGCCTCTCCGTCGCTGCCGGGGTCAGCCATCTTAACGAGGAAGCGGCAGCGGCGGTCCGAGAGGAACGAGGGGTGAGGAGAGCGACGGGAGAGAGGCAGAGACGACGGAGGCAGCGGGGGAGAACGAGTCGCGGCGGTGCAGGTGCCTCCTCTTCTTCTTCCTCCTCCTCCTCCTCCTCCTCTCCGCCCCGCTGGCCGCCGCGGTGTCGCTCGTGCGGCCGGTGTGCTGTCGGTCCGCGTCCAGCTCGCTGCTGCTGCTGCTGCTGCTGCTGCTTCTTCCGGCGGGTCCCGGTGCCGCGCGCCTGCTTCCCTGTTCTCACCAATGTGTTGCTCCTCAGCCGACAACAATCTCTCTCTCCCTCTCCCTCCCTCCCTCTCTCCTCCTCCTCCCCTGTATCTGATACCCTTGTCAAAACTATACCAGATATGAGGGCGTGCGCGCGCAGGTGTTTACATATCTATGAAGCGATCCTCGTTAACAGCACACAAGTTAAACCACATACTGCATACTTTCAGAGGACTAAAACTATAACAGACACGCAGAAACAAAAGGCACAAAAATCACTAACCTGACAATGACTCAGGGGCCCCAGACTCAGGGGCCCTCAAAGCCCCAGGTTCACTTGTTTTTCTTTTCGGTAGCCTAATTTGATGAATTGCAAATTAGTTTAATGAAGCAGGTCCTTCAAAATTAGCTTTTTGTGTTCCTCTGTCTTCCTGTGTTCCACTGTTACTAATGTAATCAACAAATATGATCCCATCACTGCACTGGAATTAAAGGAACAGTTCGACATTTTGTGAAATATGCTTATTTGCTTTCTTCTCCAGAGTCAGAGGAGATGAGTGATATCGCTCTCAAGGCTGTGCGGTAAATATGCAGTCAGCTGTTTCATGAAGAGATAAGCTATGATGAAGTATTGTCCTTACTGTGACGTAGCCAAGACTCCAGGGAGTGACTGGTCCCGGTAAAGAAATAGTCCTGCACATAACCTTCTTCGAGGAACAACACAACCAGAAATACAGACCCCACAAATAGCATTTGAAGTTTAAAGTTCCCCGAGCTACACAACAAAGATATCATGTATTATTTGTGAGGCGTACAGGTTCTGGTGGGCAGAGTTTGCTTCCCTCAGACAGCTGCTGTTTCTCTAGTATTTATGCTAAACTCAGATAAACCAGCTGCTGGCTGCAGCCTTGTGTTTATCCTTCAGAAGTGAGAGTGTATCAGTCCTCTCATATAGCTCTCGGTAAGAAAGAGATACCCCTGCTTTCCAAAGTAAGAAGTGAAATGGCACAAATACACATTGCACAGAGATGAGTGGGATGAGGGCCAGTAGGGGGTCCAAGTATCAGGTTAATCTGTGCCAGGATTACCAACTGCTCCAGTCCCCAGACCTCGAGGGGGGGACCGAAAAGTCTGCATGTCAATCCGTTTTGGTGACTTCATTAATTGCCATTGTGTATAATATCAACTCAGGCCGGTCCTGCATTGTATAGCTCTCTTGGCTGCGTCCCAACCTGGGGGTCGGGACCTTCGGAGCGGCATCAACACAAATCAGAAGGGTCTCGAGAAGATCAACAACAACGTTATCGAGTGTATCTCTTTGTTTTCCTTTGTCTCGTCTTTTTAGGCATATCAAAAAGTAAGATAAATCTGTGAAAGGAACCTCATTCTTTGGTTGAACTGCTCACAACTTAGGGGAGACATTTTAACTAAAAAGACTGTGACTTTAGAGGATAGACATTAGAGTCGTCTAATTCAAACTGCTGAATAACTTATAAACTGTGGAATGTATTTTTGAACAGAAGGAGGGTTGTAGACTTTTTCCTTCCCACAGAAAAGGTTGACGTATACCTGTGCGTATGAAAAGGAGGAAGGATGACAGCATCTAAACCCCTGTACATGTGGGCTCATGACTATTGTTTCAAAACCTCCTCTAATGTGGGTAAACTTTCGGAATATGTAACACAAAAGCAGAACATCAACTGACATCATAAAGGCTTTAAAGTGAGCTTAATTTTCTAATGTTGACACTTTGTTTTGAAGAGGGTGCTTGTATGAAAAGTGCTGCTGTTATTTTAGGTTTCCAATGAGAAAACAAACGATTTAATGCAGCTTTAAACATTCAAGCTCGAGCAAGAATACATTCATTTTAAAGGCAGACTTACACATTAAAGTGACGCATTAAAACTCTAAACATTAAAACTTGTGTATAGATGGACAAGTGTTTGATGCACCAGCTCAAAGTCTTTGCATATGATTTCTTACACCATCATTTGTGTGATTTAATATTTGTATTGAATGCATCTGTGCAGCTGAAAGGCATTGTTGCTGGTCTAGTTGAGGGCTGGTGACAGATGATGAACACCTTTTGAATCCCTTTCCTCACACTAAACCTGGAACATAACAGGTTCAAATATTCATTTCTGTCATTCACACTTAACCTCCTACACATATCATGACCATCCCAGAGGAATTAAAGACACAATTGGTTATGTACGTGTAATCCAAAGTGACCCCCCCCCCCCCCCCAGCAACTAAACTCATCTAATTTTATGGATGCGCAAGAAAATATATTCTTATTCAGGTCAATAGGCTCGGGGGTTTTGCTTTAGTTTTATCAAGGTGCTGATGATCTGTGCATTTAGATGCTGGGGTGTCCCTGTTGATTACAGTTAGACTACGGATTGTGCCTTTAATTCCTCTGGTCACGTTATGTGTAGGAGGTTAAATATTTGTAGCTGTTATGTTCAGGTTTGATGGCTTAAAAAGCTGCCCATCATCTCCCATCTGTCACCACAGAGGATGGTGAAAGAAATAAAATGCAGAAGTTTGACTTGGTTCATCAAACACACAATTACAACTTGAATCAATGCAGGGAGTCTGTCAGGAACATTTAATTTATGCAGGTTGCAAATACTATAAAACTTTACTACTATGTAATATAATAAACCTATTTTACTGGCATTATTGTATATCTTAGATACTTATTTGGATGTTTTACTTATATTTTTTAGTAGTAGTAGTAATAGTTCTTTTTATAGTTTGGATATTTGAAGTTATATTATGCTATTTTATGCTATTTTACTAATATTTTGGGGGATATTTTAACCTAATATTTTTTTTTATGTTGACGATATGGTTTAGTTGTTAGTTTTATGTTTTTATGATATTATAGCAGTAACTCTTGGATATTCTATTATTAATATTCTCTGATATTTCACAGTTTTTTTCTATTTTTTAAATATTCCTAAAATATTTTATTGTAATATCAGAAAAACATACTACAAAATGTGTAAACTATAAGAAGAAAATTGTAATCTATCTCCAAAACTATGAAGTTTTCTGGACTTTAAACAGAAATGAAAGGGGTGTTCTCTGAGCGGACCTGCAGGTTGTTGTTTCTAACGCTGCACACTTCCTCTTCATAGCTGCCAAGTGAGAGGTGACTGTGCAGTTCAGCAGTGAACATGGTGGCAGAAGAAAGAAATGTCATCATGCATGTGCACAAATGACCAACCTCTGCAGAAAAGGGATCTGCCCGCTGGTTAAGTTAAAATAATGAAAATGAGCTTCTCACTGCTTCTGACCTTCTGAACTGTTTTCCTCCTGCTTTCCTTGGTAACCTAAAGCACAGTTTCTACAATATTGACTTTTATGTCATCAAAAATATGCTTTTTTTAAGTTTACGTAGACTATGTATTTTGGTAATAATTGCATGGAAATTAAGAGGGTCAAGTTAATAGTGTCGGTCAGTATTAGTCGTCGTCATTAAATAGTTTTTCCTTATCAGTAGTTCAATGGAAATGATGGTGCCAGCCGTTAATATTAATATCCAGGTGGGAAAGAACTTGAACTTGAACTGACTGAACAGTAACTCAAGTAAATAATCCTATTATGTTATAAATATGTCTTAAGTTTAACTTTGTCCTCTTTGAAATTAAAAACACACTGCAGGCTACATTTTAATTTGTATGTGTTATGAATAACAATATTTCTTAAAAAGTTGTGCCACAGAACACATTCTCAATGTTCCTTTATACTTCTACTACCTCATTAGCAGCGATGGAAAGGGAAAGCATACACTTTCTTAAGGAGGCTAGTGTGTGTACTTAAAGTGAGAATTTATTTATTACTACATTCATGTAAGAGCTATGATTACTTAAAACAATTAAGTAAAACTAAATATGTGAATAGCTAATGAAGTAACAGCTAATAAAAACAGTAATTAAAGTAGTTAAAATGAGCTTCACTATATATATATATATTTGCTTACAAGTAAAATTCTGTTTGCATATGAATATACTAATAATAATATAATAAAATGTTTCAGTTATGTATGGGGTAACGCATTAAAAGATCACTTTCACAAATGATTTACGACTTACATTTTGAGATTCACAAAATGCATTTTAAAATATCTACAGATCAGAATTCTTATTTTTGAAACATAAAAGCAGTCCGATATTTTTAGATTTCCTGTGTGGACAACATGGAGCTGTTGATCAGCGCAGTGTAAAAGTAGCAATACCACATTATAAATATGCACTCGAAATGTTACTTCATAAGTAAATATTTTTGCTTTATATGCAGAACTGATCCTGTCAGTGTTTTATTGTTTGATTATCATTACTGCGAAACACAGTTGGTTGAGGTGCAGCTAATTTGAACTACTTCCTACTGTTGGGTAGTTTAAACTATAACAATCATGTTGGCTCAGCTCACGTTTTGAATTAGAAATTATAGCTGTTAAATAAATGGAGTGGAGTAAAAGTATGTTTCCCTCTGAATTGTAATAGAGTATAAAAAATGGAAATACTCAAGTAAAAGTAAAGTATCTCTTAAAAGTACTTAAGTAGGCCTACTTAGTCAAATGTATTTTATTAATTTCACCAATGCAAAATAAAAAAATAACCTAGAGTAAGTAAAAGTACATAAACTCTAATAGTCAAGTCTAATTGAATACACTTTTGAGGTACTTAGACTTAGGACTATTTCTACTTCATGACATGGATAGTCTTTGTATTTCACAACATGTAAGTGAAGGAAAGTTATTAGTATACGTATAATAAATGTAGTGGAGTAAAGCATACATACATTTCTTTCTGAATTGTAGTAGAGCAGAAATGATGCAAAGTATTGCATAAGTGAAAGATCCTCAAAATTGTTCTTAAACACTTTAGTAAATGTATTTAGTTACTTCCACTGTAGTAACAGTCATTTAAAAATAATGTATTTTGAAATTTAGCCTACTTTGACAGACATGATTAAAATGTGTTGTAAATTATACCACTATCATACCACTGACTATATAAAGCCACGTTTGCTTAATAAATAATATCTCAACCAATTACTTAGCCCCTTTCAGATAATTAATAAAAGTGTTCAACTTCTCGCTAGAAGATAATTGGGAACATTTGCAAGAATCTAGTAGAAACTAGGAGACCCATAAAACAAACAGTTGGCGTGTAAAACGTAGTTGTGCCTGTGTGCAGGGGGCCATACCTTCTTATACACTTTAATATAGCGCCCTCTTGTGGTTGAATATAGAAACGACAGCTATCGTTTTAGACCTTACGTTTGTGTAACAAGCAACAAGCCCCGCCCACCTACCCGCGTCCTATTGGTTGCGGACCCCGGAACTTATGTACACATGAAAATATTGTATAAGTGTCCTACCTCCATCCACCAGAGCAGTAAGTACAAGTCGTCACCCTCTAAATGTTCCTTCAAATTACGCCTGAGACTGAAGAGTGACTGTGTGAGGCGCAATAAACATTTTCATCCAAACTGTCTGCAGTTATGCCGACGTCTCCCGTTAATACGCGGATCCCCCTCACCAGCTTTGGTCATCTCATAACAGAGGTGAAGGTAAGAGCAGGGTTTGATTCATGCATGTCCAGTCTACAGTGGTGAGAATTACATTAAATAAGCACTGGTGGATTGATGGAATACAAATGTATCTGTTTGAATTTAAAAAAATCTATTAATTTAGCAATTTAGATTGTTTGCATAAAACAAATATGTATTTACATATCACTTTCTCTCTCTTTTTACTTTTATTTTTCTCTGATAATGTTACTCATTAGGTGGAGCACCTTTCACGACCTGAAACAATAACTCATTTATTGCTTTTGGCCTGATCATAAAAAAATAACGTAAGATAAGATAGAGGCGGTATTGATCTCTAAAGTCACTTTACAGCATTACAAGAAACTGAAGGTATAAATATTTAGAGTGTCTAACATATGTAAAATAGCAAATAGCTACAATCCCCAAACCAGGCTGGAGTTTTAAGTATTGGAAGAAATATTCAGATACGTAATAAGTCAAAGTACTGTAGTGTAACTGAATTAGAATCAGAAAAACTGTATAGATCCCAGGGGGAAATTGGTGAGTTACAGTTGCTCTAACATATAGGCCATATGAAGAAATATGAGAAAAAAATAGAATTAAATGACTATGTAAAATGTAAATGTTGTACATAATGATCCAATATGCATAATTTTAGATAAGGAAGAAATATTATATCCCAATTTATTTGTTGACTTAAATGTATTTGAGTAAAAGTAGAATACGTGCTACGGAATTGAATTGGAAGTTTAAAGGTAGCAGTAAATGTACAATTACCTGAAAATTGTACGTATTATTTTCCACCACTGTTTTTAGAGCCTTTCCACTGAAAACAGCTGCCTTCTATCTTATCTGCACAGTACCCTCGTCCCGTGATCTCATCTGTGTTTAAGAGTTTTAACAGAGGTGTCGGATATGCTCATTATGACAATTTTATCATCGCTAAATTCTTAATAGAATCAGGTAAAAAAAACAAGTGCACCAGCTGCTGATTTCTAAATGATTTAAGCTGCCATCCTCCTCCACCCCATCATGCTCCAGTCAACAACGTGGTTTCACTTCGTTAAATCTCTATCAGGCTTGAGGGGAAAGAAAGGGTTTCCTCTCTACTCGGCTGATACCAGGAGCAGAATAAATCAGCACTCTACCGAGCAGAGCAGCCGCGTCAGCACTCTGCTGTCACCCCCGGCACACTCCATGCAAGTGTAATGTTCATAATGCCAATTATTCCCCCTCATGAAAACTGTAAACCAGATGTTCCAGAAGAACACTTCACTTCATGGAATTCAGTGTTTTTTAATTGAAAGAGAAAATGTAAGAAGATGACCAAGATACCTTTTAAAGTGATAATTCATTTTTACTGACATGTGTAGTACAGACTTTTTTGAAATACAAATTTTCACTGTAGTTGCTGAGAGTTGGATGAAAAGATTGATGCCACTCTTGTGTCTGAAGACAGTTAGCTTAGCATAAAGACTGGAAGCAGGAGGAAACAACTGTAAGATAGCTTTGCACACAACTTCCTCCAAAACTACAACTTTGTTTTACAGGAGGTTATGTGCTGAGCTGTTTTATTTACACTCTTTTTTTTTTGAGGGTGCAAAGTGTTAATATTGTGTTTTGGAGGTGCTAGTAGGCGGATGTTGTTACCTTTGGACAGAGCCAGGCTAGCGGTTTCCCCCTGTTTCCACTCTTTATGCTAAGCTAACTGTCACCTGACATGAGGGTGGTATCAATCCTTTCCTCGAACTCTCAGCAAGAGAGAAATTACGTGTATTCCACAAATGTCAACGTATTCCTTTAAATCTGAAGCTAGGCTAGGAGGTTAGCTTAGCTTTGGATAAAGACGCAGAAGGAAACATCTGTGCAGAGCTGCTAACAGTCAAATCTAGCCTGCTGTGAAACCACAATTTATAATTTGTACACTTGAGTGAATTAAACACTTGAGTTTTAGAGGTGCTCACAGGCAGAATTATTTTTCGTGGCTGATCCCTCCTTTTCTCAGTATGTATGCTAAGCTAAGCTAAAGGTCTCCTGGTGCTAGCTTTATATTTGCTTTGAGTCTGCTCATCCCACTACATTTCTCAAAATGTCAAACTATTTCTTTCTCAGCTACATGTTGTGACAAGCTAGTTTTAAGTGTTTGCTTGAAAAAGGCATTAACTTCAAACACTATCATCATTTTTAGTGACATCATTTAGATGAATTAGATGTTTTCCTGTCAGTAGTTATGAGAAAAGCCTGGCTTTCATGTACTTCTGTTGCAGCTGGGATATTTAGTTAATACAACTCAGCATATGCATTAAAAGAAGAAAAAAAACATTCAAACTCTTCAGCCAAAGGGAATTACAGCTAAGCTTTTATCACACAGTTAAACTCTCGTGAAAAGAAAAAGACTGTAGAGTCTGTGGAGAATGAGCTCCGTGCTGCAGCAAGTCCAGATGATTAGCTGGAGCTCTGGCTGATGAATAATTCAGTTTCATCTAATTCAAAGCATGTGTTGGATGTGATTTGCATCCCCATAAACCAATTTGTCACCTCGGCCCTGCCTCGCCATGCCACTTAACAAACCGCATTTTTCAACATGCGAAAAGTATTTTGTGTTTGCAACTGTCTCTGGCACATTTTGTACCTCCTCACTAAAGGACGGGCGCTAATCGAGGTTACATTGAGACTCGCTTATTGTTTCACATTCATTTTGATCATGCAGGTCTCAGGTTATGTGGGCCGGGCAGTGCAGTGTCACTTTTCTGTACAGTCATTCGCTCATTTGCACAGATAGCAGAGAACTCAGTGGGAGCAACTTGGGGTTCGGTGTCTTAATCACCAGACAGTCGGGTTTTTGCTTTCATTTTCATTTTGACGTGGTTTATTCGATTTACTATTTTTGTATATGTCTTTGAATGCACATTGAGTTTACTTGCAGTTAAATGCTGTTTATAAACCACATTATTTCGTCTTTAATCTCCTCAAACACATTTTTCGATATAACTTTGTTGTCACGATATCAAGCAGTGTGGTAGCAGTGCTTCCTTTTTTTTGTGCATTTCAGAAGCAGCTGTTTGGCATCGAAGCCCCGGCTTCTGTGGAACTGACTGGTTTGAAGAAATACTTTAATAGCTACACTCTGCAGGGTCGCAGAAATGTACATAAAACACACACACACATATACACACACACATGCTGCATTTCATTTGTACATTGATTTACATTTTTACATATCAAGTCATTGAGAAATATCTCACTTTTTTTCTCTGCTCTCTTACAGTGTGTCTTGGTTACTTATGGGATCGTTGCTGTAACAGCAGCTGCCTACTGGATGCACAGACAAAACAAAAAAGAAAGCCAGACGTCCAGCTCCACGGTCTGAAACATTGGCCTCTTACAGTCACGTTCATGTTCACTGAGGATGAATGAAGATGTGAAGAATCAGAAGGAAACAATGTGACATTTCCTCCGTGTGGGAGAGAGTTTTCAGCTGAAATGTACTTATTGTTAATAAATGCTTTGTAAATGTTAGAAGCTGACTGATCAATGCTTTGTGATATTGTGAGAAGTCACACTTGTCACCATAGCATCAGAGAGTGTGTGTGCAGTTAGATTATTTCCCCACAAGGTGTCCATCTGCCTCTGATTTAAAAACTGTAACCAAACCAAAATGATGTATTTCATCTATTTATATACACTATGTTACTACCCATATTCAAAATGTCAATCACAAAAAACATACAACATGAAAGGTGAGGAGGAGGAATGGGAGAGTAAAAGAGTGAGAGTGCAGAACAGGAGGGAAACAGCGAGTTATGAATACAGGGATGTAAAGAGACAGGAAGTGATGGAGAAAGGTTAAAGGGTGAGTTGTGGAAGGTGTGTGTGTGTGTGTGTGTGTGTGTGTGTGTGTGTGTGTGTGTGTGTGTGTGTGTGTGTGAGAGAGAGAGAGAGAAAGTGTGAGTGAGTGAGAGAGAGAGTTTGTGTGTGTGTGTGTGTGTTTTCTGCACCTTTTTTCTTCTTTCTCACGGAACAAAAAAGCTTTAGAGATTTTTGCATTTAGAAGGGAAATGCATACAAATCCAGTAATCTTGCACATTTTATGTATTTTTGTGCATTTAGTAGTTCAACCGGTGAAGGAGCTCAAACTATATGAATAAGTTCTTAGCATATAAGTTACAAGTAAAGATATGTTTACACGTAACTGTTTGTTTCGTGTTAAGTGTGCGTTTCACCTCTTTATTAAAGAAGAAAACACAGCATTATTATAATGACATGTACAGTAGATATTGATGATAATAAATGTCTGACTGTTTCCCATTCATTTTGGAGGAAAGGAGCAGTTTGCATAGTTACAATTATTTGCTTTCAAGTTAAACGAGTGAAAAAAAAAGCCTTCAATGTATTTTGCATTTCGACATAACTTTTGAATTATGCATTTCTAGGCCACAAACGAGTCGAACGATGTTCTGGTATTAAGTAAACGGTCTACACGCGACATTCACACGCACAGAGGAAAAAAAACAAAAACGCGCAGCGGCTGCATCACGTGATTTAAGAGAATCAGCCCGAAAAAATAAAAGTGAAAGTAAAAATGCGCGCGTGTGTGTTTTGTACGCGCGTGCGTGTGCGTCTGTCAGTTAAAGTCTTATTGGAAATAACAGATAACACGCATGCTGTTACAGAGACAACATGTCAGACCGTTGGAAAGAGCGGCTCCACCCCCGGTACCGGACCAACCTCAACCGAAAGTAAGTCGCTCGTTGTCATGAAGAGCTGCGACCTCCGGCAGGGAAGACGCTGACTGGAGCCTCTGCTGCTGCGACTCGCCACGACTCTCCACGGGCAGGTTGTTTGCAAAGTAAGTGAACTCTGTGTTTCATGAAAACATATTTTACTGGAGTCGGTATGAAGCTTTCGTGCGTCAATGACAAAAGCTCACTCCTTCATTCATCTGAACTCAAAAGGGACACACCTATCATGCAGAGACACACACGTTATTCTCCTTTGGAGGCTCTTGCTGTGTATAACTTTAATTTAAATAATTCATTTAATTTAATTTAAACCTCTCCCAGGTCAGCTCAACTCATATTTGTATTCCTGTGTGGCTACCACGTATCACCTTATTCCCTATGGTTTAAAATAGCAGAAAATATTAGTAATGATAGATGCAAAATAATAGTTTGTTGCACTTTTTCTGTGACATTTGCCTTCTTTTTGTTCTGAACTCTTTTGCATCAATATTTGTACACATTATCACACATTGTGAATTTTGTTTCTAAACTACAGCACATTGGATCGCATGTGAAACCCTTACTATTTCATGTTTATATTTTAATAACTTCATATTTAATGCAGTCAGTATTAAACGTCTGGATTTTGTCCATGTACGGTGGAACTGCTTTCAAAGCTGAGGCTGTACGCTCTTCATCCAGCGTGTAAACCTTCAAACTGAAAGTTAAACTTCATAGTCATTGTTTCAGTGGAGCACAGAACTATAACTAAAAAACTAAAAGTGCTGCTATAATACTGGCTGCACTGTGTAATATTGTGAGTGGAGAAAAACAGGATCCCGGAGTGACATTTTCTGTTAACTGATTTGATGCAGACTTCCTTCTCACAAATAGACGAGCAACTACGTTCATTAGATTTGAGCTGAGATTGACATGTTTGGTGAAGGAGCAAGATTACAACTCGGTGAGATATTTACAGTACATATCATTTTCCATAATGCAAAGAGGTAATGCGAAAGCAGACGTTAAGTATCATAAGTAACATACATAGTGAAAGAAAGAACCAAAAAATGTGTTGGAAGCAGTCCATCTTTTCGTATAACCCGATAGTTTAAGTGACAAATAATATATTAAACATTTAACTTTATTGAAACAGCACGTCTCTAAACAAAAGTTTTAAACAAGAAAGAAAAACAAGAGACAACAAACTATACTTATATCCTTATATACTTATATACTTAAGTTTAAGTATTATTAAGACCTTTTTTGTACTCATGCCCTCATTTGTATTTTAAATCTGCTAATTGTATTGTATCTTTTAATTCGAGACCCTTTGTTACCCTTGCACTGGACAGAAGCTTTATAAATACACTTGAGTTACTTTGAATGAAAACTGAAGAGTATTGCATACTGACGTGTTGGAATACGTTTACACAAATGATCTTAGAGCGGCGGCACTCGTAGTCGTCTCGCTTAACTGTGAAAATGAAAGTGCTTTTTGTTTTCATGAACTATTTTACAGCTGCCCCTCCCAGTGATTAATGATACCACAACATGTGGTTTATTGTCACATTGCCAGATTAACACACACGCACACACACACACACACACACACACACACACACACACACACAGTGAGTGCAGTGAAGTTAAAGGGCCTAAAAGAGATATTTTTATAGCAACAACGAATCAGATGAAAAATGTGAAAACAATGTGAAAGAGCTCGCTCATTGTGATGAACCTACAGCGAGTAATCAACTGAATCTGCAGCTCCCCTCAGCTTTACAGAGATTTATAGGGAGCTCATTGTTAAGCTGTCCGGTCCACAACTTTAAAACCCCACAGAACAATACCTGCTCAGACAATAGTGTCTCTATAGCTGTTGGACATAGTGGAGCATTCAGCAGCTAAAGAGCCAGACCTTTTCCTGAGGAGTCGGTGGAGACCCAAAACAGAGCTAAAACAGAGTGAATATTGGACCTATAGTTTCTTCACTAATAGAGCTGAAACGATTAATCGACTTTTTATTGAACTATTACATTAATCTGCAACTATTTTGATAATCAAAACCTCTCTGATTCCAGCTTCTTAAAGTGGCATCCTCAAGGATTTTCAATTAAATGAATCACTAAGGAGGCAACACAATGGGTGTAGTGACTGATCTCCGTCTAGTCACTCGGCTGGGCGTAGGAGAAGTTCCTGTTTCTTACTCGCTTTTTCAGATGAGAGTCCCGGCCGTTTGTATATCGTTGGGTGAGGTTCCCATTTCATTATATTTCATGATTTTATAACTTGTACATTCTTGGTCTCCTGAAGTGTTGCGCTTACGGTAAAAAAATGTGTGATCTCCCCGTCACACATGCATCATTACCCACCTGGCTGTTGCACCTGTGCCCCATATATAAACTACCACAATAAAATACACACTACCAAAATGAAATACACAGACATAACTAATGGCTCCTACAATGGGGATTGAGCCTATAACGGATGAAAAAAATAGCAATATTTATATATTTGTAGTTTTCTCTATTGTATTCACACAATAAAGGAAACAATGCACACAATTCTGAAGCATAGCATGTTAGTATTACATTTTCTTCTCAGCTTTCTCAGATGTTAGACTGCTAAACTCTGAGCACAGATGCTTTGTTTTCACACAAACAGAAGTTCAAAAACATTGAGAAATGAAATCTTATAATAATATATTGTTGTTTATTTGCAATGTGAATATATTTGAGTTGTGGGCAAAACAAGACATTTGAGGATGTCATCTTGGGATTCAGGAATGACTGATGCTCAATTTGTAAAATTGTACAGACCAAACTTGATTGAGAAAATAATGGGCCGATTAATCCACAGTGAGAATCCTCCTCCGTAACTGCTCGTTGTGTAAATAAGCTGTTTATATGTCAATGTTGTGATCACAACTGGTTTCTGCTGCCCCCTAGTGGCCAGAAACACCATTAGGCCTATTGCAGGTTTTAAGGTAAATTCGATTAAAATAAAATGCAGTTCATTTTGACTGATTGTTCACCTTTTTGTATTTCAGCTCATCACGTTCTTCAGTGACACATTGAACAGATCTTGCCTCTGCACCCCTCCGGAAGTTGGGGATGACGTTAATAAATCTTGATTCAATCCTCAAAGTGGTTGTTTAAAGCGGCATGGAGTCTGAAAGAGGACCGAGCAGCAGATGACCGGCCAGAAAGGGGTCAGTGATGGAGGATCTGCCAGTGAAAAGTGGAGGAAGTGGTGCAACAGGTGGACAAAAGGAGGAGTCTCCTCCTTTGTAGGATGGTTAGAGACAATCTTGATAGAACAGTAGTGCAGAGCAGAAATCCGAACCGCGCAGCTGAGACGCAGAACCAGAGTCAACCCCCCGAGGAACCTGCAGAACCAGAACAAGCCCAGAGACCAGAGCGAGTTCAACCAGAGAGCCGAGAGCCCACAGAGAGTCAGCTAGATGTACTGCAGTGGAAAAAACTGAACTTACATGAAGAACCTGAAAACTGGTGCAAGGTTAGAACTCAACGTTTGCTCAGTTTGTGGGTTTCATTGCTTTGGGATATTGTTTTTTAAACAGTGCACAGATGGCTGGAGTGAAGCAAAGTCCGAAATCAAACACCGGGATTTCTTTTTTTTGACATCCATCAGTGGAAGAAGTACTCGTTTTTTTTGCTTAAAGTAAAAGCAAATATACAACAGTGTATATAATACTCTGCATTCCCAGTCTTACTCAAGTAAAAGTACACTAGTAGGTTGTAGTCATTAAAATATACTTAAAGTGCCAAAAGTAAAAGTACTCTTTATGCAGAAAGGAATTAATGTGTAAGCATCACTTTGATGTTGCAGCTGGTAAAGGTGGAGCTAATATTAACCCCTTCATATATATATGTAACACTATATTAAAAACATTGGTATCACAAATAATGGACTTTACATGTTTGGGCTGAGCAGTTGTTGGTTTTTGTTTGAGCCAAACATTATATCACAACAACAATAATTAATAGTATTGATTTGGTATTGATTGATTTGTTTCCAACACACACAAAATCTGTGTCATCGTTTTGTAGCTCAATTTAATCAGCAAGTTTTTATTAGTTTTATATTATTATTATATACACACTATAGCATCTCTATATTGATATGAAGACAATATATACATATATATTTTAACTGCAAACATTTGTATAATACACAAACTTTACTTAATACGTTTTGGTGTCTGATACTCTCTGATAGATCATTCTGTATTTGTTTAACTCTGCTTTGCTGCCTCCTCTGTGACTGTCATTGGCAATAACTTTATATTAACATTATGCATTTCTAATGACTTCTCTGCTGCAGCCAATCACTGGAGCTGATGCTGAGAGTTTTCCCACGCACCTCCGTCCATTCAGCAGCGCAGCCGAGTACAAACTGGTGAAACACACCTACCAGCAGCTGCAGCACAGTGGTTACTACTGGGGATCGATGACCATGGAGGAGGCACACGACATCCTCACACGGGCACAGCTGGGGACCTTCCTCATCAGGTAAATCAGCCGCTACAAGGTTCTGGTGTTGTTCTATGTGTTGTTTTTCCGTCTGCAACTTGTTATGCTGTTCTCCACGAATGGCTTTGAATTGGTTACGGATAAAATATGTATTTGTATATCTTGCAGTTTTTTTATTTTGCAAACTGTCTGATTATTAAATAGTCTATTGTGTTCCAATATAAATCTTATTTTCCCAAAATTACCCTTTTCCCTTTACTGCGTACCCAATAAAAAGCACTGTACACGGAAATAAACCACATTAAATGTGCATAAAGTGACTGTACGTGCCTGCTGCTGTGTTTCTATAGAGACAGCGGCCAGCCAGATGTTTTCTTCACCCTGAGCTACCAAAGCGACGACGGCCCGACCAGTGTCCGTGTCCAGCTGAACAACCTGCTCTTCAGTCTGAACGGCAGCCACAGGACTTTTGCGTCACTTTTCGCTCTGCTCACTTATTACACCGGCTCATCCTGTAAGCTGACATCGCCGTATCGCAGACAGCGTCCGGAGCGCCTGAAGCAGATGTGCAGGAGGGCTCTAATGGGCTCATACGGAGCAGAAAAGATAAGCACCATGCCTGGACTCAGCACTCAAGTCAAAGACTACGTTCAGGCGTACCCTTGTTGTATATAGTGTGTGTATGTCGCTGTATCAACATGTTGTTTGTATTATAAGTTAAACAAATAATCTCAATTTGAGTATTTGATCTGCAAGTTGTTGAAGCCGTATTTGCACACATGATCATCATGTTTCACACAATACCGGTACATGTCATCCTTTCTTGATGAATAACCATGCACAAGCCCTGTAAATGCTGCATAATGCCGGCATGATACATTTAAGTTGAAACGTCCATAAAAATGTCACATCTCCTACTGTTTAAAGCTGCATTTATTAATGTTTGTCCAAAAGAGTGCACTATGGAATCAAGAGTCTAATATTGTCTCTTTGTTTACTCATTGAATAGAAGCCTTGAGCCGCCATGATGACAATTATGTTTGTAATCCTGTTATCTCAAGATTGTGAGTCTTGTTTTCTCGGGACAAAGGCGTTGTTTTCTGGTCATAACGGGTTAATAATCACATCACTTGGGAAAACACTTTGTTTCTCTGGATCATTGGACTAATACCTAATTTTCACAAGGAAGCAACAGGTTGTTTTCTTGAGGTAAATTATGGATGAATCCAAAAATTAATTAATCTGCAAGTCTCATAAAGTTTTTGGTTAAAGATCAACAGGATTACTGAAATATACAGGCCTCGTTTGAATGAAGGTATATTGGGAGATTTGGTTTCTCAAAATAAGTAACGACCCTTTCACATGACATCGCCATTTGATTCAATTCTCACATCGACTAATGCAGTTTTAAAATCTATTCAACTATTCATCCGCATCTGAAATAGATACATGTGTAATATATTTTCTTCAGTCCTATGGAACAACAGACAATTGTGATGCCTTGCAAAATGTTGTTGATGTTAAATAAATTAAAATAATAAAACAGTCCATTGTGGTAACTCTCCTGCTCAACATCAGCATGATATTTTTGCCTCTGTGTTGCATGCTGACATTACCACTTAGCTCAAAGCACCGCTATCCCTATAAACAGCCTCATAGAGCAGCTATATGGTATGAACTCAAAGTCTGTATAATAAACTAATCTTTACAGTCCACTGATTTTGTAGGTGGTGCAGCAGAAAGCAGCATATTTGAATGTATTATACAAACAGGAAACGCGCCGTTGGATGTCAATCAAAGCGTGACATCATGAAAGTTGCTGCATTCCAATTGAACCTCATAAAAATAAACAATATGTTTTTGGAGATGCCTTTTCTTTTGTAGCTCCTCTATTTCAGCACACTTATAATATAACGTTTTTTTGTGCTACATATATGCACTCTGACTTTTTTTCAGTATACTTTCATAACACTATACCCTCAAAAGCTTTATGGCTTTGGGATGCAACTGTATTTTTGTTTTATTCTAAAAGATGTCTGCCATTCCAATCAGATATGTGTCATTACACAAATATAAAACTTCAAAGTCAAAGTCAGTTTTATTGTCAATTTTGTGCAATGTGCAAACATGCAGAAGATCGATAGTATGTTTCTCTTCTGTCCAACATATAGAGAATTGTGCAATGTAATAATAATGATGATAATAAAGTGCAAAAAAACAGTTTAAAAGTTAAAAAAACAACAACATATAACATATAGACAACATAAATTAGGAACTACAAAAAATGTTTAGACTGTGAAGGACTAACTATAAAATGAATGACTAACTCCTTAGCAGCATCCAGACATGTGAGTCTAGAGTCTATGGAATTGTCCATATACACACAGTTTGATTAAGTACCAGTCTTCTGTCATCCGTTCCACTTCCTGTCCTAAATCTGACTGCCAGTGGCCCCTTTAGTCTAAATTAGCCCTGCATCAGGGACACACACACACTTTCCCTGTCTTCAAATTATCCCTGGCTCATTAACCTTAAACAATGTTGACGTAAAACCATCACCACAGTGACACATATTGAGACGAGGTCAGTTTAATTGTGTAGCACCTTAGAACAATAAAGCAATTACAAGTGCTTTACATTCGACATGTGTAGATTATTTACGAACATGTATTAAAGTAAAATAAAAATGATTTAAACTAAAGAGAAGAAAGAATAACTTGAATGAAACAAAAATAAAGGGGGAGAATAAAAAATAGGCGACAGTGCAAGATGTGAATGAATAATGGCAGTTTTAATTTGTGAAGGAGTGTTATAGATCAGATGTGTGCCTCTATCTCATGGGTCTGCGCCATCCCGTCCCTCCCACTGTCCCGCGCACTGATTGCACCTCTTGCACGCGACTAAGTCCAATTTTATGATGTCAAACGACCTCTTCTGACTTGTCCGTCCGCACGCGCGCGGAAACACGCGGACTGGGATTACCACAACTGGAGTGGCGCGCGCGCACAAGTATAGCTCGTGTTTATGTAATGCCATATGTGACCGTGAATACGCGTGCGTGAGTCCGTGAGTGCGTGTGTGTGTGGTGTGTGCGTGTGTGTGTGTGTGTGTGTGTGTGTGTGTGTGTGTGTGTGTGTGTGTGTGTGCACGCCGGAGCTGGCGCGAGCTGGTCCAGCATCGCAGCGGCGACAGCGGTCACACGTTAAACATCAGCGACCCGTGCGTGTTATTCTGCGGATTGAGGGCTCGTGAGATTTCAGGGGTGCGGATTTGACCCAACGTATATAGGAGGGCGCTCGAGCTCCACCAGCACGCACGCACACGTAGACCCGGTGAAATCGTCACGCGGATAGAATCCGTGGAATCTGTCGCGAGTGTGTGTTCCTGCGCGGCCGGAGAGCATCTCTGCAGAGAGCGAGGTCCGGTCGGTCGGTCGGTCGGTTCGGTCGGTAGTACCGCGTGGAGGGTGGGAGGGACCGCGGGACGTGCGCTGGACTCCTGGCCGAATCGGAGCATCCCACTCCCGGCAGCGGCAATCCCTCCGCGCCTCAGCTCCAGCGGGAGGCCCGGAGCGGCGGCAGGATGTAGCAGCGGATTAGCGGAGGAGAGAGGGGCGCTCAGAGGAAGAGAGCGGGACCGAGAGGACCGAGAGGACCGAGGCGGGACGGAGGGGACATGGGGAAGGACCAGGAGCTGCTCCAGGCCGCGAAGACCGAGGACCTGCTGACAGCTCAGCGGCTTCTACAGAGACCTCGGCCAGGGAAAGCCAGTCAGTATCCCTCCATCCTCCTGTCACACACAAACACACACAGACACACACACACGCACACACATGCACACACACACACCCGTCATTGCGAGGTCAGGACAGTGCAGGCTAAATCGGATGTGATGCCATTTAGCCTAAATGGTGTAGTGTGTTTGTGTGTGTCTTTTTCCTGCAGGTGTTTGTATATGCGTGCGTGTGTGCGTGTGTGTGTGTGCTATGACGTTGAATGTGTGATAGTGATGACGTTGCACATGTCATCAGAAATAAATTAGAAATTAGGAGGATGCTTTCCACCCATTTTGCACCATTGACGTTTCTGTGTGTGTATTGCTGCATGAATGCACAAAAATGTGTTTATGTGTGCACACCAGAGAGGATGTGCGTATTAGTGCGTGTGTGAGAGAGAGAGTGACAGTGTGTGTTAGTAAGAGAGAGCGAGAGAGAGAGAGAGAGAGAGAGAGAGAGAGGTTGAAGTATATAAGGTCCTACACTGCTCTCGGGACAGCGGGATTAGTGGTGTGTGAAGATGCCAGATGTTAGTGGTAATAATGTTCGTACGAGTACACGTGCAGACTAGGCGCTCATGTGTGCACGTGTGTGTGTGTGTGTTTGTGCGTGTGTGTGTGTGTGTGTGTGTGCGCGTGTGCGTGCGTGCGTGCGTGCGGGTGTTTGACGTGGGGTCAGCTGGGACTTGAGGTGATAATTAGATTTCAATTACAGCTTTGAAACACCTCTCCTCCTCTCCCATTTCATCACCCTCTCGATTCTCTGCTCTGAACGTATCTCCTCCTTACTACTCCTCTCCTCCTGTTTCCTATCCTCTCCCCTCCTGTTGCCTTTTTTCTCTCTCTGGTACTCTGTCCTACCTCCTCTTTGCTCCAATATCCTTTCACGTCTTCCCCTGTTTTCCTCTCCTGTCCTTCTATACTTTTTCTTATTTAGCATCTCCTCCTCTCCTCTTGTCTCCTCTTGTCTCCACTTGTCTCCTCTCCTCTCCTCTATCCTTGTCTACTTCCCTCTCCTCTAGTTTAATTGTATTTCCTTTATCCTTGTCTCCTTTCATACCCTCTCCCCTCCTCTCCTCTTGTTTTCTTTCCTCTCCTCTCCTCCTCCACCAGTGTCTCCTCTTCAGACCTCTATCTTTGCCTCCTCTCCTCTGTCCTCTCCTCTCCTCTATATCCTTGTCTCCTCTCCTCTCCCCATCTCTTCTCTTTTCTATCATTTTCTCTCCTCCTCCTCCTCCCTCTTCTCACCTATTGTTTCTTCTCCTCTTTCCTTGTCTCTTATTCTCACCTCTTTCCTTGTCTCATCTCCTCTCCTCTTCCCTCCTCGATCCTCTATCCTTGTCAACTCACCACTCATCTACTATCTCGTCTCCTCTCGTGCCCTCTCCTTTTTCCTTGTCTCATCTCTTGTCCTCTCTTCTTTCCTTGTCTCATTTTCTCCTCCCTCCACCTCTTGTTTCCGTTCCTCTCCTCTATCCTTGTCTCCTATTCTCACCTCTATCATTGTCTCATCTCCTCTCCCCTTTATCCTTGTCTCCCCTCTTCTCTTCCTACCTCCACTCTATTGTTGTCCCCTCTGTCCTCCTCTCCTCTCCTTTCTTCTCCTCTCCTCTCCTTGTCTCCTCTCGTGTGTTTGTCTCTGGACATTCCAGCAGTGCCATGAAAAAGAAAAATGCTTCTCCTCAAATGCCAGAACAGATCAGCTCTGAGTGCTCAGTCCACTGCACACTGACAAAGAGAAAAGGGGAGGTTGGTGGCGGGTGAGGGACATGAGGGGTGAGGAGGAGGGCTGGAATGGGAGAGGGAAAGAGTGAGAGTGCAGAACAGAAGGAGGGAAACAGCGAGTTATGAATACAGGGATGTAAAGAGACAGGAAGTGATGGAGGGAGGTTAAAGGGTGAGTTGTGGAAGGTGTGTGTGCATCAGAATGTGTGTGTGTGTGTGTGTGTGTGTGTGTGTGTGTGTGTGTGTGTGTGTGTGTGTGTGTGTGTGTGTGTGTGTGTGTGTGTGTGTGTGCGTGTGTGTGAGACTGTGTGAGACTGTGTGTGTGTCTGTCTGTATGTGAGTGTGTGTGTGTGTCTGTGTGTGTGTGAGAGAGAGAGAGACAGTGTGTGTGTGTGTGTGTGTGTGTTTATGTTTGAGTGTGTGTGTGTGTGTGTGTGTGTGTGTGTGAGAGAGAGAGAGAGAGAGTGTGTGTGTGTGTGTTTGCATGTGTGTCTGTGTGTGAGAGAGAGACCGTGTGTGTTTGTGTGTGTGTGAGTGTGTTTGTGTGTGTCAGTGTGTTTGTGTGAGTGTGTGTGTGAGAGAGCGAGAGAGACAGTGTGTATTTGTGTTTGAGTGGGAGGGGGAGTGTGTGTGTGTGTGTGTGTGTGTGTGTGTGTGTGTGAGAGAGAGAGAGAGAGAGAGAGAGAAAGAGTGTGTGTGTGTGAGAGAGAGAGAGAGAGTGTGAGTGTATGTGTTTGTGTTTGAGTGTGTGAGTGTGAGTATGTGTGTGTGTGTGTGTGTGTGTGTGTGAGTGTGTGTGTGTGTGTGTGTGTGAGTGTGTGTGTGTGTGTGTGTGTGTGTGTGTGTGTGTGTGTGTGTGTGTGTGTGTGTGTGTGTGTGTGTGTGTGTGTAAGTGTGGGTGAGCGACTGCGTGAATGCAGGTTTATGATTGAATAATTAAACAGGAAGCCTGGTTTCACTGCTGGAGAATCTCTCACACACACAGACACGCACACACACACACACACACACACACACACACACACACACACACACACACACACACACACAAACACCTCGAACGCACATAATTACAGCCAAGATTGCACGGAGACACACCCAACACTTTAGGTGTTAGTCATGTGCTTGACTGCGTATTTCATTATTAACAGTAATGATGTTCCGAGCAGCAGCTGAGACGGAGTTGCCGTAGTGGTTGTTTGCTAAATGTCACAATTTGATGGAGAAGGGTTTTAGGACTTGAAGTGGTGGCAGGACAATGTGAGGTCACTTCACTTCCCAGTCTGTCCTGGTCCCTGCATGTCACATGGCAGAGCTTCTTCTCCAACTGATTAAAGCAATAGTGCAACATGGATGAGAACATCGATACCACTCATCAGAGTGGGTTAGCTTAGCTTAGCATAAATATTGGAAACGGGGAAACAGCTAACTTGGTTTTGTCTGTAAGAATCCAAATCTGCTTACCAGCAACTTCACAGCGCAGAACTTAAATACTATTTGTGGGGTCTTTATATCTTCTCGTTTTGCAAGGATGACAGGATTCCCCCAGTATTTCTGGCTTCCAAAATATATATATATATATATATATATATATATATATATATATATATATATATATATATAAAACTGTACAAAAGATTTTAGAAGATTTGTGCACATAGTAGCCTCCCAAAATAGCAGTCACTTCCAGTCCAGATATTTTCAAAATAGCACAAATACACAGTCAAATTATTGTCAAAATACGGTCGAAATATGTGACAATGCGCCATAAATACAGCTAAAATACAGGTCTGGCACTTCTACGAGAGAAAAGAAACGCCTGTCAGTATTCAGTATGTATTACTCTTGATAACAGCACAAATAGGTCCAGAAGTTACAAAATAAACACATATCTTAAATCTGTAAAAGATGTAGTTGCCGCATACCCAAAATTGTTGCACTTCATTTTCGCATTTTCTTTAAAGAAATAAAAACAGCTCAGTCTAAAATTATACGTCCTCATTGTTTTTCCAATGCCAAGAATAATGTTTTGGTCATTTTCATATTTAGATTTATGTATCTCTACCTAATATTGTGGACATTCAGAAGGTGTACATTATTTAAATAGCTTTGAAGATAATGCTGGCGTTATTCTTCTTCTTACTGTAAACAAATCCCAAGAAGAGACCAAAAGCAACAATGTGTTCGTTCGTCTCTAAATACCTTCTGACGTCACGTCTGCGTCTGTGAGGAATAAGATGCACTTTTATCAGCTTTGGCTTCACAGACTACACTTAGAATGATCAATGCATTGTTGGTCCGGGACTTTTCTTTGGGGTTCGTTGACAATAAGAAAACTATACATTGTCACCAAACCCATCCGTTAAATTCATAGTCCCGCTGTAATCAATGCGCTCATTGATTCTGTTGATCAAAGTTTGGATTCATCAGCTCAGACGGAGCGATGTTGAGTTTCTGGTTCACTTTAAAGCCGAGGACTTTAAAAGCCGGTGGCTGCTAACACAAAGCAAGCCGTATTTCTAAACCAATTGGTAATGGTTTTCTTATCTTTGGCTCAGTTGCAATACATCTTTTTATCTTAGAGATATGAGAACATCCCTATCATATTTGTACCTCTTTAATGTTGTAGTAAGCGACTGAAATGGTCGCTAAGTAATTTAAGATCTGTCCCTGTTGATCAAGGAAGTCCTCGCCGTTTTGGCTCAGCCAGATAGTAATAAGGATTCCCACAACATTAAGTACACAGCTGTATCTGAACAGTGTTGCAATAGACCAACAGTAAACCAGATGAATTATTAAACATTATTCCTTTTCATTTGTTTTTGTTCCTTGGCTTGAGAACAGCAGGCGTTGCACATTGATCAACAACACTGAGGTGGTCTGACATAAAAGTAAAAAATGGAAATCTCAGTTGTCAGTGACACATCAGAAGCACAAGCGACCATAATAATCCCCAACAAGTACAGTATACTGTAACCTTGGGGCAGTACACATTTGCAACTATATTTTTAAAGTGAATTCTTCATTTAAAATCACTTTTCAAGCAAAAACATTTAAAAGAAAATGCAGTGGCTTCATCTATATTTTGGTTTGGGGCTGTTAATAATGTCAACTTCTGGGAAATCAGCATCAATCTCAATTCTTATGACATTTCTTTAGACAAAATGATAATATTCAACAGACTAATCAACAACAAATATATTGTACGATTAATTGTGTTGTCTTCCTTCCTATCTGTAGCCACAAAGGATGTGACTAACAAGAAAATGCAGTGTCCTTTGTTACATGTTTTCTTTTTTGATCTTTAAAAAAACAAATGAATGGCCAGCTGTTACAGAGGAAATCAAAATATCACCATATATTAATCCGACTGTTGTTGGATATGAGTTGTATTTGGTGTGAGGCTTTTATGAATACTAATGTTTTCCAAAAAGTACTCCATAGTACTGCAACACAAACATGTAATGTACTTCAAGATTAACAATTTTCCTGAACATATAACAATAATACCACCTATTATTAAAAACTTTCAAAATATTTGATATTATAGAATTATAACATAATATAACGCGCATTGTTTTTCTGATTATTGCCCCTGCACTACTCTCACCACATCGCCTCGTCGCCTCTCGTGTACTTCTGATGAAAGTGTCTTTCCTGCACGATCAGCACGTTGTGACCTCTGAGCTCGGTCACTGGAACATATGTGTGCAGTCGTCTGGAAGCAGAGCGATGGAGTTTGTTTTAGGCTTCGCGTTACACTGAAACTCTGGATGCATGATGACAGGCGGAAGTCAGAGGGGATGAAAACTGGACTTCAGAACATTTCTGGTAATGAGAACCCTTGAGAAACCCTCCACTTCACCCCTCGTGAGGTCCGTGAATCTGCTCCGTTATACCGGCGGTTGCTTCGCCAGCAGCTACCGGCTCGCCTGTGCGCTCCATCATAACTGAAGGGTTTCAAATTAAAACCATGAACGATGAGGATTTCACGTCAAAATAAACTTCAAATGAACTCTTTAAACGGCTACAATTTGTGGGAGATGCTGCACAAATAATATCATCGTAATCCCCGCCGAGGGATTGACAGTATGTGAGAATGGCACATTGAGGGGTTACTATGGTAACAGGGGCTCGGTTGCAGCGTTACGCCTAAAATTATCATTGATGGAAAAAAAAAAAAAAAGAGGAAAAACATTAACCCTGCTCCAAGGACACCATCAGAGAAACATTATGGTAATGCTCTTAAACAAACATGTCAGAAGGAAAATACACACAGAAAAAAAAGCTCACATTTAATAAGGTAAAAAATGTAAGTAAAGTGTGAGTTTTAGGATGAAAATCAGTTTGGAGAGGGATCCCAGAGGGTAGGGCTATAACCATGCAGTCCTTGTCAGCCGCATCCAAGTATTTGATTAAATATACCGTGTGGTTTTGGGTCAGACGGGGGGAGTTAGTAAGTGATGCCATGACCCAGACTCCATGTCGTAAGAGAAGGATATTCCATTGAGAAACACATAGCAGAGCTAGAAGGACACTCGGGGAGCGCAGACTCATGATCAAAACCCACTGACTCCAAGGCCATGCCCTATATTGCAACGATATTGCAAAAATAATTAGTAATTATAATAATTAGTTTATCCGCTCCAAAATTGAATGGCCGAAGCTACACCCTTCCATCAAGTTTCATTAAAATCAGGCAATTAGTTGTATTTTAATCAGACAAAAAAACCTAACCGGAGCTGGTTACTGTGGGTGTTGGATGTGGTGGCACTGCCATGAATTTGTGGTCGGGGAGGCGGGGTCATGTGACTCCCTGATGGTGACACAGATATCTGCACTCATTGATTCATTTGCTGTGGCGTGGGAGGGGGGGGGGGGGGGGGGTAATCCAGATAGATAGATGGGGGGGTGCTACCCGTGCACAAACACACACAAACACACACAAACACATGCAGCAGAATGATGTCAGCTGCAGAGTGTAAACAGAAAGCAGCACAGTGTACCAATCATCAGCACGCGCTCTTTAGCAAATTACAGCGAAAATTAGAGTGTGAGAGCAGGATGAGGGGATGAAGTGCAGATAGAGCGGCAGAGAGAAGGAGAAGCTTTCCCCCAGATTACAGACCAGCTACAGATTACGGCCCGTGGATTATGAGGGTTTGACCAAAAAAAAAAAAATGGAGACAAACAAGCCGCTTTTTCTGTGTCCTTTTTCTGAGAGTTGTGTGTTGGTTTTTGTGAGGGTTTGTGCCCGTGTGATTGTTCCCGCTGTCTGATTCCTTTATCTTTCTGATTCACATTCACATAATCACAAACACAGGCACACATATACGCACATTTATCTATGCAGGATATACGCACACCCAAAAATACTAAAAGCATACTCAACGTACAGACAGTGAAAGTGGAGTCAATCTTTTATCTAAATCTGAAGCACATTTCCCAAAATAATATTCCCTCAAATTGATTTGTTTGCTAAATAAACCTTGTAGACGTGAAATGCAATATTTAACAAAGATGCATGTGTCTTGTGCATGATAATTATATTTTTGATTACATGGAAACTAAATTCAACTGGTGTCCAAAGTCATGATCAAAACCCACTGACTCACTCAAATTGATTGACAGGTCTTTTAATGAAAGACATCAAACAACAACTAAATCAATGTTATTCATGTTATTAGTTGTTGTTTTTTACATTAATGACACCGGAGGACTACACGTTTATATTGTAATTATTATCAATTGAGAAATTTCTAATATTTGTGAATATACCTCCAATTTATATGTTAACAAAAACTACTTAAAAAAAATGTTTAGAGCCTCTTTACTTCTTCTTGACCTCTGCTGTTGTTGCAGTGGAGCAACTGCTGTGTGAGCTGTCACAGGTATAAACGTGTAGCTGTCTACTCTACCAGCGGGGAGTGAATTATTATAATATGTACAAGGAGAGAGAATACATTAATCACTGGATTCTGCATAGATTATATTTTTGACTGATTCTGCCGTGAGTTTGTTTCTCCCGTTCTTTCCTCTCTCATCCTCTGCGTCTCGTCTGTTTCAGAGCTCCTCGGAGCAGCAAAGCGGGTGAACGTCAACATCCAGGATGCAGATGGGTGAGCGACTACAGCTCTTCTGATTCACGTTCTCCTCGCTTTTATTCCACATTGCCACCATCCTTTTTTGTTTCTGTTTCCCCCTGCTTCTTTTTACCTTCTTTCCCTCATTGTTTCCTAGTTTCGTTGCTTTCTTTCTGTCCTCTTGACGTCATATCATGAGTTTGTTATTCATTATATTGCATTGCAGCTGAAGGAGGTTTGATTTATATCACATTAGGTTTTAGATTCAAGATATCGATATATCAAAAATATGTCATGGTGTTGTGGGACAACAGGGTTTCCTTGGATTTATGATTATTTCGGTGGAAATAAACTCTGTGGCAAACAAAAACGTTTCACATATTTACACGTTTTGTTCAACAAGATATAGATTTTTGAAGCTTGAATGCATTCAGCAGATGTAAAAGCCAATATTCTTAGTCTATAAAAGAACTACACCACGGGAGCACGATGGCAATCAAAGGCGGCATGAAGACGTTTAGTTGTCTCATTTAGCCACTCAAATTCACCAGAGGTGTATTTTATAAATAATAACAAAACTTTAAAATATCTTAAGCTTGTGTGAGAGACAGACCTTATTTCAGGCATCTAACCAAAAGCCCTTAGCTTTGAGACAATGGAACCGGAAGTGAAAAAAATGTCTGTTTTTTAGGACTCTTTCCTACAATTTAGGACAGTGGTTCCTAACTTGGAGGTCAGATCACCCCAAGGGTTTACAAAACGTATCTAGAATCCATATTTTGATACAATGGACTAAATGACGATGTGAAAACTATGTGGAAGTATTGATGAACCGAACTATCACACAAATCTGCAGCTCCCCTCTGCTCTTTAGAGAGCTTTATACTGAGTTTCAGCTCAGTGTTTAGCTGTCAGTCAGCTGTTGGTTCTCTCTCACAGGTCTCATAGCAGAAGACAGCTTAAAAAAAAAAAAGTATAACAAAATTAATAAAGAAAGTTAGCAACTATAGCTGGCAGCTAGATATTTCCCTCAGGAGTCGGTAGAGACAAAAAGATAAAAGAGTGAATATTAGACTTCACACCAGGTGGTTTACTAATATGTTTCCCATAACAACATAAAGAGGATTTGGGAGATTTATTGCAGGATGGAATATAATATTTATTCTATGTTTTCTTTAGTTTATAATCAGAATCAGCTTTATTGGCCAAGTACCCGTTGATTTTTTTTGCCGCTCCAACAATATACAGAGAAGTAGGAATAGAAATAACAGCTACGGACAAGGGCAACAGATAAGGAAGGACTGTTGATCACCTGAAACTGTGAATCAGTTGTGTTTTCACAAGCGCTTCACAGAGCGGATCCTGCTCACAGAGGTCGCCATGTCTCAGTAGTTCATTCGGGGCTTCATTAGTAGCCCAGAAGGGACAAACCAACACGGCCTTTCACGTTTTCATGTTACCTGAAGTCCATGTAGCTCTCCGGCACCGCTAGTTGTCACAAAATCCATCACCCGGGTCCTTTAACACGCTTTGAAAAGCTATTTTGTGCTGACCTCCAGTCCTGATGTGCAATACCTGTTAACTCCAGGACCCCGTAACGACCAGACACCAAACTCCTCCAAGCCTCTTCGACTTTATTCTGTAGCTGACACGCGGTTTGGATCATCCAACTGATGAAGGATAGCAAAAAGGACATAATCAATATACTCTTTTTTTCTACACATTTCACACATTACGCTCATCTTAAATCTAACTTTGAAACTAGATCCAGCGGACGGCTGTAATTACCTTAATTTCTCGGCTCTCAATTTGCTCAGAAATGTTCCCTTATCAACTCTGAATGTAGAGCTATGGATTTTTGGCTATATTTAGACTGGTGAGTGGTTAAGCATTTTATGTGCACATGCTTGGTTTGCGATTGTGTTCCATTCGGCTCCATCAGATAACAAAGATCTTTTTATTATGTTGATTGAAACCGGTAATTGGACTCAACTCCTTGTGTAATGACGGATGATTCGTTGATTTCACTCCAGGGCCCGGCCCTTATATTCACCAGGGATCCATTAGACACACACACACACGCACACACACGCACACACACACAGGGATGCGTTGCGTGTACGCTTGGCTCTGGGGTAGAGAGATTGCTTATTAATGGAAGTAGGTCATTTGCCCCCTCCCGTCGCTCAGACAGAGCTGAGGGGCGGAGCTGCACTACGCTGAAGATTATTTCAGTTATGCTCCGGTTTCACACTATGTATGTGAATATGTGTATTTTTAACCCTAATCTGTGTCTGTGTGAAGGTTGGCACCGCTGCACTTTGCCGCTCTGAGTGGTAACAAGGAGCTGATCTCTCTGCTGCTTGAGGCCCAGGCAGCAGTGGATATTAAAGACAATAAAGGTAAGAAAACACATGGATTTAAGTGTCCTCACAAGTCGCTATGTTCACATGAAACAGGTACAAAAAACACACACAGATGGCCAGAAAACAATCACACACAAAACAACAGGAAAATATTTCTGGCTTTCCCCGCGTGACCGGTAATACCATCTTGTGTAATAAAGTGGAGCTTATTTGAAATGCAATAAACATTCTCTCTGTGTAGAATACGGTGTTTATGAGAGGTGACAGATTTGTGTGCACAGCAAACAATTGACAATAGAAGAGCTTCACGGCTGCAGGACTGGGAGCCAAGTGGAAGCAGAGCAGCAAATGTCTTCGTCTCATACTGGCAGATTCGAAAAGAAGGAGAAGACGAAATCTCAGGACAGATGGGAGATATAATCCCTCCAGGATGTAGGCCTACTGTCTGCACATTTCCAGTCAGCTCAGTCATCCCCAGTATGGCTCTAAATAGAGGTAACTGGCAGGAATCCCTACCAGGTGGTCCCACCCAGTCAGCACCCTCCGGTTCTGAAAAGCAGAGCCTTGAACTTGCATTCTCTCCGCTGGTTGCAAAAAAGAAGTCTGATTGTATGGAATTCTACGAGAAAATGACCGTACTTCTCATTTATTACCTCGGTAAACAGTTGAAAGTCTTCTTCAATGCATTCATTTAGTAAATTATGGTTAATTTACAGTCAAATAGACCATAAAGCATGGTATACTTCAGAGCGGGCTTACTGTGATTGACAGGTCGCTAACAGGGCCATGTACGTATGTATATATGGTCAGTTTCGTTCACTGATGGCTAAATAAAACAGATGGCGATTGTCAAAATGTCACCAAAGCGGCAATCCCCAAACGACTAGCTGACGTCACAACGACTGGGTCCCATTCTGAAATAAAGTCTATGCTCCCACCTTCTCAACTCTTTCCATGGAGGGGGAAGGGAAACCTTAAATCTTTCCTCCGGTGCCCAACTAGCTCATGGTGAGGACTGGAAACCTTCACTCAAGCCAGATATATTCCTGAGGAATTGATGGAGACCCAAATGGAGCAAAAAGGAGAGAATGCTGATGTTGATTTGTGTCTGCTGGATGAGTAAGGGGCCATTCAAATGTTGTGCGTACAAATTAATTATTTTAAATAAAAACGCCTGACGCGTCTCAAATATGAAAGTAACGACATTCGTTGCGACGGGCCTGTTTTTTCCGGGCGCGCCTGCAGCACACTGTTATGGAAAAATAAAAAGTGTTGGTTGCTTCGTGGATACCAGGAGGAAAGTGTCACAGCTATGTTAATCTTTGCGAAGTAATTCTCTCTTCTATATCCGATTAAATATGTTGTTTCTGCTGTACCCGAGTAGCCAATAAATCTGTTATTGCAGGTTGTAGATGCATCCCTCACTCAGATGGGAAAAGGGGAACTGTTTACTTGGAAATTCTGATCCTTATTTAGACGTCACGTCCGTCTACTAAATGTTTGTGTGCAAAGATGCCAACTTAAGGTCACTGACCTGGACATCCTGCAGGCCTGAGCCTCTGGAATTGATGTCCTGTCCAAAAATAAATCGTAAATAGAAAAGGGGGCAAGCAACTCTGTGTTAAGCAACTCATTGTTAAGCAACTCTGCCAGGATACATTTGGGAACACAGTTCAGGGTATTTCCAAAATCAGAAAAACAAATTTGATTGTGAGTTTCAAATGTCTGCGGGGGCCTTTATGATCCTCACGGTCCATTGTTGCATGATCCGCTCACGATACACACATTGCATATCAATTCCAGCAACCCTCCAAAAGAACCTCCTGAATTAAGGCAGTGTCGATTACGTCAAAAAAAGTTCCTGAGTGCTTCCCCAATCTTCAAACGAGTCCAGCGTCTCTCTTTCCCTGCACAGCCTGAGTGAAGTCCTCTCTTATTTTTTGCACACTATCTGGAAGATGTCTGAGGCTGCCTGAGAGTCATTTCCCATCACATCTCTTCATAGACTCAGGCGTAAGCTTCTGTAACTCCTACAGCTGCTGTATCTCTTTATCCTGCCAGCACCTCTTTTCTGAGTCAGGACTCCCTCATGCCAGCCAGGCCTGGAGGGCCTCTTTATTCAGCTTGACGATGTGGCTCATCGCTGGTATTAGGACGGAGGGTCTTGGGTCGCTGCCATAAGAAACATGCTTACTGGTCCTTGCAGCCACTAATAGAAAGTGGTGTTTAATGTTTCTGGTTAGAGGCGCTAATAATGATTCAATGGTGGATTTTTTTGTGCTGTGCTCAGCTGAGTTTTGCGTCGCCGTGCATTTCCTGCATGGCTTGCAATGTCCAGTTTCCAGCATGGTTCTTTAAAGTCTGGGTCAGCCACTTAAAGGGGATTTTTTTTTTCTTTTGCCCTTTTGTCTGAAAGCAGTTTGTCTGTGACACCCCATGAGAATGACGTTTGCGCAAACAATTCTCCAACGGTCACAAAGGGTCACAAGCATGTCAACAACAGTATGATTGCATTTCCAGGAAGGACACTGATAAACTGTGCCTAAATCTGTTGCTACTGTGTAACCGGTATTACAGAAATGTTTGCCAAAATTGCAATAACATTAGCCCTGAAATTAACGACTGTCCTTTAATCTAAAGATTCCCAGGGCCCAGTGCGCCCTCCAAAAATGTCTTGTTTGTGCAACACCAAAAGATATCCAGTTTACTGCTCCACTGCTCGCTTTGGTCCTAACTGCAAAACCTTACCTCAGTGCTTACTTTCTGTAAGTCGGTTTAGTTTACAGGGAAGTTGGCTCGCAAAAACGGTCGCAGTGACACAAAAAAAAGTCAACCGCTCAGATCATCCTGCTGTGCTAATTTGAATGGGAATTTCCCTTCTACTTCTATTTAATTTCTATGCTAATGACAAACAATTAGTTAACGATTATCGGCCTAGTTGCTGATTCATTTTCTGTCATTTGACTAATTGTTTCAATCTTTCAATATTAGCAGCAACACTTTTGTGTTGGGTTGGACTTTACTAAATAACTTTAGTGATGCGACTAAAAGGTATTTCCACCTGCTGGATGGCCTCTGACAAACTGGTCTGTCTAGAAACAACAACAACAACAACAGAATGTGTGTATTTGCATGCATTTATGTGTCTTCATATTCTCATATTCTTGTTTATATCTGTGCAAACGGTCAGTGTTTGATTGTGCTGTCAACTTTGTGTGTGTCTTTGTATGTGTTTGTGTGCGCGTGTGTGTTTTGTGTAGGGATGCGTCCTCTGCATTACGCTGCATGGCAGGGGAAGACTGAACCAATGAAAATGCTGCTGAAGGCAGGCTCCTCAGTCAACGGGCAGTCAGATGAAGGACAGATCCCTCTCCACCTATCATCTCAGCACGGACACTATGACGGGGTAACTGTTTTTGTGTGTGTTTTAGTGCGTATAGTAACCGTGTGTTTTGGTGTGTATAGTATCTGTGTGTGTGTGTGTGTGTGTGTGTGTGTGTGTGTGTGTGTGTGTGTGTGTGTGTGTGTGTGTGTGTGTGTGTGTGTGTGTGTGTGTGTGTTTTATGAGGTGAGTTATGTGTTCCTGAGGATGTATGCATGATTTGTGGTTGGTGCAAGCTAGAAAATTCAGAAGCGCCACTAAGATTTGTGTGTGTGGTTGTGTGTGTGTGTGTGTGTGTGTGTGTGTGTGTGTGTGTGTGTGTGTGTGTGTGTGTGTGTGTGTGTGTGTGTGTGTGTGTTTGATGCAGTCGGAGATGTTGCTACAACACCAGTCCAACCCGTGCATCTCAGACTCAGCTGGGAAAACCCCGTTGGACCTCGCCTGTGAATTTGGTCGTGTCGGGGTGAGTAAATTTAACTGAAAACCAAAAGTTACATTAATATACTTTTGCTTTTTTAACCTTTGTGTGACCAGGAAAGCCTCAGTTACTGTGACCGTGAGGCACTGCACTACGAAAATAAAACACATGCAAAGAGACAATTGCAAAACTGAGAAAACTACAAAAACACCGCTGAAAATATAGAAAACACGGCCAATACAGACGCGCTGCAACAATGACTTTCAGGCATACAACATAAGACAGCCAACACAAAATATGCCTTAAAATTAAACAACAATTCACCTGTAAGATTATGATCATGAACAAATAACTGTTACAAATCCTATCAAGGATAGTATTCTAGAAAACACTTAACCAGCATCTTAAAGATCCCACCATGGCCTAAAACCATACAAATAAGTGTGACTAATTTAACATTGAGACCCTAATATATTCCAAAACATCGGCAGCCAGAAAAGAGAGCACAGTTTTTGCGGCAAAACAAATTTGAAATGGAATTTTGGCAAAGGTTCACACGTGTTTATTTAGTCCACAGCAGATTTTGGGAACTGTTAAGAGAAATGTCTGTGTGTGTTCGTCTGTATTTTTAGGTGGTCCAGCTCCTGCTCAGCAGTAACATGTGTGCAGCCATGCTGGAACCAAAACCCTCCGACCCCAACGGAGTGTCACCTCTTCATCTCGCTGCCAAGAACGGCCACATCGATGTCATACGGTCGGAAAAACTTTGAATCTCAGTGTGTGTCTGTCTTCAAATGTCAATCTGTCTGTCCATCTGACTCGCTCATCTCTTCTACCTTCAACTCCAGAATGACAATTGTAGTCGAAAAAAATCATATTGACGTGCATTTATGGAGATGTTTTTAAATTCTACAATGTTTCTTTGCATTTCTTTGCATTTTCACTTAACGTCAATTATTCTATGTGAGCACTTTGATGAAATAATGTCTGCTCTACAAATGAAGGTTAATATTATTATAATTCTGTGCTGCAGGTTGCTGATTCAGGCGGGTATAGATATCAACAGACAGTCTGAGTCTGGCACAGCGCTGCATCAGGCAGCCCTCTGTGGGAAGACAGAGGTAGTACGCCTGCTGCTGGACGTAAGTCCATCTGTCCGTCACTCCATCTCTCTGTCCGCCTGTTTCATGTGTTTACAAAAGCAACTGTTGTTAAAGCTGCCTCGCTCTCCTCAGTGGAGCAAGTTTTACACCTCAGCGTTTGGCATTCATCCCACCGAGCCGTGTGATGAAGCCCGTGGGATACGTTGGCTTGATACATCAGTGTAGCAGAATGGCCAGCATCCTACCTGTCATCCAATATCTAAAGCAGCCCGCTTTTATTTGGTAACCCTTTCTGATGTTGCTGCTGCGGCCAGCGCACACAACAAATGTTAGCGGCAGGCGTGTGCACACAGTCACAATGCAACCATTTTATCCCTGGTGTGAATTTCACATCTTCTCCATTTCCATCCAGAGTGGCATCAGTGCAGGGGTGAGAAACACGCTGAGTCAAACTGCCCTGGACATCGTTAACCAGTTCACCACCACACAGGCCAGCCGAGAGATCAAACAACTACTGAGAGGTGAGAGGGAGAACACATACTGACACTTGATTAAGTCTCACAGTCCAATACCAAGTCGATTCACCACCAAATCGTCAAACATTAAGATGTCCTTATTACTAAATTATGTTGTATACCTGTACTGCCTTACTCTCCATTATCTTCTGCTCCCTCTTGACTTTCTGCTCTACTTTTTCCAACTACCTGATACTCTTGTCCTCTGACTGGACTCAACCCTACTGCTGCACTCTTTATACCCTGTCTATACTCTTGTGCTGCAGATGCCTCGGCTGCGATGCAGGTGCGTGCATTGAAGGATTACTGCAACAACTACGACCTTACCAGCCTCAACATCAAAGCTGGAGACATTATCACGGTACGTAGATCTGATAATCGGAATAAAATACGATACGTTTCTCAACTTGGTCTTCGTAGATGTAGGGTACTGGACATAGACAGTTACAACATCTCTTAATGCGTTTAAAGTTTAGCCAAGTTATGATGCAGCTTAGTTTACTAAGTGGATCACATCACTAAATTAAAATGGCTTGCACCACACAGACCAGTTCTTAAGGCTTAAAGCCATTAACTGCCAGGTGTAACTGCTGCGTAGCTAACTTAACTAAAGTAGCTGGCAAAGCTAACGTTAGCTTGCTAATATGGGACCCAATTAGGTTGTAGAATAAATGATATATTATGAAATATGGTTAACTACCTATACACAAATAGCTATGAACATTAGGAAGTGCAGCACAGTTACAACAGGTTATAATCATATTTTTGTGTGTTGACAGGTGTTGGAGCAGCACTCTGATGGCCGATGGAAAGGCTGTATTCATGACAACCGCACAGGAAATGACCGTGTGGGCTACTTCCCCTCCAACATGGTGGAAGTCGTCAAGAGGGCAGGTGACCACCCACATCACAGCTGTATGTGTGCGTGTGTGTGTGGGTAGGAGGGTGTGTGTGTGTTTTCGCATGTGTGTGAGTTCAGCAGCTGTTCTGCAGCTATAGCTGATCACTAGTCGTAGCTAGCTGCAGCATCATCGGCCTCTTTAGTCTGTTTTCCCCGACCTGTCAATCATCTCCATTGATCAATACTGTCCCTATTGGCTGTCAACCTTCCTCTATATTTCTGCTCCTTCTGTTGCCCTTCCTTAAAAAACCCGTCCAACCAACCCGCTCCGCTAGATTGTGATGCTTTCGTCCATTTTGTTTGTTTGCTTTGTTACTACCTTAGTGATATTATATAATAATTTAAAGATATATATATATTCCTTGTGGATATATGGATGTATTCTTTTCTCATATTTTGATTTGATTCAGTTATTATTTCGTACATTTTCAGATCTGATTAGATTTGTTTTGTTTCAAGTTGACTGATCAGTTGTTGTTGTTGTTGTGTTGTTGTTTTGCACCTCCCCCCTCCTGGCTCGTGCCCAGGTCACTCCCCCTCCCAGCAGTGCCACACCCTCCTGCTCCGCAGGCCCAACCCCTGTCCCATTGCCACGGTCAACGGACATTCATACCCCCCCTCCAAAGTCCTGCCCCTGCATCTGCCTCCCCCTCCTCCCCTTCATCCCAACGCACTGTCCCTCCCTCGGTTCTCCTCCTTCGGGTACGTTCCTTTTCCCATCTCTCCTCCTTCTCTGTCTACTCCTGCTCTGTCCACTCCTCCTCCTCCCCCTCCTCCTCCTCCCCCTCCTCCTCTCTCCACTTCTCAGGAGCAGCAGAGTCAGACAGGTACATACTGTAGTATCACTTTAAATCACAGATAAGCATCCTTTCTACGCTGTTTGACAAGACCACATATACAATATATCATCTATCTGCTTGTTATATTTATGTGTGAAATGTATGTAAATTATATGATATATATATATATGCTCTCTCTCTCTCTCTCTCTCTCTCTCTCTATATATATATATATATATATATATATATATATATATATATATATATATATTAAAGGATCAGTTCACCCTAATGACCCACAAATTATGTTTTCCCACTTTCTCCTCGTAGCTTTGACAATAGAGTTCTGCTGCCACTTTATTTATTATTTATTAAACTATTTGGAAAATGGAAACCAGAGATACATCTATTATCCTAATCACCCAGGACATTTTATTTTCAGTATTTAAAACATATTTTTTCCATGTGGCATCAGTGTACTGGAATAGCTTTCTTGTAATTTGAGTGAACTGACCCTTTAACTTAAATATTAAATTGAATCGCACCATTTTTATAACTACAAATTCTTACATATTATCTCAAATCTAAGAGCATTATTTCTAAATGTATAAACATTTTCCTATAGTTTAGCTTCAATCATTTTATGTTTAATTTAGAATAAAGTAATTGTGTTTTGCACAGTGCTTATATTGTGCAGACACTCTTGGGAGGAAGAAAAAAGGAAATTGTGTAGCTTTACAAGTCTCAACATCGTTAACACTTAAAGGTGGTGCAGACACGATGAATAATTATGAGTTTATGAATGGGTGAAGTGAGTGTGTGCATCTATGCGACTGTTTGCTGGTGCTAAACCCATTTATAGACATAAAATCCTTCATATATGAAACTAAACAACACTTACAGTATAATCATATGGGCTGTGAAGCTGCATAGTTTAGATTAGTTACTGCATTTTGGGGTTTTAAGAACTTTTTCTTTTAAATAGGGTAAAATAGCAGCAGTCATAAACGTGTGTGTGTGTGTGTGTGTGTGTGTGTGTGTGAGACAGGTTCGCGGACTGCAGAGCTGAGTCCTCAAGGGTCTCCAACTCTGGGACAGCAGAGCGGCGCCAATGAGGACATTTGGGTGCTACGCAAACCGCTGGGAGGTAAACTCACAAGCGTGTGCTCGGGTAACAGTGTGAAACTATGTCTTTGAGGAAAGTTCTCTATATAATTAATACTGCATACTGTGTGTGTGTGTGTGTGTGTGTGTGTGTGTGTGTGTGTGTGTGTGTGTGTGTGTGTGTGTGTGTGTGTGTGTGTGTGTGTGTGGTAGTCGGCGAGCGCAGTGGCAGTGTGGGGAGCATCGGCAGTATTCGGTCAACCAGCAGCTTGCAGAGTTCTGGAAACACACATGTCCTGACCAACCCGGCGCCCAGTCCACACCCGGCACTCACACCAGGAGTCAACACACACGGGCTTAACGCTCCAGGCCTGCACGCACAAGCTGAAGGGGTGAAGGTAAGACACTCTCTGCAAATATTTGTGTGTGCCATGAGTTGCACATGTTTCCGTCACATTGCTGCTGGGTCTTTACAAAACAACAAGCACGTCGTTTCTGGGAAACAGCAAAACATTGTCAGGAAACAAACCTGTGTTTGTTTCCTGATAATACCAGGTTAACCACAAATCTGCTACCTGCTCAGTTTTCTCTTCCGGTGGAGAGATTATATTTTTTAACCGTATGAACAGGTGCATCAAGATGGTGGCCTCCTATTTGTCTTTTTTTGTATCAATCACACAATGAAATTAAGCCTCTAAGTGCCAATGTCGACCTTTTCTTCCTGGACAAACTGTAACAGCTACTGTACTGTATACCTCCCTTTCAGCACAGGTGTATGAACAAAGTATATCTTAAAATATGCGCGTAAAGCTTGTCCTTGACTACAAACTCAAACGTGATTGGCTTGGCATCAGCTACACATCATTTAATTATAGTTTTGGTAACCTTATACTCTTGTATTTAGTATTAATTTGTCAGATATGTAAACATCACCTGTAAAATGCTTTTTTATTTTTTTAAACCGTGCACGGTATTTGAACACAAATATTATTTTTGAAGGAAACAAATTATCAATATCACATGCAGTTGGCTTCCAAAGCAGCATGAACTTGCCCGACAGATTCAAAATAGTGAAGTGTCTTTAGTGCATTTTATCGCTGCGCAGGATGTTTTTTTTTTCTTCCATTGTCTGGTGTGCTTTCACTTTATAACCTGTGATGTCACCCTGCAGGTCTGCTCTCTAACACCTTTAGCAGTCTCTACATTTTATTTTAACAGTGGAAATAGCTAGTTTATTTTTAGGTATTACCTTAAAAAAATTGTAAATCAGCAATTAGCCAAATTGGATGGTGTTCCCACATCACACTGGAAGGACATCATCTATTTTAAGAAGTATTTATTCAAGGATTTCTGCTGCGTCGGTTTTGCTAAACTGCAGGAAATGCATTCGGAAGAAGTTCAGAAGCCAGAATCTATGTGCACTTAGTCCTCTGAGCTGAGTCACAAGTGACATCTTGGATGGGATTGATTATGCTTGAGTAAATGTTTCATTTTGAGAGTGTGTGTGTGTGTGTGTGTGTGTGTGTGTGTGTGTGTGTGTGTGTGTGTGTGTGTGTGTGTGTGTGTGTGTGTGTGTGTGTGTGTGTGTGTGTGTGTGTTTTAGTTGCTGGCCACTGTGCTTGCCCAGTCGGTCAAAGCCAAGGAGCATCTCTTGGAGCAGTCGCAGTCTGTTGAGCAGTCAGCCAGTAAGCACACAAACTCTCACAAACACCACATAAAAAGCTTTGGTTTTACTTGAATTGATGATTTGTGCCATTTTCCATTGAATGTAAAAGTCTGTTCAACTGCTGGCTTGTGCAGATACAACAAAGTCAGTCTTGACTTCCTAATACAAATAAATATACCACTGGGGATACATTCTCTCTGTAGTAAAGTGACAACAATTGAACAAGATCAAGGCTGTGATCAAAGCACAACAGGTGCCTCAGGGATTGTTTTGATCGCTGCTTTTATGAATCATTTCTTTCTTCATTTTTTTTGGTCAACTCGGCCCTTTTAAAGACCACCTGTCTGTTCATATCAGACACGATCGTTTTTTTCTCAATTCTTGGAATTGAATTCATCTCACTTTGACAAAAGCAAGAAATTAGCATATTTTAGTCTGCTGTCATTCTACTGCTTTAAGTGCTACGTGGGAAGTGTAGTGTTAAAACAGCACCACAGAGCCAGCCAACCCCGAACACTGCCAAAATAATTATGACGGACTACACAGGCAATATAAATCAGGCTTCATTTAATTCCTCCACTGCTTCTCGTCTTCAAAGACTGCACTTAATCACTAGATAACGCAATTTCTTGGCTTTGCAAAAGGGAACCAGTTCAGTTTCCTCTTTCCTTAAGTTAGTAATTTACTATAACAGAGTACTCATAAGAATTGTTTTCAGAGGAGGAATAATTGATACGAAGCGGTTCATTTAGCAAATAATTAACTAGCAGTAACTGCAAAGGTTTGAGCAAATAATTATAAGGAAACAAGTGGTGAACAAGGAAGTGCAGTACTTGTTTCTATTTTTAGCTCACTATCCTTTGTAAATGACATGTGTCTTTGTGTATATCAGTTACAGGTAAACTATGCTCTCAGACTTTGCCTTTGGTTAAAGTAGGCAACCTGAGCCTGGGGTCCCCAACTACAAGATCCTCAAACAGCTATAGATTTATTGGTGCTTTGATATTAAAAATGCATTGCTCTATGTCCATTTAAGAGCATTGTCCTGATAATGCCTCTCTTTCACTCTTTACTTAAAGTGAAAACTTGAATTCAGGACTTTTACTGTGCTGTATCAAAAGTTGTATTATTAATTAAAAAGAGTACCGATTCTTCTATTACTGCCAATACTAACATTCCCAGTTAGAGTAATAAATATGCATTTTACTCTGCACGTTGTATTACTACATACACCTGACAGAGAGATGTTAATGGTTACGTTGCAGATTCAGATTTAAAAAATATATATTATAATTCAAATATGATTAATTATTATTCATTAAACTATCCAGCATTATACGAGAATTGAAAGCTCAACCTTGAAAAGACATTATGTAAATTTAAGTGAGTTATATTGGCTGCCAACCTAAATCTCTCTTCACTTGAAATAGACATTTCAATGCAGGACTTTTATGGGGTAATAGTTTTAATATTAAATAAGCCATTAGCTATCCAGTTGGACACCCACAGAGGAAGGGCAGGCGGCGGGCTTAGCTGAGTTATTCACTCCCATAGTAGCATTATTACATACTGTATTCATACAAACTAATAGGTAAATGGTTATGTAAACATGTATTGTAATTAACAAAACTACAAAAGAGTGAAATAACAACATTTTACTGCTAAAACTAATATATGTTATTCTCTCCCCTCTTGTTTCTCTCCCTCGTCTCACCTTTTCCCCTCCACCCATAGGCTCTTCCAGTTGCACAGCTCATGAACAGCGGTCCTTTGAGCGGAAGGCAGAAGAGGATGATGGGAAAGTGAGTTCTTGGATGGCAGATTGGTTCACTCTGGAGCATCCTTTTTCCGTCACTCTCGTTTCCTCTCAACCAGTGCTTTGGTTTGAGAGAAAGAAATCTACAAGGGTGTGTTCAGTGGGCACAGTGAGGTCGTCCGCCATGGTGGCTGTGTCGAACCTGAACAGATGACACCCTGAGGATGGGCATGCAAGTGTGTCACCATGGAGACAGGCAGCGAGACAGGCACATTGAGGAGTCGGTCTCTGTCTTGCCTTCTGTCCCTCCACCCGCCCCCTGTCCTCACACCACACTGAGACACCACGCCCCCACAGGCTGCCGCTCTGTGCTCTAGAACCAGCACTGTGTGTTCGGTGAAGCTGAGGGTTCAATTCTCTCTGTGTGTTCTAGAAGCAAGCATCCACTGGTTGCCACGCAACAACAGTGTTCTGTCAGAGAAGAGACATCAATAGCGTATCTTGATTGGTTGTTCTCGTTTTTTTTTAAACTAAATTAATTCACAAAATATAGCAAGCAATGGTCAACCCAAAAATATTATTTCTCACAAACTCTTAGTGATGTGTATTTGAGGGAAATACATTGACAGTGTTACTACTATGTTCTGGAGCATAAATATGGCAGTATTGTTCTTTAAATGTGTGCTGGCATTGTGCACCTTGGTTATTGGTCTGTACGCTACAGGCAAACTGACATGCTGAGCAGGTCTGCTCTTATGTGTAGCAGGTTCCCATTCCTCGCTGGTGACTTCTCTCCTGACTGTTGTAGAGCAGGGTTACATTTTGGGATTACAATGGAAGTTTATGTGCAATTTTCTTGAAAGAAGAGCAGGCTGCAATGTTGTGTTCTAGAATAAGATTCTCTCATGTGTTCTAGAGCAGGCTGCTATGTTGTGTTCTAGAATAGTCTTCTTTCCCGTGTTCTAGAACATGTTATGTTCTCCAATGTAGAACACATGTTGTGTTCTAGAATAGTCTTCTCTCATGTGTTCTGGAGCAGGCTGCTATGTTGTGCTCTAGAATAGTCTTCTCTCCCGTGTTCTAGAGCAGACTGTTACGTTGTGTTCTAGAATAGTCTTCTCTCATGTGTTCTGGAGCAGGCTGCTATGTTGTGCTCTAGAATAGTTTTCTCTCATGTGTTCTAGAGCGGACTGCTATGTTGTTTTCTAGAATAGTCTTCTCTCATGTGTTCTGGAGCAGGCTGCTATGTTGTGCTCTAGAATAGTTTTCTCTCGTGTTCTAGAGCAGACTGCTATGTTGTTTTCTAGAATAGTCTTCTCTCCCGTGTTCTAGAGCAGGCTGCTATGTTGAGTTCTGCAATAATCTTCTCTTCCAAGTTCTAGAACAGGCTGCTATTTTGAGTTCTAGAACCGTCTTTTCTCCCAAGTTCTAGAGCACGTTATGTTCTACAATGTAGAACACATGTTGTGTTCTAGAATGCATAGCAGGATGCTATGCTGAGTTCTGCAATAATCTTCTCTTCCAAGTTCTAGAGCAGGCTGCTATGTTGTGTTCTACAATAGTCTTCTCTCCCGTGTTCTAGAGCAGGTTGGGTTCTACAATGTAGAACACATGTTGTGCTCTACAACAGTCTTCTCTCCCGTGTTCTAGAGCAGGCTGCTATGTTGTGTTCTACAATATAGTCTCCTCATGTGAACAGGTCTGTGTTCCGTGCTCTAGAAGAAGCCTGTGGACTCTTCTAGAAGCAGGCAGTAGTGTTCTGTGTTCTGTGTTCTAGAAGCAGGCAGTAGTGGCGTGGCTGGGTGAGTTTCAGCTGCAGTTCTACACCACCCACTTCCTCACCGCGGGATATGATCTAGACACCATTAGCTGCATGACCCCTGAGGTAAGGTCATGACCCTTGGCCCCCTCACGCCCCGCCCCCTTGTCTGTCAAGGCTCCGCCCAGCTCAGCTCTCAAATCAGCTCCCCACTGACGTGGATGATGTCATCATGACCCTCCTGTCTCTGTCACCTGACCCCCCGGTGTGAGTCCTGAGCCTCAACCAGTCACTTCTCATGCTCTGTCTGCTTCATTTACATACCTGTGTTCACACATGGCCGTGTGTTCCAGTCTGTGCTATAAACGCTACCCTGTGTTTGTCCTTGAGTGTGTTTTTAGTGCCAGTGTGTGTGTGTGTGTGTGTGTGTGTGTATGTTTGTGTTTGTGCATTGACGCGAACACAGTGGTATGACATAAACCCCCTAGGGGCAGGGGACACTCATCAGAGATTATCAAAAGCAAAATAATCCTGCAGGCATATCACACGCAGCTCCTGTACAAATGTCAAACGTACGCATTAAAATGTTTAAAAAGAGACAACAAAAAAACATCTACTGTAGTTGTGATGAATTCCTCATGTGACTAAGTGTGCTTTGCGTTGAAGGACCTAACGGGAATTGGGGTCATGAAGCCTGGACATCGAAAGAAGTTAACATCAGAGATCAGCAAGCTGCCCTCCACAGACTGGCTGCCAGACCACAAGCCTGTAAGGTTCTCCGATTATTACACAATCTAGAAGAAAGGGGAGATGTTGAGCTTTGGCAACTGCAAGAACAATTGTTATACATATATACACATTTAGACATGCAGCTCTTGCAAACATGCAGTGGAATTCTTCTCTGTATCTTGTAATCTGTGCACAGGCTTTCTACATTGTGCCCTTTTGTGTGTGTCCCCGTGTGTGTTTTAGGCCAATCTAGCAGACTGGCTGTCTCACCTGGGTCTCAGTCAGTACTACCAGGTTCTGGTGCAGAATGGGTACGAAAACATTGACTTTATCTCCGACATCAGCCTTGAAGATCTGCAAGAGATTGGAATTACTAAACTCGGTAAGACACAGCTACATTTTTAAGATGGGGAATATAATATTAAAATGACACGGCATGTAGAGATACAGAGCCTTTGATTTTGTTAACTTAATGTAAATGAAAGTATGATAAAACTTAGGAATAACAGAAATGTCCATCGTAACATCACTCTACTTCTTAGAAAACGTGTTGTGTTGCTATACAACATATAGAATAAATATAAATTCTGTTGTATCTGGAATATTTTGACTTAATTTATTTTTATTTAACATATCAAACCTTCACAGTACAAAATTATAAATAAAATGTATTTCTTTACAATTAAACTTCCTTCCAAATGAAATTGAAACTCTTGCCGAATCCTATTATTGCGACCCAGTAGCAAATGTTCCGAGGCCCAGTATCGGTACCCAGGGATTGGAACCTCTGTGTTAGATGTACTGATTATAGCTACTAGTGCAGAATGGGTCCCTGTTCTTTTTCCAGGAAATTTAAAAGGGTCTATTTCATGGTTACTTGTATAAGATAACAGTAACAAATAGTCTCTTCTAGCTTTGAAGTCTAAATATATGCTTTTCCTCTTCTTCGCCCCGCTGCCTCGCCTCAGGCCATCAGAAGAAGCTGATGCTGGGAGTGAAGAGACTGAAGGAGCTACAAAGGGGAGAAAGAAGCTCAGAGCCTCCTCAGAGCCCCTCCACACCTCCATCCAGCCCAGGTGGCAGCACCGACTCAGAGCCCCGGAAGGAGGTGAGGAAGCAGAGGGACGGTGCCCCCAGCCCGCTGGCCAAACCTCGCCCTGGTCTCCCGCATCCACAGACCCCTCCCCACACACCGACGCAGACCCCACCGCAAACCCCCCCACATGGCCGGAACCAGCAGGCTTCCCCCAGGGCTCGGCCGCGCCCCTCCACCCAGATGGCGGCGGCGGATCCCGCAGTGCCGCTGCTCCGCCTGCCCAGTGTGGAGGAAGAGCGACGGAGAACTCACAGTCTAATTGGCTCAGAATCAGACTCTAGATACGCCACTGTATGCCGCAGCAGCTCCACACACGCTGCCCCTAACGATGTCACCGTTAACCGCAGCCAATCATCTGTCACCCTCCGTCCCCGACGGAAAGGTCGACCCCCAACGCCACCTAAACGGTCCTGTTCTTCCATTACCGGGGGTGACGGGGAGGGAGAAGGACAGGGGGAGGGGCTACTTGGGCTGCCGACCTACCGGGAGCGGCGAGCCAGTGACTGCGGCAGCCTGGGATCAGCTTTAAGATCTCAGGACTCAGCAGGCCTGGAGAGATCAGAGGGGGCTTCTGGGAGTGTTCGCAGCCTCGCTGCTATGCTGGAGACATCCATGGTGGGTGGAGCCAAAACCTTGCCGAAGAATCTGGGAGGCAGCACCAACTACCTACAGGTGTGTGTGTGTGTGTGTGTGTGTGTGTGTGTGTGTGTGTGTGTGTGTGTGTGTGTGTGTGTGTGTGTGTGATTGGTTGGTTTTAAAACATTTGTTATTATGTGTAACAATCATGTGACCTTCAGGTGAGTCCGCCTGTACTTCGCCGGCAGCCAGGTGCAGGCGGTCTTGGATCTGAGGAAGACGATGCCTTAAGTCGGCGTCGGACCATCAGTGGACCGGAAGGCCTCCCTGGTGAGCAGATCGACCTGTTACCCCGGCAACCAGCCCAGCAACGTCCAGAGCCTCGGCCCCGCTCCACCATGGTCTCCCCGGCATCAGAGATCACAGACGGCACAGCGACGCTCCGAAGGAGGCCGCGTCCTCCGCCGACAGACTCTGAGGCGCCTCCATCCGGGGATGCCAACGCTGTTACCACGCCAACAGGCTCCGACACCATACGCAGGAGACAGCGCACCTCTGACCACACAGAAAGTGTCACTCAAAGCAATAACCAATTGGGCTCTCCCAGTGGTCAAACGGACAGTAGCCGGAAAAACGTCTGCGACCCGCAGCAGAACGGCGGCGTGGTCCTGAGGCGGAGGCCGGTGTCGGAGGTCTCTGATAGGACGGAGGCCAACAGAGACAGCTGTGAGTGGATGGAGGCCAGGAAGTCTCTGAAGCCGCCGGTATCACCCAAACCGTCCCAAAGCGTCACCACAAGGAAGGCTCAAGCTGACCCCCCAACCCCAACTCGCAGGGTCCCCATACCCGGGCCTGATAGTACCGAAATGGCACAGAGCCCTGGTGAGATATACACACACATATACACACTAAACTGAGGAGTTTGTACGTAGTCATTGAGTTTAGCTTTCTATTTGTATAAATGTATATGTGGAGAGGGGCAACAACAACATGCAACAACGCATGCATTTTATCTACTACATAAAGGGCATACATAAAGTGGGCCTGCAAGTAATATATTAAATTACATTTTAAAAATTGTTTGGTCATTGACTAGTTGGGTCAATATTATGATGCAGATCAGGCTTTTACCTGATGAATAATCATGTATTCTCAGTATTAGTGATTAGCCTGATGGTCTGGGGATGGTGGAAGCAGGCTGAGGATGCAGGCTGGTGATCCTGAGGCACAGGTTAAAAAAAGTCAGTCATCGTCAGGCAAGAAAACAAACAGCAACTAGGGTCATACTTATTAGACTTGGCCTGGATTGTCAGACCAGCACTGCAGCTGAGTCAGTGAAGAGCTGGGGGTTGATGAGTCGATGGGTTTCAGTGAGGCAAAGAGGCGGGAGAGTGAGTGGAGGAGCCTCGCCAACATACACAGAGAAGCTGCGTTACAAATTGCGTACTTTTTCTTTTATCTGTTCGAACATGCTGCAGCTGGCCTTACAAAGTACGCACTGTTGAATGCAATGCTTTGTTTTCACATGGCACCTTGAACTTTGAACCACCTTGCTCAGAGAGGATTGTGGGTCAGAATAGTCAGAAAAGCAAACCCAAAAAATGCAAGCAGATGCAGTATCTCAGTATTTTTGGCATAGTGCATTTGACATGTTATGTAATGGACATACATTTAATAATATGGACATATACTTTAATAATACTAATCAGAGCTCTTTCATTTGGCAAATCTGCCTTCGTATTCAGCACCGGTTTCCTACGGGTTTTGTATATGTGAGTGACTGCTTTTAAAAAAAATAAGATAACTGACATATTTCTCTCTCCTCTCCTTCCAGAGCCGAAGCGTGTCCCTCCTCCTATATCCCCGAAACCCCGCGGGCCTCCAACAGCACCTAAACCAGGCAAAGCAGGGTCGGCCATGAGCCCGAGTCCTGCAGCTACCAGCCCAGCTGCAGCCAGCCCTACCCCGGCCGCGAAATCCTCCTCTCCGCTCCCCGCCTCCCCTCTTCCGGCTCCCGACACCCCCTCTGCTCCCTCCCTCTCTCCGGGACTCCCCCTGACTTCTCCGTCTCCGGCCCAGAGTCCCTCCACGCCCTCTCCGCACCCGGTCAAGCCTCCCCGCTCGTCCATCGCCGGCCTCTCCATTGACCTGCTGGGATGCCGGGAGGTGGAGGAGGAGGAGGAGAGGAGGCGAGAGGAAGAGGAGAGGAGGAGAGAGAGGGAGCACAAGAGGCACAAGGAGCAGGAGGAGGAGAGGAAGAAAGTCGAGGAAGAGAATCTGAGGGAGCTGGAGAGTCAAGTAGAGGAAGCAGAGCAGGGGGAGGAGGTGCAGCATCGTTTGGAGGAGACCAGTGCCTCTTTGGCTGCAGCTGTGCAGGCGGTTGAACATAAAATCAAAGAGGAGGACACACAAAATGAGTGAGTATTTATGAAGTTAATCATATGATTTTGCCATAGAAAGTACCATTTACATCCAACTACAATCTCTCGGGGCCATTTTTTGGCATAAATGAGCTTTTCCTCACGAAATCGAGCTGCCGAGTGAGAGGATTGTTCAAGTGTTTCGTGGGATGGAAGTTAAAGTCCTGCTCTCTTAGATCTTAGACAATGTCTTGGAGCACCTCCAACATGAAACTCAACATGAGATTTATTTGAGCCTTTGTGAGAACGCCACACTGTAATTTGCAACACACATTGTTTGTGTATGTGACAAACACAATCTGAAATAATAAAGCAGAAGCGTAAAATGAGAATGTGTATTTTAGGAGAGTCACTGGAACTATTTTTATGGGGAAGTGCAACTGTGGTTTAGTGACAATGGAAAGAGATCTCTACCAAAACCTTTGCCAGCAACAATTTTTGTATCTCCCCCTCAAAAGAAAGCAAATAATCTAATCTAATATTGAAGTTTAAAGAGTGTAAAGCCAAAGTTTACACTTTATAGAGACCTGATAAAACATGCTGCGTTTTAAATCACGACTGGGTCAGTGGCTCAGCGTTTTGTCTCCATTTAAAACCATTTTCTGATCTCAGCTCTGATTTGTTCCTCTGGCTGGCGTCTGTGCCACAGCAACGGTTGCCAAGGCTGGTGCATACTGTAGTATTTAAAGCCCTATGTCAAAACAAACAGACGGATACGGGGTTGGAGTATTTATACCGACTTCCGTGACGTTAACCATGGTGGATTTGGCCAAAAAAACCTAGGTTGCTGTGGTAACCGCAAAGTGTGTTTTAATACTATGGTTCTAAACCCTTCTGAAGAGCAGCGGCTGTGTCTGTTCACAGCACAAACAACCAAATACACGTCCTGTGGCTGCTGGACGGCAAAGTCAGCGTGAAGCAGCGGCAGCAGGACTTGTATGAGCAGTGACTTCATGCAGCTGTAACGCGTTGTAGAGAACAGGAAGCTGTGATCGGGCCTTTGAATCCAGCGTAGCTCGCTGCGCCGCCACCACTCAAAACTACCATCGATAGAGATAATTACTGAATGTACATACAGTTAAAGCCTTTAGATGCTATCAAAAATGGGGTTGGATTTAATGTAAATTGTTGGGATAATGACTTTGACAACAATGTGAAAACGCTGTGACAATGTGATCTCTCGTGGTGTTGAACCCACAAATAATTATTATCTCAATCGACAGATCCCGTCGGCTTTACTGAGCTTTAAAGTAGGTTCCATGTCATTGTTGGGATTTTCCGGCGCGTAGCTGTTTTGCTTCCCTCACTGTGGTTCAAAGCCCTCAAACCTGACAGTACAATACCGGCTCAGCCTCAAACCGCAGACAGACACCGTTATCACTAGCTGGTGAAGAGCCAGATATTTCTCTCAGGAGGTGGTAGAGAGAAAACAGAGCTAAAAGAGTGGAAGGCAAGACTACAAATGAATGATAATGTTTCTCCATAACTGCTGCAGGCAACTGTTTGCAAACTAAATTGACATCTCAATTTAAAGGTGAATACTGTCAGTCAATGTTGTGTCCACTCCCTGTTTACACTGCTGCGAAGCAAGTAAACAAGTATTACTCATATGTTATTACTCATATGTTATTATCTATGTGGAGGAACATTGAGGTCATCATTAATCATAAAAAGATCTCTAAAATGCTAACTAAGAAACCAGCTTACACTCTCCACTTAACGTCTCTAATCTTCTTCTGTCTGCCTCATTCAAAACTCGACTCTTCCTATTTTGTCATCTAATCCTCAGCTCTCATTCCAGCAAAAAGGCTACAGTCTCCATCTTGGACGACATCGGCAGCATGTTTGACGACTTGGCAGACCAACTGGATGCAATGCTCGACTGATCCCCTGCCCACGTCTCATCTCCAACAAGCCCTTTCCCCTCCCCCCCCCCATCATGTGTAGGTGTATCAAGGAAACGCTCCCAAGGCTCGATGCTGGCGCTCTGAGTGTGTGTGTGTGTGTGTGCGTGTGTGTGTGTGTGTGTTTGGGCGCGTGTCCCTCCTGCGTGAGCGCTTCTCATGTAGCCTTGTACAGTAATACTGAGGAGTGAGTCCTCTTCGTCTGGTGCAGTAGCTCTAGGACGCCTCCCGATGCGAGGAGGCCGCTCCCACACAACCTCTGACCTCTGCAGCCCAGCGAGTCGCCGCCGCCCAGCCTCAGACGGCTGTGTGGACCCAGAAGCACAATCCCCTCTCCTCATCCTTTTATCTCTACAGACTCTGACAGAGACGCTAACTCGGTCAGAAAGGGAGGCAAACAGATAAGCATATTGCTTGCAAAAATAAAATAAAAAATAAGCACACAAACTGACGGACAGACAGGCAGATGGATAGATAGATAGATAGACAAGATGACAGACAAGATGCAAACAGATGAGATACCGGAGAGAGTTTTTAAAAAGCACATGGAAAGACAGGCTGCTTTCTGAGTCTGTCCCACTCCCTGCAATGTCAAAAGGATGCGTTTTTCCGGATGAATTGTAGCCTCTATTTCTCTTCTGTATAAATGGAGGATTGTGGTTAGCCGGACTTCCTGACCTGTGTGTTGTCTCTCTTCATGTTGTTGTTGTTGTTGCTGCTGTTGTTATCGTTGCCGTTGTTGTCGTTACGAGTGTGTGTAGTCCCTGCTGATGCTCATGTCAATGTCCTCCCACTCGTACAGTAGTTATTCTAATGATCAGAACGACAATACAGCACAAACACACACACACATACACATACACACACACACACACACATACACACAAACACACAAACACGCACCCACACTACATTGGTTTTAACTTGCTGGTGTTCTGCTTTGTTGGTGTTTAGCTCCATCTATGGAGGTTTGCTTGGAAATGAATCTCTACATTTACATACATACATTTACATGCAAAGACACATATATATACAAGCACACTCATGCGGTGTATCCTTTTGTCCTGCTGCAGTGAACAGTGTTTTTAAAAGATAATCCTATATTTCAATGCTTTATATAGTACATCCAGTATACATAGAGTTTATAATATACCTGGGTATTTCAGCTGTTAGAGCTCCCTCTAGTGTTGGTTAGTGAAACTGCCTCTAATCTGCCCACCTTCTATCTTGTCTCCCCTCCGTTTTATCTCCCTCTGTGTCCGTTTTGTTAACTCTGCATCTATCTGTGCCTTGGTAGTGTTTATTCATACATTCAAAATATTTTTTGATTATTTTATTTTTTTTCATTCAAACATCTTTAATGTTTTTTTTTCCTGGTTCCTTATGAAACCTCACTCCTTATGTGTCTGTTATGTCAAAAGTAGCTTATACGGTTGAGTTGTGAGTCCTATGTGATCCCCAAAAATCAATCACCCTGTCTGCAGTCCTCCTGTAACCATTGAGAAGCCTTGTACGAGCCCATAGAAGCCCCCTCTGTAAGCTGTAATAAATTGGATCTGCTCCTCCTCGGCTCCCCAGTTTCCAGTGGTCCCCCATGTAGGACAGACAGTGGATCAACCACCAGTGTTCATCCCAATGAAGAGTCCAATTGTATTTTTATCCTCTTTAAAAAACAAAGATATATTTGAGAGACAGATGGTTCTATGTGAATAATAATATTGATGATAATTATAGACATTGAATTGAGGTGAGCTGATTGAGCCTGTACATTTATGGTTGAGTTCTGAATGTGTTGTGACGGCTGTTGTGCCATGGTTGGGTTTAGGTTGTGTTTCTGCTGTGACGATGCATTCCTGTACAGCTGTGATCGGAATAAATGTATAAATTAAACCTTACATGTCGCTTGAAATGTGGTTATTTTAGACCAATCTTCTAAGGAACTGTCCGAAACTATTTTTTAGACTTTTTCTCTCCTGCAACCCCAATTTTAGATGAATAAAACCCTTAACCTTTGTCTGTGATAAGTGCAATATAAATAAACTTTACTTACTTACTACTTACTTAACCTCCACATTTTCCCATTCAGTCACAATAGCCGAGTATGGTTAGGTTGGCAATATATTACATTGTAAATTACATTAGGAGTATACATTTTACAAATCTTACATATAAAATGGATTTGTCAGGGCTTTTTCCAATATAATTTAGACGTAATATCTCAAAAAGCAAAACTAACAAATTAATTAAAGTTGATGTATTTTCCACCAAAAGTATATACCTAGTGTAGGGAAGGCTTTGAAACAACATTTGACTATAATGTACAGAGATACTAACTGCAGCAAATATAATTGGACAATTAAATAACTAACTAACTGAATTTTAATTAAGTGGCTTTTTAAATCATCAGAACACTGTATGGGTTTTGGTTGTTCTCCTGTATCTACTGGGGGACTTTAGACCCAGGACCTCAGTATTTGATCAAACCCATGATGCAGCCCTGCTGTCGGTTCTCCCCAAATATAATTGTGCGCTGTAGCGCTATGTTTGGTTTTAATCTGAACTAAAAGGCCTAAACACAAACCCGCCAGGCTTTGGCACAGCTTCTTCTTCTTCTTCTGACAGATGTTGTTGATGAACGCTAACACAATCCTCGTTGTTTTATCTTTATTTAAACGACTATTTAACCAGTTAGTATTGCCCAGTACATCAACAAGTCCCCAATAAGCAAGAACACGGCCAGAAAGTCCCATAACGACGTCTCCGCTTTACAGAAAGTCCGACAAACGTAGCAAGTTTAGCAGTTAGCAATGGAGCTATGTAGCGGAGTAGCTAGGCCAGGAAGAGGCGGGACTTCCGTTCGACGGAAGCCGTATAAGTACATTTCCTCTGACGCGTCACACAGTCCTTCACTACAGTCTGTGCCAGTCACCAGCAGATGCAGCATGGAAGAAGAGACGCTAACTTTAGGCCCTGGCAGCAAAAAGAACCAGAGCGGGTCTGAAAGAAACCCGACCGGTCAAGAAAGTGAGTATTCTGTCGCTAACATGCGGAGGACCTTGTGTTCTGATCTTTAACTTACAGCGTTGGTTTAAACGGCAGCACGTGGATGTCCTGCAAAGGCCAGAGCTGCCACGTGGTGCCTCCACCTCAAACTAACTAACCATGACATTTAGAAGCCTAACTTAAAAAAAAACATTAATTGTTTATACTAGGTAATTAATCCAACGTGTTACATTTGTCCGCAAAACAAGTCTGTGTCACTGTTTCGCCCTAACTTGGTGTAATTATCCTTTTATAGAAATGTGGTGTTGCATAATGACTAGCTACATGAATCTGGCTTTTCAACCTCCATTTTTATTCCAGTTAAAATTGTATTTCTGAATAGTAGAAGCTGGTCTATTATGCTAATATAATGCAAGCTATGCAAGCATGGGAGTGCTTATAAATGGCAGGTCAAAGACTCATCAGATATGCTCATTAAAGCATGTTTTAAAGCAATTTTGTGTGGGAATGAAATCTTAAAATGGCCACAAAAGGTTAAAACTGCTGCTGCTGGAATACATTAATTACCCATTCCCTTTTTTTTCTTCCCAGTTAGTCACATGGAGGCCTGCTGCAGTTGGCACCTGGATGATTTGCATGAGGATTGAAATCCAGAAAATGAATTTGCCTTGAAGATGGCCGTCCCTGGATGCAAGCAAATGTGAGTATCTGCATCCGAATCTGAAACTGAACAATTAAATGTATATGACGGGACTGCCATTTGCTTTGCTTGCTGGTGAGTCTATGCAGTTTGTTGGCATTATAATAACTTAGCCTGTGACTACAAAATCAAATTACTCTTCTGGCACCTACTATGAGCGCTGGTCTAAGCTCCTGATTCTAGATTTTGCTGAGGCGCCTACTGTAGATGTTATAAGCACGTAGTTTCTTTATGTGAATTAAAACCGGTACTTTATTTTTTACAGACTGAAAAAATGGGAAAAGTAACTACAGGATCCTGCCGACAACTGGTGCTCTAGTTTATTTGAATGGTAAGTCAGTTTCTGTTGCATATTAATATTACAGCCAATGATGACATACCAAAATTCTTTTCTGACACCTCGTATGAGAGTTGGTCTCCAGCTCCTGATTCTAACTTTTTGCTGAGGCTCCTACTGTAGATGGTTATGAGCATGCAGTTTCTTTATGTGAATTAAAACCAGTACTTTATTTTTTACAGACCGAAGAAATGGAAAGTATCTACTGGATCCTGCCGACGACTGGCGCTCTAGTTCATTTTAATGGTAAGTCGGTTTCTGTTGCATATTAATATTACAGCCAATGATGACAGACAAAAATTCTTTTCTGACACCTCGTATGAGAGCTTTCAGCTCCTGATTCTAGCTTTATTCTGAGGCGCAGTTATTTGTAAATCAGTGCTTTCTTTGCCTTAAGGATCACTCTTTAATGCGGTCCTTCCTCCCCCTAATTGTTGCAGATCAGAGGCTGCCGTGTTTCAGATGCTCCAGATATCAAAGTTCTTATTGCAACCGGATCTCATTCGCTTTGTTTGCTGGTGAGTTTGTGCAGTTTGTTGGCATTATAATAACTTGTAGCCAATGATGACATACCAAAATTCTTTTCTGACACCTCGTATGAGAGTTGGTCTCCAGCTCCTGATTCTAGATTATTGCTGAGGCTCCTACTGTAGATGGTTATGATCACGTTGATAGGTTATTTATGGGAATTGAAACCGGTATTTTTTTTTTTATTTTTTTTTTTACAGACTGATGAAAAAATGGAAAATATCTACCGGATCCTGCCGACGACTGGCGCTCTCGTTCATTTTAATGGTAAATCGGTTTCTGTTGCATATTAATAGTACAGCCAATGATGACAGACAAAAATTCTTTTCTGACACCTCGTATGAGAGCTTTCAGCTCCTGATTCTAGCTTTATTCTGAGGCGCAGTTATTTGTACATCAGTGCTTTCTTTGCCTTTAAAGATCACTCTTTAATACGGTCCTTCCTCCCCCTAATTGTTACAGATCAGAGGCTGCCGTGTTTCAGATATCGAAGTTCTTACTGAAACCAGATCTCATTCGCTTTGCTTGCTGGTGAGTTTGTGCAGTTTGTTGGCATTATAATAACTTGTAGCCAATGATGACATACCAAAATTCTTTTCTGACACCTCGTATGAGAGCTGGTCTCCAGCTCCTGATTCTAGATTATTGCTGAGGCTCCTACTGTAGATGGTTATGAGCGTGTTAGTAGTTTCTTTGTGACTTAAAACCGGTACTTTATTTTTTACAGACTGAAGAAATGGGGAAAGTAATTCCAGGATCCTGCCGATGACTGGTGCTCTAGTTTATTTTAATGGTAAGTTGGTCTCTGTTGCGTCTTAATATTACAGCCAATGATGACATACCAAAATTCTTTTCTGACACCTCGTATGAGAGTTGGTCTCCAGCTCCTGATTCTAGATTTTTGCTGAGGCTCCTACTGTGTATGGTTATGATCACGTTGGTAGTTTCTTTATATGAATTAAAACCGTTAGACTTTTTTTTTACAGACTGAAGAAATGGGGAAAGTAACTACAGGATCCTGTCCACGACTGGTGCCCTAGTTTATTTTAATGGTAAGTTGGTCTCTGTTGCGTATCAATAGTCCAGCCAATGATGACAGACAAAAATTCTTTTCTGACACCTCGTATGAGAGCTTTCAGCTCCTGATTCTAACTTTATTCTGAGGCGCAGTTATTACTAAATCAGTGCATGCTTTGCCTTAAATGTCACTGTAAAAAAATAAATACCTTTCTCCCCTAATTGTTACAGACCAGAGGCTGCCGGGGTTCGAATGGTCCCGAGATCAAAGTTCTTGACGTTTGCTCTCGTTCGTTTTGCTTGCTGGTGAGTCTATGCTGTGTGTTGGCATTATAATAACTTGCATCCTGTGATGACAATTATCAAATTACTTTTCTGACGCCTATGAGAGCTGGTCTCCAGCTCATAATTCTAGCTTTTTGCAGAGGCTCCTACTGTAGATGCTTATGGTAGCTTCTTTATGTGACTTAAAACCAATACTTTATTTTACAGACTGAAGAAATGGTCCTGCTGGCGACTGGTGCTCATTTATTTGAATGGTAAGTTGGTCTCTGTTGCGTATTAATATAACAGCCAATGAGGACATACCAAAATTCTTTTCTGACACCTCGTATGAGAGCTTTTAGCTCCTGATTCTAACTTTTATCTGAGGCTACAATGATAAACTTTTCCATGTTGTCCATGCATTATTAGTTCTGGTCTGATCCGTCTTTGTCTCTTTTCAGGTGCCCCTACACCAGATGACCGCTATCCTCACGCAAACCTGAATGAAGAACTGAATAAAAATGATTGCTGTAATTGCTTCAATAATATTCCATCTTTTGTTTGAATAAACAGTAACTCTGAACTGCTTTCTCTCTGGTCTGTTTTGGTGAAACTGGGAACCCGTTGTATGTTTGTGTTTGCCCCCCAATAACACTAACTATAATGTGTGCCAGAAAGGCTTTAACTGAATGTGGGGGTTATGGTCCAGTTGGCTACATTATTTGCATAAACTCTGCCAGATACTTGATGTGAATGTTGACAAATAAGCCTGTTTTGCATGTGATCACAGCTCGGAAGCACAATTTGTTTGAGCCGCCTATAGATTTGTATTTACCCTGAACTAAGCTGATTTGCAAAATAAAGTTGGGAGGGGTTTTCCATCTCTGGTGTAAGACATTTAAAGGTTTCATAGGACACTGTAAATCCAGCTGTCTTATTGGCCCACATTTTAATGACCTAAAACCTTTTTTAAATGTTTAGTCTTCACAGAATACAGCTGTACTTAAAGGGATGTAATGGGAGTCAATGAGGAACCAGGGATAAAACTGTGTCCCATCTCTGGATTTTTCTTCCGACTTTGCTCTTTCACCTCATTTCTAATTTTAGCACATGCCTCAGGGGGATCTGTGGTCTATTATTACCTCAGAAACCGGCACATCCGGTCATCAGAATACTTTATTTTTTCTCTTTAAAAAAAAAAAAAAAAATCTCGGTTTGTTGTCCCTTTTTTAGTATCGTGTCCGCTCACGGATTTCCATACAGGTGCGTCTGCGGCTCCAGCCCTCGTTTGCCAGTCAAACCTGGCGGCGTGGCTTCCTCTCTCTCTCCTGCGCATCCCGCATCCAGTCGCTACCGGAGAGGAGCGCAGGGGAGTGCCCTGCAACGCGGACAGCCGACACACACACAGCCTCCTCCTCCTTCCTCCTCCTCTTCCTCCTGCACTGAAGTCGGACTCCTCTGCTCTGCCGGGCAAACCTCCACCAACTCCCGACTCCCAGCTGCTGTTGTCTCGGTCAAAGCCCCGTCTGCAGCTTCCATCAGCCGGCTGCGCAGAAACATCGACCCGCGGTCCTCTCCGGTAGGCCTGACGGTAAGCGCGCTTGTTTGTGTATATGTGTGTGTGTGTGTGGTGGGGGGTTATGCGTTTCCATTGACACACAATCACGATATATATATGCGTTTGAAAAGACGTTTTAGCGACACAGACCAGCTGTGCTCGCTTCACCCTCCTGCGCGCCGACGTTTATGTTTACGCAAAAAAAAAAAAAAAAAAAAAGGCGATTTAATCTAAATGTAGATTTGCAATCCGCAGCCCGAGATGTCCCAGATTTGCTGAGCGATGGAGGCTGATGTCACTGTTACACATTGGGAGGATGTTATAATTAAATGATGAAGGCCTTTTTATGGAACAGCTGGCTGCTGGAGAGACAGCAGGGTAGGATGCTGGTGGAGGAGACAGGCAGCCAAGGCTTACTGAGATCCATTAAAGAGATGAAGAGGAGGAGGAGGAGGAGGAGGAGGGAGAGAGACTGTTTCCAGTAGAGAAGACTTAACTGATCCCTGGTCGGCCTGAACTCTCATCTGGGCCCTCTCCCGCTTTCTCTGCTGTAATGTGGCCTGTGGCAGGGTGGGGCACACTTTACAATAAATACAAATACACAGCCAGCTTAGTTTTTTAATCTGAAATCTTAGAGTAATCCAGCAGTGCATTTGCGTAAATACTGTACTCAAGTTGACCATAAATACCTTTTAAATTGTACTTCCGATGTGGTTTCCTCTACAGCCGTGCAGTTGAGGTATTTGTACTTTAGTGTTTCCATTTGGGGAACTATTTACCTGAAAGTTATTCTGCAAATGCACAGTAAGTGTACACCCAGTTTACTGGGTACACTGAGCTAAAACAGCTCTACGATAAATACATGAGAAATAAATCATGCATGAAGGTTGTGTTCAGTTTGGAGGATGTAGTTTGATGTACTGTAGGGAAATATTGCGTCATACATAGGCATGTCTGTCCTCTATGATAAATAAATGTGACAAACCTCGTCGTATAATACAATGTAGGTCAACAGCATCACTGTGGCGACATGGGCAAAATAAATTAATAAATAATCTATGTGAAATAACCACATGTAAAGCCCATTTCTTTGTGCGAATGCTTGATGAAAAGTACAAAATATTTTCAGATTTTATCAAGAACTTTAGTGCAAAATTATTGTATTTTTGGAGAAATTTAAGTCTGTATGTGCTTGTTATAAAATGTGATTCTATTGAAACAAATTAAAGTGTCCACAAACTAAAACACTTAAACAGTTTCAACTAAAAACTGAACAATTAAAATTTTCGTGTTGGATTTATCATAGTACTGTTGTATCAGACGTTTTATATATACAACTGTAAGGATGTTAACACATCAATAACATAATGAACACTCTGGTTCTTCACTATAAGTACTTCACAGATATATTACTGGCACTTATGCCGACGTAGAGGATATTCCTTATTTTTCTTTGGTAAAAAAACAACCCAATAAAAATACCCAAACCATCAATGAATTGATTCTTCTAATGAGTCTGTGTATATGTATTATCCCTCTGCAGTAAAAACGGTTTAAAACACATGAGTGAACACTCGGTTGTTCCTTCATTACCATGAACACAGGCGCTTTAGTTTAGTCAGAGTAAAGATCAACAGCAAAAAGTAAACGGGCTATTCATTAAAATAAAGAACGTTCTAAAAATCTACACTCTACTCCAATATTACAGAGCCGTTTTCTTTCAAATAAACAATATATCTATGGCTTGATTTTACAGATTTACAAGTGGAACGTATTCAGAGACGACTAACATTGATGGTTTTGGTCTTTTTCTGGGATTTGCTGGCGAATACGAGTATTTCTACAAGTTAAAAGGTTCCACATCTTCCATCAAAATGCCAGGTGTCGATACAAATAAGACCTATGTCCTTCACGAGACGTACCGGCACTTGAGTAGTTAAACTACTTCTCACAGCGGGTTACTTTATGGGCTCAATTAATGGCTCCGTGGCATTTTGACAGCAAGCATCTCGAGATGAATGCGTCTCGTTCACTCTTCCCTCCCAAGAGGCTGCCATCTGGTCTTTAGAAGGTTTTCGTCCTAAATCTGTCAAACAGAGAAGTGGTTCCCACCGAGGGGTCACAGGATTTATCTGAAGGGTCACAAAAGAAAAAATAAAATTCTGCTTTAGAAATGTGCTTTTTCAGACCAACTTCTCTCCAACTTGCCCATTTCTTCTCTTACTTCTTAAGGACCCTTCAGGATTATTCAAATAAAGTGACGGGAAACGCTCTTTGGTTGCAAATGTGTTCTGGTTGTGAGACACGAGGGGTTACAAGTAGACGGTGCTTTGTTTTAGGAGTCACAAAGGTGGGGACCACTGAAATAAAGTGACTTGATTGTACCAAAAATAAAACTTTGAAAAGGTATATCTGTTGTTCGCCTTTGTCCGTCTGCCTAAAGTGCTCTTAAAGTCATCTTTTAATCCACATTTTAGTACCAATAAAGTCATCTTATTATCCACATTTTTACGATACACTTTTTGGATCTTGGTTGTTTTTAAAAACATATTCAAACAATCGGGTCAGCTCCTCCCAGACGTCTTTGCTCGCAGAACCACGCCGGAAAAAGACCGATTTTTAAAGCAAAACTGCTTCATTCTGTGTTTTTACTGACGATGAACACAGAAGGAATACTCCTATGATGCCATTGTGGGTTTGACTATAGAAATCAAACATCTCTTTTACAATAAAACATTTGAAATTCCACCTATATTTCTATGTAAAATGAGTCTGAATTCTTGAATTTGCTCAAACATCAATGTGTTGTGTTTCTTGTGTGCGTTTGTGTGAACAGCAGTTGCATCATGGAGGAGTTAGACGTTCCACAGATGAGGAGAGAAGTGGAAAGCCTTCAGTATCAGCTGGCAATCAACAGAGAGAAATCCTCCATCACCGTTACTGAGTGAGTGTGCAGGACACACACACACTTAAGTATTGAGGATCAGATTCATGCTTACAGTGTTTTTGTTTTTTCTAGGCTGGTGAAGTGGATCGAGGGTTGTGTTTGTGAAGATCCATTTCTGAACCCTGAGCTGATGAGAGCTAACCCCTGGGTGGAGAAGGGCAAGTGTGTGATCCTCTAATGATCACACACAAACCCAACACACACACAAAATCACAGATGCATATAAACTAAAGAATCATGCACTCCTACGCACAGTCACGCTGCACTAGGTCCCTCATTCCCCCCCCTCTCTCTCTCTCACACACACACACATATATTATTGCTATTATCATGTTTATTTATTGGGAGACTCCTGAATGCTTTTAATGTATGTAAAGACTCCTGTGTGTTTGTGTGCGAGCGTGCAGCACTGAGTAGCTTTCTAGAAGTTTGTTTTCATGGACTGCTGAGAAATGTTCAACAACACGTTTTTATTGGCTCTTTACACTGTCAATCAAAATAAAGACTGTTTTGAATTTAACAGCTGGATTTTCGATTTATTGATGCACTTACATGTAACATACAGGCAGGTGTGTGTGTGTGTGGTTGTGTGTGTTACAGTAGTTCTCGGATGTAGACATTGCGTCTGACAGCGTTGGACATGCCCTCGTTGAACCGGAACCACACGTCACTGTTGCCCACCGCCGTGCCCATGGAAAAAACTGCACACTTCTCACCTGCAGAGAAAGAAAGAACATATTTTCGAGCGTTTTATTATTCAGAATCGGGTTTATTGTCAAGTAGGATTTCACATGCAAATTTCTCCTGTTATTATGGTGCTACTAACAACTAAAAACATACTGCACAAGCCATGAATCACAAATAGAAATATGTGAAATCCATGAAAAGGTAATATACATAAGGTTTTATAGACTACAAGGCTAATTAAAAAAAGAGCAGACCCATTTGTCCTTAAAGCTCTCAAGTGACCTCATGACTAATCAATCTAGTTAATTGAAAACAATTATTTTCATGAATAAATTAACCTGGGGATTGTTTGATCAACGCATTAAGATTCATTATAAAACAATTATTTATAGAGCACTTTGTAAGAGCAGACATCACAAAGTGCTTCAAGTAAAAGATAAAACAGACAAGAAATGCTAAAAACATAAAAATGTCAGAAATTACAATTTCCCAAAGCCCATTTTTTGTCTGAACCTCAACAAATATTCGGTTTATTTTCATCAACGAGTAAGCAAACGAGGACGTTTTTGTCATTTTAGCTTTAGACTTAAACCATTAATTGATTGTCAAAACTGTCTCAGATTATTTTTGATCAACTAAATTGATTCAGCTCTAATCTAATCCTCTAAAGTGGAAAAAGTCATTACTCCCCCGGTGTGAGGATTTGGAGCTCTCATATGATTAGAGAACCTGAACACCTTTCTTTCTATTCCCCCCACCATTTCCCCCGTTTATCGGCTTTGGCTCCGGGAACTTTTGCCTTCTACGGACTAAAATAATCAATAATGAAAATGACCCAGTGTGCTTTGCTGTGCATCTGCGACTTAACTCATCATTTCCATCAACCAGTGTTTGACTCATCTCGCCGCATTTCACAAGATTGTTGAGGGAAAATTGCAGATACATCTGCATGTCCAGCATTGGCTTTGATTAATGAAACATACAAAATGAACATGAGAGCAACGGACCCCTGTGGTTGATCCTACTTTGACCTATAAAAACAGCCACAGCTCTGCTTTTCCATCCCATTGATCCAGTTCAGTAATGCGGTGCTTTCAGGAACTTTTCCACGCTGAATCTTGAATGTTGACTGAAAAGAAGCTACAGGCATTTGTGCAAAGCATGTTTTGAGTTGCAATTACAGTAATCCTCTACCTGCACACCTGTGAGCCAGAAAAATAGGACGACTCAGACATGGCCTTTAGCTTAATATTTGAAAAACCTGTTCTTCCTCCACAGTGAAAGGAAATCGTTGATATTGATGTTCATGCAGTATATGACAAATACTGCAAATACACAAACGCAATAACGGGGGGTTTATCACTGGATATAATAAAGTTTTGTGCACTTAATCACTGCAAGCTAAAGTGGACGCACACTTTTGAAAATAATGAGAACAAGCGACAATTCTGCTTTAAATTGTTCGTGCAAATGTGCCGCTTATTTTTGGTGCAGAGCTGCGATGCCTTTGAACACAACATGCTGGTTTTCAGTGACACAAAGCTACTGATGGCCAAACCACAGCAATGCTCCAAACTTGATCAATACATGTAGCAAACTAAGTATATAAGCAGCATTATACATGTAGTAAAATATGGCTATTTTGTTAATTGTATTGGCTGGTGACCAAACCCTGAACAGCCTGTGGTCTCACAGGACGTGTATACATGAAGCCACACTGGTGTCACATGGTCCACAGTACCTGTCTCTGAGGTGGGCTGCGGTCTCGGGGCTTTGGGGACAACAGGCCGACCAAAGAAATCCACCTCCGGCTGCAAGGCACGAGAACACAGAGTGACGATGAGAATCAGGTTAATCGGGGAATTACTGAAACACTGTCCTCAATAAGGAGGTCAATAACACTGAACGATCACACACCATCTCTCATTAGCCTGATTTCCCAGTTTCACCATGAGGGACTGCAACCCAGTGGCTTCTCATTATCCTCATTTCTGCCCTCTAGAGGTTCACTCTCTATTCCTGAACCACTATAACTGCAGCTCAGCCAGAAAGGCTGTGATGGTCAGTGCCAACAGATACTGGCTCCACCTGCAGGCGCCGACTAACACATCAAAACTAGGGGAAGCTCTGCACTGGGAGAGCTGATCCTCTACTCAACTAGGTGATTAAATAACCAGAGAAAAGATTACAAAAAACTAAAAAGTGTAAATCGCCAGCCTGTAGTAAAAAAAAATATTCTTAAACCTGAAAGTGCTACTGCATAAATGCGTTTAGCTGCAGGTTTGAGCTGCACAATGGACTGCTACTCATCTTGTTATCATTTATTTTATTTCAATTGTTCCATAGTGGTGACATTTCTAGCTTAAAATGTGCAAATGTTAACAATGTATTTAATGACGTACCAAATCAAATGACATTAAAGTAAAACTTACATGAACATCAATATTTAAAGAGCAATATATAACATTTAAAGCATTAATATAGCATAATATGTGCTATCTAAAGATATAGTGGAGTAATGTCTCGCTGACCAGAGGATGAAGTCTCTCTCAGCCATCATGTCACTGATCTTCACTGGAGCATAACATCTACATTTTTATTTTCTTATAGCGCGCGTCTCACCCTGATCTCCACTGTGGTCTGTTTGACGATGGTCTCCAGCCTCTGCTGATGGTTCCTGGTAGATGTGGGACCGGCGCTCTTTTTTTCAACCTCTCTTTGCTTAACACAGACACGGCAGATGACAAACACGTTAGATTATTGACTGATGGTCTTCAGGCTGAGCTGCATGTAATAAACCTAAAATCCGTCTCACATTTGGAGGGTTTCGTTGCAGCATCAGTTGCTCGGCTCTCCTCATCTTCTCTTGCTCCATCTCTCTGCTGACGGTTTGTTTGGCCTGATACGTCAGCTGACGGCGCGGCGGGAGACCCGGAAACCTCACGACCTCCTCGATACGCCTGCAAACACACACACACACACACACTTTAAGTGAATGGCTCTCCACAAACAACAAGAGACATAAATAGTTTAAAACACAGTCATAAAAGCGTGTAACTGACACAGAGGTGAACCTTGTTAGATGACAAACAATAACTTTAAGTTTTCTCTTTTGGTGCCATGGTTTATGTTTTCCACAATAAAACGCTGAATCTCGAAAACCTTAATCCTCTTATCGCTGATCTCCATCTCTCCCCAACACACACACACACACTAAATAAGATTCTAATCATCTATGTGAGCTATTCATTGCAAGTTATCACTATAAAATATCTGTGATATTACCACCAGCACAATCTCTATACTTAAGGCTCTGATTGGATGGTTCAACATGATGGATTACATCTATGGAGCTACGTAATACTAAGTCGTTTAACCTTTGGCTGGCACATTTACAGAATATGACTAGTTAAAAAAGACAGACAACCATATATTGTCCTATGATATAGAGAATCTATCATTTACTGCAAGTTAATTATATTTAGGGCTGGGCGATTTGGCCAAAATCTTATCAATAACAAGATATACATATAAAATCACAATATAGCATGCTTTCTGGTCATTCAATAAATAACTAGTCTATATGTAATAACCATGTGGTGATGCCTATTTTTGTTTGCTCCTGTGTGAATTAAATACTTGACAAATGAAAGTATTGAGAGTATTTTCTCACTTAACATATAATGAACAACAGTTTCAAGTAAAAATACAGAAAAAAAAATATATATTTCCAGCTCTACACCGACTGTTTACATGCATGCACACAAATAGTATAATTGAGACAATAGTTTGACTTAACAAAGTTAATTTGAGTTAGCATGTGTTTTTATATTATCAATATACAATTTAACTTCAGTAAATCCAAGGTACATTTACTTAACTTTAAGTCACTTACATTTAACTATCATAGTGTTTTATCTTTAATCATATTCACATGTATTCTCAGATATCGGAATAGTAGAAATATCTCTGCAAATATTCCACAATAACAGACCTGAGATAGAAGTTCCTCAATCTTTTAAAGATTGATTTGCATTGAATCAAGTTCAACTTTACTGCTCTTTTGTTCTTTGCCCACCGATAGCCTCCAAAACCAGGCAACGTTAACAATTCTGCCACAGTCTGACCAATCAGCAAATGCCTTCAAGAAAAAGAGCCGTCCAATCAAACAACCCCGTTGAGACTATATGCCGTCTGCGTCGTTTATAATGTTTATTTCCCACAATTGTGTTCCAAGACTTCGTCCGTGGAGCCTTTCAGAGAGAGGCGTTGTGGTGAGCCAGAGACGGCAGGTACAGGAAGGTGTAGACCAGTAGAAGCAGCAGTAGAGCCAAAACTAGAGGCAGGCACCAGTCGTTGGTGACCAGCACGCTGTCACAGCGAGCCTGTAGGAAGGAGGCCCTCTGGGGGCCCGGCATGACTGAGACGTACGTCTACTTATCCCATTCTACCGGACTCTCTGTCGACTCTCAAAGAAGGTCCAAGATGAACGAAGGTCTCACAGGTCAAAGCGCCGGAGGTCTGCTGCTTTCAGTTTTAATCTTGTATTTTAACATGCCTCGATATTTCAGATCGTCTCTTCCTTCCTCCAAAACACCTTTCCTCCTAGTTTTACGGCTCTAATAAGTCAAACCTCAAAAACGCATCCTTTCACCTGTCCTTCCACCAGCTTGCTTCTCTGCTCCCACACCACTACCATCAAACACACACACACACACACACACACACACACACACCAGGTGTTAAGGGGATTACTCTCTAAGCCTCCGTGCAGAGCACCACAGTGTGGACAAGAGCAGTGACCTTCAACACCCCAGAAACACACGTCTGCCCTGCATGTGTCCACATGCAACATACAGTAGAGTACAGGGGTGTGTGTGTGGGTGTGTGTACACTCACGGCTCTAGGATGTATGTGTACTGCCCCTCAGGCGTGCGGTCCTGCCTGTATGAGAGGTTGTATGCCAACATGGTGTTGATCAGCTCATGCATTTGCTCCTTCTCTCTGGTGCTGAACAGTTGTGGATTCACCTGGAAAGAGAACACACACACACACACACACACACACACACACACACACACACACACACACACACACACACACACACACACACACACACACACACACAGAGAGGATGAGACCAGTGTGAGCTTCAATGCCACATAACTTTTCTCCAGCACACCATGTTTTATACGCCAAACATCTTTGGTTATTCTGCCTTACAGAGTATATAAAAATCACCCAAAACTAGCAAGATTGGCCTCTAAATCTGTTTATAGAGAAATTGTGAATTAAACTATAGTCAATCAAACGGTCAATCAAAACGGAACAAACTCTTTTTGGGGGTTTGTTAAAAAGGTAGAATTGATGGCAGCGCTATTAGATTGAATTTGATTTTACAGGTGTACCTAATAAAGTTCTCGGTGAGTGTACATTTGGGGAAAGCAAGGACTGAAACTCAAGTGACCAGAATGTTACTAAATGCTTGAATGCAGTACCATAGAAAAAATATTTTGCATAGCTCTATTAGTGTCTATATAAATATGGCCGTGTGTCATTGCCTGGTCTTGAACAGATGCAGAGCTGATCCATGTTCCTACATTAACATTAACACACATGCAAGGGTTTACTGAACATGGTTTTTCATACAGGCCGTAGTTTGGGAGAGATGATGTCGAGGAGAAGTGTGAGAACATCGAGGGAGAGGCTGAGGTGGCTGATCCTTGTTCTGATGGATGCTGGGATGTCGGCCAACATGGCGGACAAAGCGTTCTTGCTGCTGAGGAGCCGGGAGGAGGCCTGGAGAGGACACAGTAATCTCAGTTGTTGTTATCTACAGTAAACATCTTTTATTGGGTTTGTTATTTGTGCATTGTTTGCAGTGTTTCTATGTGAAACATTGCTTGTTGAGATCATTTGATCATCATCATAAAGTGCATGTAGCTGATTCGTACCTCGTACTGGCTGTGGGGATAGCTGATGCGGGGCACGTGTGTGTGGGCAAACAGGAAGTGGAAAGTGACGGACAGGAAGGGCAGGTATCTCATCAGGGAGAAGTTCTGCCCGTGCATAATCACATGGTTCAACCTGTCTGAGAACGACAGCCAGTCCAGAGCCTCACACACACTCTGCATGTTGGGGTCCCTCACTCGCATGGACAGATAATTTTCATACAGACCCTGAGGGAAAAAAGACCCCATATCAGACCTCAGACATCATAATGTAGAGTTTTAGAAAAAATACTGTTGTGTGTAAAGCATGGGCCAGTGCTTTCAGATTGAGATTATAGTAAAATATCTTGAAGGTGTGTTCATTACCTGAGAGACCTTCTCAAACTCTCCACTAGACGAAGCTAAATGTAGAATGTGCTGGAACCTCTGGGCTCCGCCTCCTGAACCCGGTGCCTCATCAAAGCCCTCACCGATACGTTTCCTGAGAGAACACATTTGAATGTTTAGTCAACATCTATTTAGCTAGGACCCAATAAACAGAGAGATATTACAATAGTAGAGTTATAGATTGTGTCACCTTTTTAATTGTGCCAATGGTTTTATTATCTTGTGCTGACCGTGGCCTCGTTTCATTCATGCTCACTGATCAAAGTACAAAATATAAGTCTGTCACAGACAAGCGAAAGGACAGACTTATGAATATTAATAAACTCTTTACTGTTTTCTTGTTTTGAGTTCAACAAGTTAAATTGAACACTTAAAGACATTGTGGACCCCACACAGAATGGAATTTAAAAGCTGTAAAGCCTGAAAAATAATCAATTAAAACCTAGTAGGGATTGTATGACCTTGAATGATTTACCAATTACATGAATGTATTGACATTTGTCAGTTGAACTCAGATAAGCAGCCATTTAATTCAACCAATTAATTTAACATCTACATGTTTTATATAAAGTTAAAGGTCGGGAACAATATAAAAATGAAGATACCAATATTAATAAACTGGAGATTCTAGATAAGAAAAGACCGTTGTAAAAAAAAAACTTTTAACTTAATATCTTTTTTTAAATAGGAAAGTGAAATCAATGCATTTTAAAGCTTTTCAAGATACTCTGAGAAATTCAATCTCCAACCTCCCCGTTTGTGTCGACAGTAGATGCAAACTTACAAAACAGTCATGGACCCCAATGAACATTGCAGGGATCACTGCATTGTGTTGGGAGCACAACATCATGAAAATCTCTTTCAATATATCGGACTAAAAATAACTATAATTTATCGGAAACCTCTAGTAAGGCGCACTGTACCGTTTTGTACGTTGTAACTGGAAGATTCCCTGCCACAGATGGAACAAGCCTTTGTTCTGGTCCTTCTGCCCCGCCGAGACACTCTGGATGGTCTTTGAGTTCACCTGCTTGTGGCCGCGGCCGTGGAGGAACTGTGCAGACAAGCACCCATATTGTGATATAATTATTATACTGTATATTACTGTTCATGCAACACACAGAACTTTTCCTTTACACCCACCTGCAGTGTGTTGATGCAAGACCTGATGTCGTTGTCAGTCTTCTCACACAGCGACAACAGAGTACCTGTGTCTACCTTCATGCCCTGCTGGAGGGAAATCTGGAAACAAAATCTCAATGTAAACCTGAGTGAGCGTGAGCGTGTGTGTGTGTGTGTGTGTGTGTGTATCCTGACCTCTCCCAGTCTCTGTGTGAGGCGGGTAGACTGAGTGTGAGGGAAAACCAGGAGGAAGGCCTGCAGCCTGAGCGGTCTGAGAGCTGGAACATATCTAAAAGAAAAAAGAGATAATCAGATAACGGCTACAAAGAAAAACACAAAATAAACACATATTGAACAAGTCAAAAGACTGTACTGCTTTGAAATTAAATCCACTACGTCTACGTGGCCTTACAGGTCGTTACAGATGCAGATGATCGGTCGAAGCAGGAGGGACTCCTTCTTCTTTTTCTTCTTTGCAGTCTCTGTCCCAGCCTCCCCGCCGTGTCCATCTTTTCTGTTCAGAGCGGCTAACAGGATGCTGATGGCAGCCTGTCGAAACACCACAGATGAAGAAAAAAAACCCCACTAATGACAAAGACTGAAGGAGTGCTTTAACATGTTTTAAAAAAAAAAAAAAACAGATTTTAAGTGTCCGAAACGTACTGCAGGTGCTCCGTCGATCTCATCAATGATGAGGCAGTTCGGCCGCTCGTTGGCTCCCAGAACTGACTTCATCTGCGTTGCTGTGTCGATACGTTTCTGGAACACCTCCGCACTGCGATCATCACTGCAAAAAACACAACCAGAGCCACTGAGGTCACAAAAGGGAACCTATTTATGATTTACTAATATTATAAGTGTCATTTTTTATTTGGTTTGTCTCACCTGGCATTGATTTCCACCACATTGTACCCAGCATGCTTTGCTATGACATGGGCCAGGGTGGTCTTTCCCAAACCTGGAGGACCAGACAACAACGCCACCTAGAGAAAGACCAAAGTAAGTAAGTAAATCAATTATATCATGTAAAAAAAACTAACGGTCACTGATATTGCACTGACAGGAGTATGCTGGTGTGGTTACCTTGAATTTGGGTCGTTTGTACTGGTCCAGTTCAGCCTCCAGTAGCTCCTCAGTCACCTCAACCTTACTCTTGAAGCGATTTGGAATCTGATTGGGTTGATTGGGTTTGAATGAGTTCTGGTTGGAATCCTGTCTGTCAGGCCGGACAGGGCGGGACTTCCTCTCTCTTCCAAACACGACGGTGTCCCAAAGTTTCAACCACTTGAGCAGACAGCGGTTGGTAAACTGCAATGAAACGGTAACCACCTTTTTCAGCTGAAAACCAATGTTGAGTGGTATTTTACAGTGTTGTTGTGCTCTGGTCCAAACATTTTACTCTTTTTATCCACATTTTAGTGCAGAGTATTTTAAGTCTCCTCGCACCCTCCTATAAAACCTGCACCTCCCAGCTCTGCAGACTATGAAAAGAAGTGTATTGGTAAATAATAACCATTACCTGTCTTTTGGTCACCATAATAGTTCCTTTACGGCACTCTTACCTAACCATGATATTAGTGAGCATGATTATCTTGAGCTAATTAAAAGGGTAAGTCTGGCAAAAATTGTATGAAAGTAACGTACTGTTGAATAACAGAATCCTTCAAACGAATGCCTTTAGTTCATCTGACAGACGAGTGTTGCAGCACTATGAGGCACTTCAGCAGAACTTCTGGGGTTTAGTTACAGATTTTAAGAGGTTTCATTCACTCAGAGAATTTATGCACGTGGACATACACAGACACAAAACACGACTTACATCATCACTGAGAAGCTCCGTGTAGTGTCGGGGAGAGAATCTGTCCACCCAGAGTCGAGAGGTTCGTCCTTCTGTGTCTTGAGGGTCGTCGTTCTCTTCACCTTCTCTGGTTTCAGCCTGAACGAGCACGTCATTCACACTGCTGGAAGGTGACACAAGTTAAAAAAAAGAAAATATGTCACCATATTCTCGATGTGACAGTGACGGACAGTGAGTTACCTGGCAAGCGGCTCTGTGAGAAGCTGAGATTCTTCAATAACCTGCTGTAGGCGCTGCAGGAATTCAAGGAAAGAGAAGAAAATTAACAAAAACTGTTGGTACACAAACACCTAACGTCAATCACTGAATCTATACACAAAATGCTTCATTGATGTATTTGTGTGTGCTCCAAATTACTGAATGTGTGAATTAAAAATCTCAAGTTATAGGCTTCTATCATATTAAAATATAAAACATTTACTCAGGTAAATAATGCTTATTTATTTAATGCAGATCCAATCTGCTCGTATGAAAATGGTTGTTTTGTTTCTCTGTATTTGGTTGATCATGATCAAATGTTTGGAATTAAGGAAACCGACTAAACGTTTAGCATATGTGGTTGAAAAGAATCAAGTGTTTGCGGGCTACTCGGCAGATTATTCACAAACAGCAGCAGCCTGGTCACTCACCCTCTCTGCCTTTTGCTCTCTCAACACACATATTGGCACTACCAGCAGCCCCAGTGCACCCTGGGAGTTTGGTGCCGATCTGCAGTCCACTAGCTGTAGACACACAGGTAAATGCAAATAAATACATGCAACAAATACAGGCACCTGATGTGCGTTTTAAAAATTAATCCGTATTTAGGAAAAAATTTAGACAAAAGCCTGCAGTGTAACATTCAACATGAGGAGTTTAACCTTTTTCCCCGTGTCCTCCGTTTGTCTGAGGTAGACCCGACTCCCCAAAGAGTCGGTCACACTGACGTACTCTCCCTCTAAAGGAGGCCGCTTAAGCACACACAGCGATGCTGGCGCCGCTGTGGGAGGTCGCCTGGGCGTCTCTGGGATTGAAGCAAAGCCACTTATATCCAACACGACAGGGCTTGACCTAAAAAAAAAAGAGAAGAGAATAGATATATTGTTCAATCTATCAAACGTGAACATTGATAAATGTCCATCACAATGTTATGTCTCTAGATTCCTACTTTTTGGCTGAGCAACAATCAAAAATGTTAGAAAAACTAAAGAAATCTAATTACAATTGTTATGAGCTGTTTTTCTGTTAATTGAGTGAATGATTTCAGCATCGAAACAAGGAGTGCCTGAAAACCACCAGAATGCAAAATCATCGTGTTTAAAGTGCTGAAAAGGCAGATAAAAAAGATCAACTTTAAAAGAAGAGAACAAAAAGACAGTTCTACACAGGTGACGTGTCACCAGCTGCAGCTCTCAGGCAAAGTGCTTTTATGTCTCCATAAATAGCAGACCGCCATGTTTCATCCTTGTGATGTTTTGCTTTCAAGTACATCTTATTTGTTTTTGATCTGAGCCTCTTCCTTTGTCATAAAAAATTTATTGTCTTTTTAAATGTTCTACATTCCCAATAATGCACCAGATAGAAAACCAAGTATTCTAATTCACAAAGCATCTGCCTTCTTCTGATGTCTTCCACTCACACCGTGTTTAACACTGGCCCGTGCAACTCTCCTACCTGAGGTTGCGAGGCGTTTCATACTGCTCCGGAGAGGACGGCGGTGTGATGTCATCACTCTGGGACGGGGCTGCGCCCCCTCGAGTCTTGAAAAGTCGCTTGACCACCCCTTCCTGCTTCGTCCGCTTTGGGGCTGCGGGTGCAAGGTCAGATTCAATGGACAAACGTACAACAACCGTCAAACGCAACAAGGACAGAAGATGCCAGTGTTCTCTCTCTCAGGGTGAACTCACTGAGGGACTGAGCATGCAGTTGCTCTGTGTCAGGACTGTCGCTTTCTGGACCTCGATTCTGACGTTTCGCCGGCTTGAAAGAATCCCCTAAACCATTCAAGAAAAGATAAACACATATATATATATATATATATATATATATATATATATATATATATATATATATATATATATATAAATAATCAACATACATAAATACATAAACAGACAGCCTAGAGATGAATCACTATGTTACTAAGAGTATGACACATATTGTACAAATAAAACAGACAACATCTCATAACAGCTAAAAAGGACATTACTTTTACGGTCTACATTAAATTCATTTTCATTGTCTGGGGCTGTATGCAGCAACAAAACTATTAAAACCCACAAAACGTAATATCCAATTAGATTGAAGATCAAAAAGCTTCTGAGAGATAAGTCAGGTTGAATTTAGATGCACATAAACTCATAAAATGATTCATAAAACATTAAATACACGTGTGCATGGGTATATGTGATATGTTCTCAGGCGTTGTGGATAATTTATATTTCTCCAGCCCTAAAACTACATGATGATGCATGTACTTATTATGCAGACTGGTCCATTTGGAAAGAATATACATTATAATTATTGATGCACCAATGTGTACATCACTAGGTAGAGCTTATTATAACACATATACAATATTTTATATATGTGTGTGTGTCCGTTGATTTATTTTGTGCAAGTCTGCAAATAAAATGTAAAATAAATGTAGTGAAGTAAAAAGTACAGTATTTTCCACTGAAATGTAGTAGAGTACGTCAAGTAAATTAGCTGATAAATAGATGTACTCAAGTAAAGTACAAGTACAGTAAGTTACCTCAAAGTTGTACTTGAATGCAGTACTTGAGTAATAGTAGCCTACTTCGTAAAACTCCACCGGTTTGTCCTAGAAGTGTATCATGAAGTTAGGTTCACAGGTTAGTGTGAAAGGGGTGGAGCTTAATGTAACAGGTAAAACCTAAGAAACGCTATTTGGTAGCATACATGTTATTGCATACATGTAATGTAGCATACATGTAATGTAGCATTCATGTTATTACATTACATGTAATGTAGCATACATGTAATGAGCCCCTCACCTTCTAGCTGAGCCAACGCGTCCAGCTCGTCGGCGAACTGGTCCTCGAACTCGTCCTCGATCCCAAACACTTGGTCATATTCGTCCATATCGGCTCTGAAAGGCGCACGAGACACCCGGCTACACGGAGATGTGTTTAACCTGAAGACAAACCCACTTTCCTCATTAATTATTCCCTTTGCGACTCCAGTAGCCGCTTTGACGGGGCAGCAGATTTCCCGGCAATTTTTTTGTTTGTTAAGTATCACTTCCGGGTTAAGCTTCGTTTTCTTCTTCTTCATGTAAATGTTGGCGGTGTAGAGACCCTGCTGAGCGTGTTACTGACCTCCGCAGGATTAAAAAATAATTGCATTGTCAAGTCACACTTCATATTTCTATAATATAATATAAAAATATAAATAATACATATAAATATCTAATAACTGATAATCTCCGATAAAACGTGTGTCTGTTCGAGGTATTGATGTGACGTCTTTCCAGGAAAAAATGCATTACCATCTCAAGAAGTCCACAATCACATGTGGCCAGAGTGTGGCCTTGGTGTCCAATAGTCTCAGTCAGCACATTTTAACTGAGAAATAGCGCCTCAGTTTGCTCTCTTTTTCCAATCATCTCTGCCATTCTCTTAGGTCTCCTCCTTGGTTATTCCTCTCAGGTCAACTCTCCTCAGAGTTATTTGTTCATCTATCATCTCCTTTCAGCAGGGTTGATTTTGCTATTTCATTGCCCTCAACATGCCCAGCAAAAGAGTCTTAATGCCTTGGCCTACTGAATATCTGACATTGCTGCAAAGCCAAATACAAAACACCCATAATCGAGTGAAGAGCTTGTCATTCCCTGATAAATTAAATGCATGGACACCCGCTCTGACCCGCAGTCACCACCAGCCAGACTTCTCATGACATTTAACATTTTGATATTAGTTTAGTTAGTTTACAAATTCAAAATGTATAGTATACAAGTGCAACAGACGATTGGAAGTAGTCTGCCTTGTTAAGGGGCCTTTACGGCTTAGTTTTGCACTGAGTGCCCCTGAAGGGACCAATAATTTCCCTTATTGCACTTTTAGTGGACACTATTACCATGTTGTATTTAATTAGATGTTTTATTTTAATTTGTTATTCATAGCCCTCACTGTACTGCTCTTTAAGTTTAGTGTTTCAATTCGTAGGTCTTTCCCATCTTTCCTGGCAAGGATGAGGGCTTACGTATGATTTTTTTAATTGTGTAAATATTATAATCTGGAAAGCACTTTGTGCTCAAGCTTTTAAAGTGCTTTGCCAATTAAATTATTATTTTAGAATTGCAATTTGAATACATTTAATATAAGATTATGTCAAGCTATTCCGTAATGTAATTCTTCTCAATGGCTTACTGTTATGTCCAGGCCCTACGCGTTCTATACATATTTACTGTCCACATCTCAGTGTATTCATATTTATACTGCTGTCTACTTGTGCTTATACATTTCACTATATATTTTTGGTAACTGCCGCACATGCTCATATTGTATATAGTGCAGTCACATCTTCCTCTCACTGTTTTTTTTGTCTTTTACCTATAAAAGTTTGTGTTGCACACAAAACCTTTATTCATCTTAAGGTTTTTTTTAAAGAAAGAGAGCGAGAAAAGATTAATGATGATGTGTGTGACGTCAGGATGTGTCCATCGCCACCATCTGCTCCTGACAGCGAACACACACTGGCCAGCAGTTTGTGTGTGACACGGAGTTAATTTCACATCAGGAAGCACAAAAGCAAAGTCGACTTAACTTCCTCTCTGCCATCTCGTCCTCTCACAACGTCGCTCAGTCACAAATGCCCATAATGTGTTGAAAGTAAAAAGTATATTAAAATCAAAGAAGTCACACTTCTTTAGTGTACCATGTTTGATACTCAAAACGTTTTCAGCCATTTAGCCTTCGCCATGTTGGTATCTACGGATGTGTTCAGTCAATGAAATGTGGAGATTTAACCTTTTTACCATAACAAATACATTGTTGAAAAGAAAGTTGTGATTTTATATCTGTATGCCTTGAATAGTCATGCATGTTTTCTCCTCATCATGTTTAATCAATTAATAGCAAATGTATATAATACAACAGTAATATGATATCTATTAAATCTGCATTCTATATTAAACCACATCTACTATATTTTGCAGACTGCTCACATCTTATTTTATTTTGAAAGTATAATAGTAGTGTTGTTATGTACACATAGTATTTATGGTGATTTATAAGTGAGTGAAAGTCACATGACTATTGAGAAGGATGTATTTTCGAGTGAAATTTTAATTTAATTGTTTTAACTTTAATACTAACCTCTCCATCTCAGGAGATTTCCCCACCTGGTACTTGCAAATATTTCCAAATGTTTCCAAAGATTAAAGCCTACATGTCATTTCTCAGTAGGGCTAATGTAATATGTCCAACAAGTAAATACAGACAAGAATGTGTGCAGTCAAATAGAGCGAATCAGGCTTCACTCAACCAAAAATACCAAAGAATGACATCTTAGATTATATTATAGGATTGACTTCTAAAACATTATTTGTGTCCATCAACAGTCAATAATGCAAAACCACAATCTGAGAAGATGTAATCATGTAAAGAAATGTCTTTAAAAAATACTCTAAATCATAACAATTTGTGCCCACACAAAAAACATTGATGTACTGAGATTCCTTCCTAAAAGTTACTGAATGAAACAGTAAAGAAACTGTGAAACAGTTTCTCAAACACACACACACACACACACACACACACACACTTTCACAGACCCTACTTAGCACTGACCAGCAGATGTTTTTGCGTCAAAAACACTAATGATTATACACTTGTCATCGGCAATGATTGACCATGTGTGTGTGTGTGTGTGTGTGTGTGTGTGTGTGTGTGTTTGTGTGCATCAGCGTGGACTCTGGTCCACAAGAGCATCTGCTGTACTTCACTGCTCAGCCACACCATGCACTCCATTATCCCCTAGCACAGCATGTGTGTCAGCGCTGCAGGTGCCACATTAAGGTGATGTGTTGAATCATCAATTTAACTAAGAGACTGCCCTCTTCACATGTTCAAGAAACACAAAACACTCACTTTCTGTAACAGCTCGGTTAGCTAGCAGTTCGGCCGAGACAAGTCTTCTAACAAGGGCTGGAGTGTGTGCGTGTGTGTGTGTGTGTTTTTTTACTGTCCGTGTGTTAATGTTAGTAAGCTTTGCATATGTGTTGGAGGGAAAGTGAGCAGCGTCTAGCGGTTTCCAACATGTTTTAGGGGATGTACTTGTGTTCAGGGTGTTTGCAGAGCAGGTCTACAGTGTCGGATTGTGAGAGGCGGTTGATGAGAGTTACTGCACAGGTGTAATTCGGCAGGTGCATGTGTGCGTGTTTGTGTGTGTGCATGTGTGGCTGCAAGGAAAGGGCAATACAGGTTTTTTTTTAAGTGTGTGCATTGCTGTGGACATTGAAGATGTCAAACTCCACCACCAACTTCTATGCCCTGAGTCAGTCCTTCAGCTCCCCTGACATTGTTGTCATAGTAACCTACTTTCTTCTAAACATCGCTGTCGGCATCTGGGTGAGAGTCAGTGGTGTTTAAATACCACATGCATATGTGTGTGTGTGTGTGTGTGTGTGTGTGTGTGTGTGTGTGTGTGTGTGTGTGTGTGTGTGTGTGTGACGTGTTCTGGATGCTCGAGTGTAACAGTCTTCTCTGTCAGTCATCATGCAGGGTGAGCAGGAATACTCTGAGTGGATATTTCTTGGCTGGACGGGACATGGCGTGGTGGCCGGTAAGTGTGTGTGTGTGTGTGTGTGTGTGTGTGTGTGTGTGTGTGTGTGTGTGTGTGTGTGTGTGTGTGTGTGTGTGTGTGTGTGTGTGTGTGCTCTACAACATCTCGCTTTTTCTGATAAAAGAAATCTGATCTGCAAATATCAGTAAGCTTTGCTATTATTTGGTTTGGCAGATTTAGCCAAAATACATATTAATCTGTGTACAAGAGGTGTAATTTGTGGATTCAATGTTATGATACTTCTACTCCACTGCAGTTCAGATCAAAATGTTGTACTTTTTACATATATATGTTCAGATTAAGTATTTCCTTAAAAAAACTAATTATAAATGTATAAAATATACCACATTGATGAATATTAAATTAGCAGTTCCCACACTTATTGGGTCGTGACCTTATACAAAAAGATTTGGGGTTTTGGGGTTTCTTATGGCGAGTCTAAAATCTTCATATAGTTTCATTTAAATAACAGTTTGACACCCAAAAAGGGTGAAAGAGAACAAATGCAACAAATCTTGTAAACCACTGGATTAAACTAACTAAATAATGTAGTTAAAATGAGCACCACCTCAATTAGCTACAACAGTAAAATGGCTCATATGCATTGATGCATCAGTGTTAACAACAATGTAATATATGATAATATATTATCCACTCTTCTGCAAAACCAGTACTTTTACTTTTGATACTTAGAGTGCCTTTTAAGTAAGCTTATATATGCAGAACTTTTACTTGTAAAAGAATGTTTCTTAAATTGCTGTACTGCTACTCCAGATTGGAGCGTCTCTCTTTGCCAGTTCAGAAGGCTCGGGTCTGTTTATTGGTCTGGCTGGTACCGGAGCTGCTGGAGGCATCGCGGTCACTGGTTTTGAATGGAACGTGAGTAGACGAGCGCACGCCACACGTCTGTCCATTCAACGGAAACATTATGTGATGCTTCTCTATCTATTGACAGTAAATAAGCACATTAGTAGCACTTGAATGGCACTTACTTATAGCACTTTGTAGTTTTTCTTTCTTGAATAGATTGTACTTTCTTGATTCTTGTACTCATGTTTGAATGCACTTATTGTAAGTCGTTTAGATAAAAGTGTCCGCTAAATGAAATGTAATGTAATGAAGAGCTAGTCTGCTATTCCATGTACATGATGGGTTTTTTTGCGGTTTGAGGTATTAATAGGGCTGACTAGACAAACACAAACTGTTTGTGGCAGAAAAAAACAACATGCAGCTCCAAGAACTCATCTCTCATTTGTAAAAGTGGTATTACCTAATAACCTCTCTCTACTGTGTGCAGACCAAAGAGCTGAAATCAGTTTTGCACGGTGCATTTGTGTTTTAATTAACCTTCTTCAACAGCTGTTGCAGGCAACTGGCTGCAGAGGGCGGCAGCAGAACATGTTCAACGCTTTAGAACTCTATTAGTTGGTGTGCAGAACATGAGGCACAAGTCAGACAAGGCCTGCACCTACAGAGTTCAACGATGTATCTCAGTTATACGAGAGATTTATTATCTCTTGTGGACAATCTGTTCAAACCTCTCTGTCCTCTTTCTGTCTCCTTTCCTTCTTCCTCTCAGGCCACCTATGTGTTGATGGCTCTGGCCTGGGTATTTGTGCCTGTCTACATCTCCTCAGGGGTTAGTCTGCACACACACACACACACACACACACACACACACACACACGTAAACGAACACAGATCTATGTCTGTTTGTTAAGGCTGGTTCAGCAGGTACATTTAGATGCCAAGATACATTCCCCACCTTGAAAATTCCCCAACAGGGTGTTTCACTACACCACAAACCAACTGTCAAACAAAGAGCGAGAATTACTTTATTTTGCCTCCGTTGGTACATAATTATGGTACATCATTATTTTTAAAGTGTGAACTTGAATCCAACAAGTCTCTTCTGCGTAGCTGCGGTGTGTTTAAGAAGTTGAAATGTGTATGTGTGTGTGTGTGTGTTTGTGTGTGTGTGTTCAGATCGTGACAATGCCAGAGTACCTGGGCCGTCGTTTTGGAGGAGGGAGGATCAGAACCTACCTGGCTGTCCTCTCGCTGCTGTTGTCCGTCTTCACAAAGATATCCGTACGACAAAGTCACGCTCACTATTTGGCAGCGTTGTCTTCCCATCATCGAACTTCACCTGCTATGAGATTGAATCTTTGTTGTGTGTTTCCGTCTCCAGACTGACCTCTACTCCGGAGCCTTGTTTGTTCAGGTGTGTCTGGGATGGAACCTCTACCTGTCCACTGTCCTCATGCTGGTGGTCACTGCTCTCTACACTATAGCAGGTACACAAACAACCACACGCACACACACACACACAATCACATCTGGGGAAACTCATACGTCGGGAAAATATTCCCACAACACACACTCGCTTCCTTTCAGGTGGTCTTGCTGCCGTCATCTACACCGACACTCTCCAGACATTCATCATGATTATAGGGGCAGTCATCCTGACAATCACTGGTATGTACGATCATCTTCATTTATAAACCAGCACAACAACTGCAGTGATGTTTAAGGATTGTATAGTTGGAGTTATGTGTTCCCCCCATCCACAGCCTTCAACAAGATTGGTGGCTACAGCAATCTGGAACATGTGTACCGCATGGCGGTGCCCAGTAAGATCATACCCAACAGCACCTGCCACCTGCCGCGTGAGGACGCCATGCACCTGTTCAGAGACGCCGTCACTGGAGACCTGCCCTGGCCCGGCATGACGCTGGGGCTCACCATACTGGCCACCTGGTACTGGTGCACTGACCAGGTACACGAACAAAACCATGCAGGAAACACCACTGCTGCAGATATAATGTGTGTTATACTGCAGTTCCTCTCACGGCCACTAGAGGCTTGTCACAAGAGCCCTTACGAAATTGATGAACCTTGCTCTCAAAATAAATTAAATAATTGCATACATTGTCACAACGTACAGGTGTTGACATCTTCTAATATGTGTTCTTTAAAATTAAAGCTTTTTTTTTTTTTTTTTTAAGTAGTTTTGGAGTAGTTAACTACAGGAAGTTAAGTAGTGTCTTTTAAGTTTTGGCCGTTTTTGACCAACAATCTAAAAACTGGGGAAGCTGGCATAAAGTAATACCACTGCTTTGCTTTACCGGATTTACTTGAATCCAGTGGTTTATATTTGGAAATTAAACAGAAAGTCTGTAAACTGTCCAGTGCATTAAAAAAGACTGTGTTCACTCAACCACAGAAAGTAAGGTCGGTCAAAGTCGAACAAGGAAGTTGTCCCACACACAGTTTTGGTAATGATCTTAGTTATTTACTTCCCTTTCAGTATGCCAAATTTTCCCTAAATATTGAAATGTTGACGGCTAACTGTCAATTTACCTGAACTGGTTGAGGCAACAACAGAGCTGAGTCAGCAACAATTTGTCTTTTTATTTACAGCATTCACTTTTGGTCCAACATCAGTGTTTAAAATTGCATATATACCAGATATCAACACAGCAGCCCGACCCTAACACCATCAGTAACCAATCACAGTGGCATCAACACCAAAGCCTGACTCTTATATCAGTGGGGAGACACAATTGGGGGTTTTGCGTGTCGCAGATACACTTACATTTCTATATTTACAGTAAACGGTTCTGAAAAAGAAAAAGCAGTTGAGGTAATTAAGAAATATTTGTTCAAAGGATTAGTAACAAAATTGAAGTGCCTGAGTTGGCAGAGGAGATCTGGTTATCAACTACAAAATACAAAATACACCGCCATTGGTGGAAATCTTGAGGGATCTTGAGGGATCCATGCTCAAAGGGTTTATTTCCTCCCAGGTATCAGTGTCTGCCTCTACAATGCATTATCCCCCAGACACTACGGAAACCATCCAGTCTGAAGCCTTTAGCATTGAAGCGTTAATTTTTTTTTTAAGCTGATGTGATTAATTGACAGACAATACCTCTTAAAACATATTAAATCAAACTGCCAACTGTTGTTGATATAGTCAAAAAAAAAAAAAAAAAAGGAATAGTCCTTGTATGTTGAGCCTTCGGGGGATTTGAAACAGGAAATTAAACACGTGCCACAGATGGAGACAATTCCACACTGCAGAGTCACCACTTTCTTAGAAGGCCATGAGCAAACCTCCTCGAGTCCCACAGTTCTACGTATCGGCCTTGTTATTTTGAGACGCTTTCTTCTGCGACGCTCCACCTCGTGCCCTTAAATGTCTCAAATTGCTCAGCTTTGAAAAAGATACTCCGAGTAACCCGGTCTGGTTGCCCGGCTGCTGTGCAGAGGCGGAAGCCATCTTCCTGTAACTCGGGCTGTGGCGCCGCGGCGACCGGCCGGAGCGTGTCTCTGGGCGCAGCTGGCCCGAGTCCGGCTGCAGCGTTTGACCCTGCCAGTAACGGTGTCCTCCAATCACCTGGACGTCCGGTCGGGTGGAGCGGTGATAGCTTCCTGGTTTGGCGACGATTACTTTTGGTCCTCTCTGACGCGAGTCACGACCCGGAGATTTCGAGGTCTGGAACAACTAGACGGAGAGAATAAGCAGAGAGGATGAGTAGGACGTCATGGAGGCCAGAAGAGCTGCACGCAGTGTTTATGTGTGAGGTTTCAGGGGACTGGGAATCCTCCACGACCCATTTCACACATGGAGTATATTCTCAAATATGAATTTCTTCTAATAAGTTTCCTTTTCATCAAACCTTATTAATATAAAGGTAGTAATCTATTTAAGCTTCCACAGCTTTCTGTATGAAAGCTAGTTGGTCTTAAACACATAATGGGTCCATTGCCAGAGCTATGGGGGGTTGTTGAAAATGGCTACATGACCACAAATATGTCCATAAATGTTTTTACCCTCTTTTGAAATATGGAAAAATATTCACAGCAGCAGCTGTATCATAGTCATCATATGTTTGCTTTGTTTACACAACACAGAAAATTCCAACCCTAGTTTGACTTTCCTTTTTGATCATCATGTGAAAGCCAGGAAACTGTAAGCGATGCTTTTATTACATTCTGGTTCGACAACAGTCAATACAACCTATTTAAGCTTCAACTAGAACTACAAATAATCTATAAAATCCCACAGAATATTGTATACACCACCAATGTAGCACTGTCACAGCATTTTAGACTGGATTTTAAAATCGTGATGAATTTTCAGGAATATATGGGAACTTGCTCGTGAATATATTTCTGATCTGCTAATCCTAGTATCTGTTAGAGTGCATTTTATTTGAATCTATGTATATTTTACATCCTTTGAGAAGTGCTGTATGAATAAAGTTAATAATATTGTTGTCATTTGTGTTTCTGTGTGTGTGTGTAGGTGATTGTACAACGGTCCCTGTCTGCGAAGAACATTAGTCACGTGAAAGGAGCATCAATCCTGGCTGCCTATCTGAAGTTGCTGCCCTTCATCTTCATCATCCTCCCTGGCATGATCAGCCGAGCTCTCTATCCAGGTGCGTGCAAGCACATGTGGGCTGACAATCACACCTTTTAATTTGGAAAAGGAATGTGTGTTTACTGTCAGCGGGTAGTGGCTTGCTTTTTATCCGGCTGCTGAAGCGCACCCTTTTTTGTGGGATTTATGGAGAAAGCGTCTGTGTTTTGCAGAGTAGGACTAATTGTTCATAACAAACACTACTCTTGGGAACCTCTGCCCTTGTTTTTCATTACTCATTTAACATAACACATGTATTTAAAAGATTAAGACAAGCATTGTATCAACATCTTGTCAGTTGAATCTAAGGCAACAACTAAAAAACACAAACGCATGTTCTCACAATTAAGAAGCAAAAAGAGAACTTTTAAAATTGTTAATTTGATGTGAGTCAATTAATTGACTAATCTTTTTCACCTAACCGAGAAGGGTAAAAGAAATGCCATCACAATTTACCAGACCAGGTTTGGGTCTAAACACCTAAATTGAGCAAATACGTGGCATTTTTGCTTGATAGATGACTTAAAATCTTAATGAATCTCATGAATTATCTGTCAACAGACTAAGCGATAGATTAGAAATATTGTCCTATATAACATAATATTATTGTATATATCCTGATATAATACCTGCCCTATGTGCCTATGTGGTGACTGGTGTCCATGTCGACGGAGCTGCTGTGATTGGCGGATGAGGTCAGTGCTGTCTTCTGACTGGCTGGCCGGCCGCAGATCCAGCATGCTCTGGGAGAGGCGGGCCATCATGTTGACCCCGTCTCCTTGGCGATTCCCGCGCCCTGACCCTGTCGTCGCTCCGTTGATCAACGGGTCGCTCAGCTCCGGCTGGGAGCGTTCATAAAAGTCCTCCTCTGATGCCGTGGAGTTGCTTGAGGGAACGTCATCGACCGCCCGGTCGCACAAGACCTTGGTGCTGTCTTGGCTGCCTTCACCCGTGCTGCCAGAGTCCCTGCCGTCGTCCTTTGATGTTATGCGGCCACGGGCGGGCGGCAGCTCCTCGCGGGTTCCCTTTGTGTTAAAACCGTCGAGACTTTCCAACTGGTCCATTTTTATCAAAGAGACCTGTGTTGGGCCGGGCTGCTCCGGGGAGGCGGGGTCTATGACCAACTGCAGAGTGCGGCGCTTCGGAATAGGAGGCTCTACAGTCTGAGTCTCTGGCCTTTGTTCGTCACTGTTTGTAGGCTGTGAATCAGCAGTAACATTGGATGGTGACGGTGCATTCGTGTGCGTGTCTGGTATTAAAGGAGCGTTAGGCTGCGGAGGGGGCCCACTGGAATCTGTTGCATCAGTTTGGTCTTTATTCGGAGCGGTGTGCGTTTTCTCTTCGGGTTGTTTGTTGGTTGGACTCACAGGAGTAGAGACGGCTGCACTCGTATTCCCAGAAAGATTTTCTGCTGCTCCTGCAGCTTTTGCATCCCCACCTGAAGCAGGTTCCTTAGTCTTTGCAGCTAGCAGTGGTGCACTGAAGCGTATAGCCTGGCTGGTCTCAAACATCTCCGACCTCTGTAAGTGAACCTGATTGGCTCGCTTATCGTCCCTAACGTTGATGAAGCCAATCACGTCGCTTGGTGGGTCTGGATCCGGCCATGTGGGCAGGTACAGGGTCATGTGCACTTTCTCCAGGTGGGCTAATCCCGGATGTAAGGGTGGCTCTTCAAAGACATGTCTTAAAGGTTTTTTCATAAACTTAAGCCCAGTGGGATGCTGGGAGTTCTTGTTGCTGGAATTTTGGTCAGAAGAAGTGGGACTTGGGTAGGTTCCTGAGGAAACCAGGGCGTATTTGGGATTGATTAGCTTCCTGGCAATAGCAGCTGACACCGGAGCAGGAGCCACATGAAGGACCGGGTCGGGGATTGGTTCATCGACCATGGGGACCTTGTTTAGAGACACACCCCTGGACACGAGGTAAAGGTCACAGAACTGCAGGTCGAAGGTCTCCACTGCCTGTCCTGTGATCACAGTGATGAGGTTACGGTCCAAACGAGAGGAGGACCAGGTGAAGCTGGAGGAACAAAGATATGGAAACGTAAATTGCCATTGTTGCAACATGGCCAAGGAAAACATTTTATCTCTTGTGATTATACCATATTTCAAAGTATTTTAAAAGGCATACGTTTTTGTTTGTCAGAACATTAGACAATATTGGTGAAAAATGTTGCTGTCGCTGTGTAGCTTTCAGCCCATTCATCTCAGTGTTCCAGATGTAACTATTTGGTCAACAGTTGCCCTTTTACACATCCAGCAGACATGGAGAAACACATTTATAGGAGTGTTTTTGGCTCCCGCACAAATATTCTCTCAGACGCTAACTTGGGTCTCTCTGCTGTTTGGTGCTTAGCAGGCAGTTTAACTTTGGCTTTTTAATGCTTTTATGCTGAAAACTGCTGCTGGAAACTGGGTGAGAGGGCCAAGATTGAACAAAAACAGTAAAGTTGCGCAGCCAGTAAACAAATACTCCTTAAAGCTCCGTTGGGGGTTGTGCCTGTTACATGTCACAGTTATATAATCCGTGTTTATATGAACATTAATAATTCAAGCAACATACTGCTCACCTGTATGAACCAGAGATGGCTCTGTCGCCGTCTACCAGGAGGTACTTCTGGCTCAGCGCTCCACGCACCTTCTGTGACGACCGTGTGAAGAACTCCACACCTCCAGAGCAGCGTACACGCATATTCTACACACACACACACACACACACGGTTAATGCTGTGTAAAGAGAGGGCTCTTGGGGATTTTGTTTTGTTGGGAGGAAGGATATTGTTGAACAAAAGGGAAATAAAGGCGACAACAGAGTTCGGAGACAGAAAGAAAAACGAGAAACAGTTCCTTAAAATTGTGTCGGCTGACTCTGCAGGTTGGAGCATGGGCGGTATTTGCCTGCTTGTTCGACACACCCTGCGGTGTTTGTCTTTAGCCCTGTGATAAGGGTGTGGTTCCTGGCTGAGCGTTACCTCGTAAGTAAACGCTCCGTGCGAAATCTCACAGGGGACGCCGTGCACAAGAGTCGTAAAAGCTCATAACAACGGCAGAGATGGCAGATAAGAAGAAAAGAAAAAAAGTGAAGAGAGAGGCGAGGCTTGGCGGGTAAACGCTGTGAGGAAGGAAGAAAGAGAAATGAAAGAGAAACATGTCGCTGAAAGTAAAGTGAGAGTAGTTTATTTAATTGTCTGCAGCACAGACAGGAATGTGCTGACTGTCTCCCTCGTCCAAGACATTTAGAAAAAGCCAGAATGAAACATTAAGTGTCTTCGGCCACCAGTTCATCTCAGAGAGGCAAAGAAAAACAAAGACATTCAGCCAGTGGCTAAAAAACTAGCTGGTGCATGCATCCTATCAAGGCTTGCAGGCAAAAACCTGTTTCACTATGTCAGACCAGTGACCTTCTTTTAAATATTTCCCATTTGTTGTAATAATCTTCTTTTTGGATACGTGTCTTTAACGAAACATGTTTTATTTGAAACGTTGGAACTGTTTTCTATTATTATATACTCATCAGGAGTAGCCATCTGTCCATCTAGCTCATCACCCGGCTTATCAAAACATCATCTGGGTGTGTGTGTGTGTGTGTGTGTCTGCATGCATACCTTTAGGTGTCCACGATGCATATCAGCTCTGCCACACATGGAAAGAAAGCAGGGGACTGAAGCTGTGTCAATGATAATGTACACAGGAACTTTGCGTTTGTAGGCTGCATCCAGCAGGTCTCGAAAGATATCCACGTCTGTAAACACGTCCATCACCACGGCTATCACCTACACACACGCACGCACACACACACAAAAACACGTACACAAAAACACACAGAGGAAACCAGAAAAGGCGTTAGTGTTTCCTGGTCTGTGAGGGTGGGTTTGATAGAACAATTACACTCATTAAATCCTGAAAGAAAGCTGTGTGTTTGATAGAACAATTACACTCATTAAATCCTGAAAGAAAGCTGTGCACTTGTGAGAAATGTATCTAAAAAGTCAATCAAATCCCTGAAAAGAAAAATAATATGTCTGAACATAGATCTCTGGTAAGGATACGGCTCGACACAAACAGTGTGCAGACTGGTGATAGAGTGTGAAGTGTCTGGACAGTGTGTGTTATGTGGGTTCAACAATACATTATTAGTGAGAACATGGTACTCTTCACAACATGCCGTCTATGCACTCTTGACCCAGTTAAAAATGCAAACAAATTCATTTAGCCAATAAGCTGATCAAGAAGAATAGTTCAGTTGAACAGCAGCTTTTGAAAAAAAAAAGCCGATGGCGTTGTGTCGTAAGCAGTGAAAAAGTATTTCACTCAACAACTGGATCAATTCATCTGAAGTCTTTTGTTGCCCCGAGGCAAAGCTAGACTTATATATGCGCATGGGCCAGGTTTAACTTGAAAGGTAAAGGTTATGTATGGAGTGCAAGCATGTGACCTGAGTTGATATTCGCTGACGTCAGAGCATATTTTTCCACTGGTGTGGCGAGAGCAGACTTGTTTTATTGGAACGTTGTTGTGTGCATGTGCGAGTGTGTCCCATGTGAGAGGAGAAAGGGACAGGAAGAAGGTCTGTCAGACAACACAGAGGCGGATGATGAGTTGTAAATTAGCAAGACACTAGATTCAATTCAGTCCAAATTTATGCCCCTGTCAGATTGTTTTTGGTGGTTGTGATTTAGCCTGATGTACTGCGATGCTGTCAGCAGGGTTTGTGGGAGGGGGGGAAACAGCAAAGAAAGTCAAACCTCCAACTGAAACAATCATTCTTAATAATTCAGTGATTTAACATTGAAACAATGTTCACAAAAACATCTGACAAAGTAATTTTAAACCCACAGATATGCAGTTTACGATCACATGCGCCACAAGCCTGCAGGATATGTTTGGTGTTCTGGACTTGTGACCCTTGTGAAGCTTATAAACTTGTTTTCTTTACTTTGTAGTTTGTCGTGTTGTGGCTGTGACCTGCATTATACACTGAGCAACCAGAATATTGAAAACTATGATGTATTGTGGTGCAATAGCACTGCAATATATACAACCATATTTCACTTTGTATGATGACCTTTACTGTGGTTATTTGCGTGTTGACTCAGTGCTGTGGTCTTTTGTACTTTATTGTATGTGTATATATAACAACACAAGTGTGATCTTCAAAAAAAACAACCTGTTGAGTCAACACCTCATAAATTACACAAAGAGAGCAAGCTATTGTACTGTAAATTACAGGGTTTTTTGAGGACTTTAACTTCGTGTTCAATAATCACTTCATTATAAAAACATAATCCCCATCATCATCATCATCATCATCATCACTGCCTACCCTTTGCGCTGATAAAATGCTCTTGCGCACCACCTCCTTGATGTGTGTGTGCCCCTCGGTTGGCGGTTGCGTGTACACGGTCACGCGCGTGACCCCTCGGTATGAGATGGAGTCGGGCCAACCGAGGTCCAACTCCGCCACTGAGCCCTCGGACCGATCGGGCCAATACTGGAGCGACACCTCGCCGTCGCCCCCGAAGTTCCCGGACCCCGGCGTGAGGTTCCCCGGCCCGGGTGTCTCTGGCTTCTGATGGTGCTCGTGCCCGGGCCGGTAGGCCTCCGCTGTGTGCGCGATCCGCTCCAGCTCTGAATCCGAGAGGAACTCCCGGATGCCCTTCTCCCGGACGAAGTCCCTGAAGGCATCGCGGCCCTTGGTGACGAGGACCTCGAGAGCCAGCCGTTGGTCCTCGCTGTAGAAAAACTCCGGTTTCCCCTCGCTCACGCGCGAGTTGACGTGGTGGTTATCCAGACATTGGATCTGAGACAACGCCATGGCGCCCAAATTTATATCCACAGGTCAACGAATAGTTAAGCACCAAAACCGCCCTGACCCAGTTTCTACGCGTCGGTCCGACGGGTCAAACCTCGTGGTGGTGTGATCTCTCATTCCGGTCCATAACGTGTGCGCGCGACCTGAGCTCGTGAGGCGGTGAACGGAGAGACACCGGTAGAACCGTTCCTGAGTCAGGTTACTAACACACGTACAAGCACGCGCACGCGCACACTCAGGTGTTGGTCGACGCCCAGCGACACGCCTTCACCTGACAGGGGCCGGAGGAAGCCAGGTTCATCCGCTCCAGCCGCGGGGCCCGGCAGCTGTCTGCCAGTGAGTCAACCCTAATGGCGACACGTCCACGAGATGGAGAGACACGTTCATTAATCCTCGTTTTTTACAAAGTGTTGAAACTTGTTGGTGACTCAAACTAACTTTTGCGCTGACGAGCTACTTTTTTTTGTTTACCTCCTCTCTTTTTTTTTTGTCGGCTCGCTGTCTGTTCAAAGCACAAAAACACGACGACTGTAGAATTCCCCGAAAGACAAAAGTCTGAAATATCAGTAACGTGGCGCGTGCGTGTCTCACTCCGTCCGAGTCAAAGTCGGGTTTTCTTTTCCTAACTTTCCTTTTCAAACGTTCCTCCAGACAGAAAGTTCATCGAGGACTCCCCTCGCAACGGAAGCTCTGTCACCGGGGGCAGAAGGGCGGAATGTCCGGCGGCTGCCTGGGAAACGCAGGCTGTTAACTCCGCCCTCCTGCCGGAACGCAAGGAGACTCAAATCCGGGTTTTCGTCCCAAAACACCAAAACGGTGTAATAACTATATGGGGCCACCGTGTTTTTATCTACTGTGATACAATGTACTCTTCCTATAGGAGCGTACTTATTGTATTATTAGGATAGTAAAGTAAGTAAAGTAAGTTAAAAAAGAAGAATATAAAGGAAAACAATCTTAAGCAGGGGAATGTGAGGTGGGGCCAATTTCCTTTTTAGGAAATGCAGTGCAGATACCAGACTTGTGATTGCTGGTTAGAGACGTGACACATCTGTTGGAATTTTAGAGATTAAAAAGAAATTACTCATGCATGTCTGGATCAGAATTTATATAGTTCAAGATTAGGGATACCTAGATAGAGATGTACAAAACAGACAGATGACCCATTTTGTGGGTCCACTTTGTTTTATTATCACCCAAGAATTAATTTAAACACCTTGTAAAACGTATAAAATCACAGCGCAGCCGTATACATAATTTAGAGCTCAGGTTAATGACAGATAGACACGTCTCTTCATAACTCTGATGTCCCATGAAAGAGTGTGTATTGTTATTTCACAGAGCAGGGAGGTATTTCCTGTGTGGGTGTTCATAGTTTTGCACACACCCGCCTGGGTTTTTTGTACATGCACATACTTGCTCACTGCAAAAGAATGAATAATAATTATACATGTCCAGCTACTGTTTTTTGGGGGCGAAATGTTGTAATAATGTAATACAAGGAGAACATTTTGTCATCTGTTGCATGTGATCTGCCCAAGTGGAGCCATATGTAACTCATAGCATTGCATATAAATAATATAGTTATTTTAAATTGAAGTACTTTTAATTTGACCCTAGATCCTTTACCTCTCTATAAGTAGAAATTCGAGCCACATGAATTTTGTTACGTCTTCTACCCCTTTGTGTGAATGACTCGTGTCTTCATATTCCAGACACTGTAGGATGTGTGGATCCAAAAGAGTGTGTGCGAGTGTGTGGAGCCGAGGTGGGATGCTCCAACATCGCCTTTCCCAAGCTGGTCATTGAACTCATGCCAAGTGGTGAGAATTCTGTTATTTCTAAATGTGTCAACTGCTCTTTAAAAAAAGTGTGTTATCCACATGTGTGTGTGTGTTCATCTGTGTGTTGTATTACAGGTTTGCGTGGACTTATGATAGCGGTGATGATGGCCGCTCTGATGTCATCGCTGACCTCCATCTTTAACAGCAGCTCCACACTCTTCACCATGGACATCTGGAAGAAGCATCGCCAACGGGCCTCGGAGAAAGAGCTGCTATTGGTCGGCAGGTAAGTCACTCGCAGACGGATGATCAGTGGTCAGAGAACATCTGGATGGTCCCATGTGACACACGAACACTTATGCAGGACCAATAAAGAAAAGAGAAGCTTAAGGTGAAAGAGATGTTTTTTTCCAGGATCGTGACTGTGATCTTGGTGGTGGTGAGTGTGGTGTGGATCCCCATCCTGCAGTCGGCCAGCAGCGGCCAGCTGTATGTTTACATCCAGTCGGTGACGAGCTACCTCGCTCCGCCCGTCACTGCGGTCTTCACCCTGGCCATCTTCTGGAAGAGGACCAATGAGCAGGTAACACACAAACAAGTTGTTTTCATTTTTCGGCTTATTTATTCATGGTTTTGTCTATAAAATTGTTTAAAATGCCCTCAAAAAGTTCCTATGATCACAATCCAATGGGATGCCTGTAAATTGTGTCTGATTAACAGTCCAAAACCCAAATATATTTAATCAACACAAATTATATTTTTATTATTTTTTTTGTATTTTTGCTGAAAAAATGACTCAAACAACATTGGTGTACCATTGGTTTGGTGATTAGTAATCAGCACAAATTACTGTCAGAAACATATAAGTATACTAGCATTTAATAATTTAAATAAACATAAATAAATCTTATTCCACAAACTCCTTTGTGACAACTTCAACGCACACAGGAAACATATATTGTCACACACATAACTGTGTCACACGTAACTGTCACACACAAAGCCAAACGAAACTCATCAAGAACATACTGGAGTTTAAACGGTCTTCCTGCACTGTTTGTCCCCTCTCCCACACTGTACTGGTGTTCAGCTTTATTAGCCTCACATGGGATCCAGCTGCCAACATCTCTCGCAGCTTGGTGTGAAGCCCATGTGTGTGCGCGCACTTGAATGTCTTTGTGTGTTACTCCCTTGTTCTATGAAGTGTATTGTTTATTATTTCCTCAGTAGAAAACCAGCATGAGTGTGCTGCTCCTTCACTTGAACAGATGAAAGTATTTTTTTTGGCAGATAACAGAGTGCAAGTGAGAGAAAGTGTGATTATTAGAAGATAAAGGTTGACAGAAGGAGGTAAAAGAGATAACACGGCTGTAGTAAAGGTGTGTTTCAGCCCAGGGCTATAAAGTGCGTGTTGAAAATTTCTCCTACTGCAAGTAAAGACCAGTCCGATGGGTAGTCGAGATTTAATCCCTGTTTTAATAGAGCTTGCCTGGGTGTGTCTGCTCGCTGTAAACACGCTTTTAACTACTAACATAAAAAGGGTTTTTTGGTCACAATGAATGGGTTTTCTCCCTTTACTCTAATATAACTATCGCCTTTTTCCAACTCTGAATGAAGCTACAAAGAGTATATTTTAGTTTACTAACAACAATAAACACTGAGTTGGTGATTTGCCATTGGAATAAAAGCTATAGCTAAAGATTTAGAAATGTTGTACAGAATCCTACATTTTATGACATATTATGGCATGTTATTTAAAAAAAAGGGTCAGTAGCAATGTTACGCTAATAGCAAGATCTTTTTTTTTTTTGCTCACATAACACAGTAAGCATATTGCTTAGAGAAGCTTAATGCCGTTGAATCATGGGGTCAAAGGGCACACATACTTCACCATGCAGGATGTGACACACACTGACTAGTCTCACATGGTAGAGCGCAAACAATATAGACTGTTTTATATGGGAACATGAGAGGTGTATTCTTTTAACCAGAACGTCAAATGCAACTTGTAAACATACCAATTAACTCTGCAATTAGTGTCATTACATCTAGGCACACTTGGCGTCTGTTTTTGGTTTGGAGTAATAACATGATAAGTAGAAGTACATATGATCTGCGACATAACGATTTTTTTGATTTGTGTTAAGTCGAACCACATTCTTTGCTGAAGGCTGAACAAAGACGAAGACAGGGAGTTATTTGTGTCACGGCAGGCACACAAGTGTGTTTAAGTGAGAAGTGACACGATGGTGATAGATTATCATGGTGAGAAAGTGAGAGTGTGACAAGACCGAACACACCCAAAATACTGACGCTTTCAGGAGCAGGAAGTTTAGCATATTAATTCACATTAAGGGAATGTAATGTAATCAGAGTTAATGTGTTTGTGTGTGCATTTGTGTGCATTCAGGGTGCGTTCTGGGGCCTGATGGTGGGTTTGGTGGTGGGTGTGTGTCGGATGGTGCTGGAGTTTTCCTTCCCGCCTCCCAGATGTGGAATCGTGGACTCGGCACCTGCAGTCCTGCGCAGCGTACACTACCTCCATTTCGCCATTCTGCTCTGTGGACTCACTGCTATTGTTGTCACTTTAGTATCACTGCTCACACCGCCGCCCAGCCACGAACAGGTGTGTAGACACAGATACAGTAAATAAGAGATGTATGAGGGAAGCAATGCTTATGTGAGTATTTTGCTGTTGGTACACCTGTAATGTTATCTACTAAACAGAACGTAAAGGAGCAGGTTTTATCGGAAGGTTGGCCTCCGTGTTATAGACAATCAAAGAGGCCAAACCTATCTATATGCAAAAGATCAACAATCAAACAAAGAACTAAATCTTAAGTACAGTAGAGCTATTGTTGTACACAATAGAAAGACGCAAGCCAGTGAGCCATTTGTCACATTTGACTTTATTCTGACCTGTGAACTCAAAATGCAAACAGCAGCCGCTCTGATCTCACGACACATTTCAAGAAAATTAGTCCGAAAGTCTTGGAAATGTATTGAACCTCCCTTAAACACACTGAGAACTATTGACAATGCTTGTTATATACATAAGACATGCAGAACATCCACAGTATCACAGTATAGGTGGTTTAGGTGAATTTTGTTGCATAAACAATAGTATCCATACTAACTGTGATGGCCCTATGTTATCTAAGATAAAGAAGTCTTAAAAAAAAGTCCAGATTAATCATGAATCACACATGGAAATAAAACTGAAGTTACACTTCAGATTGGTCTGTCTTGCCAACAAAGACATGTGAAGTAGTTGGGGAAATATGCTTTATTTATTTCTTGCCGAGTGTTAGAAGTAGATATTTATACCACTCTCATGTTTGTCTATTAAATATGAAGCTACAGCCAGCATCTGGTTAGCTTAGTTTAGCATAAAGACTGAAAATAGAGGGAAACAGCTTGCCTGGCTCTGTCCAATGTAAAAAACAAAATCCACCTACCAGCACCTCTAAAGCTCAGCAATTAACATGTTGTGTCTTGTTTAAACAATTGTATCTAGCTTTAGATGTGAGATTGTGTTACTTTTAAGCCAGACTAGCTGTTTGTCCCTGTTTACAGTATTTATGCTAAGCTAAGCTAACAGGCAGCAGCTTCAGATCTTCTGCAAGAAAGCCAATAATCCTGTCAAACTGATCCTTTATGTCTGGATATTGCAATATGGACATACATTCAGCTTCTGTCCATATAGTGTTGATTGTGATTGTTCCAAACTGCATTTGCTAGTCAATAAATGTTGTTACATTTCCATTTTCTAATCTCCCAGTTGTGTAACCTGACCTGGTGGACTTTGACTGAAGAGCCACCGAGAGAAATCCCTCTTCAGAAAGTGTCCTCTGTCAGCCACCGTAGCTCCCAGGGTAAGAATATTCACAGCATCTGGAAAAAAACTAGACATCATGTGATAAAGACTCATCAACACACACACACACACACACACACACACACACACACACACACACACACACACACACACACACACACACACTGCTGGTTATTGTTTGAGTAACTTCCTGTTCCTGTGTCTGCTCCATGTGTGTGTGTGTGTGTGTGTGTGTGTGTGTGTGTGTGTGTGTGTGTGTGTGTGTGTGTGTGTGTGTGTGTGTGTGTGTGTGTTGCAGGCTCTGAGCCAACCCGACGGGGGGCATGTGGTCGGGGGACAGGATTGTGTATCTCAGCGGCGCGGCGCTCAGAGGAGACTCCAACTCCCAGAGTTCAAAATGTTAAAGAGAGTGTGTTCTGGTCCAGGTTCTGCGGTGTTAATGCGATTCTCGTGGTCAGCATTAACATTTTTCTCTACGCATACTTTGCCTGAGTAGAGGATCAGAGTTTAACATCCTGTTTCAACCTCCATTCTACGTCAATCCTGCAGATGTTGCTTGAGGTGTTGTACAAAAATAAACACTTTTTAAAGTAGAAAACACTGAGAGCACAAACCTCTAACCACAAACCTCTTAATGAAGAAAATGTTGTGAATCATCTGCATCTGGATCCACATCTGTATGAACATCTGTATCCCATAATGACAGATAATTATGATATGGGAGAATTTAAGGAAGCTCAAAAGGTCATAAAAGAAAAAAAACTTTTAAAAAAGTAACCTGGTTTTAAAGTTTGAGATAGTTATTGTACAAATTACAATGAAGCTTGTGGCTTGTAACAAGCTGACAGGAAGTGTTGCGTTAGATAAAATATGACATCTCAATAAAAGGGCGACACACATCATCTGAAAGCTTTCAAAAGATATGGTCAGAATACATTCATGTGGTTTAGGTTAAATGTTTCGATACTTTCTTTTGTTCTTAATACGTAATTGTAATGATATAGTTGTGTTTATGATGTTATGTTCGTCAAGGTTTTGTGAACCCTCAGTTATCGTTCTTGCTAGTTAGCTTGTTTATGTTGTTTGTAAATCTAAATTTCTCAACCTTTTTAATTCGTCATGTAAATTTAAATATGCACACTTTGTGTTTTGTATTTAGGAGTGCATTTGTAGCATCTAAATGATATAAAAATAATAATAAGTTTTACAATAATTTTTTATTTTTACACATTTATCAGACAGATTACAATTTATCAGAACATAAACTTGTCTTCTTTCTGGTAAACAACAGACTCCCACAAGGGGCATTGATTGACCCCAAGGTTGAGAAACATCTATGTTGCTGTGTTTTTTTAAATGGTAAAATTCATCAAGAAGAATTATTATAAAGGACCTCATGTTAATCAAAAGACAAGACATCCTGACAGTTTGTCCATCAAATGTTTATTCTTGTGATTTCTCAAATAAATTGAAAGATATGTGCATCAAAGCTACGAGTGTTGGTCCACTATTCATAACCAGTTAATATCACTCTTTATTTGTCTTGTTTAAAGGAGGTTAGAGGCACAGACAAGACGGTAAAACAAAGCAAACATAAAGTTAAATTTCACTTTTAACGAATATTTTCATTACAAGCTTTTGGTGAAAGGAGGTCATTGGGACTCAAAGGGCGACTAATCTATCAATTCCTTTTGGATTTACTAATAAATCAGAATAATATGAAACCCACAGAAGATTATCTTTGAGTTACCTGTTGTATAACAGTCCAAACCCCCAAAGGTATTCAGTTATAATGATAAAGGAAAGAGAAAAGAAACAACTTATCAAATTTCAGTGCCAGGAATCAACAAATATTTGGTATTTTTGCTTCAAACTACATACATGATTAAAGGTGGCTTAAAATATTAAAGGAGGAGTGCACAAATTTAGCTTTGCACTTATGACTGAATCAAAATCAGTGCAGCAGAACAAGATATATTGTACTTTTTTATTCCATGCATTCTTCTTCTTTGTCAAAACCTTGTGCCTACATTACCCACAATGCAAATCGGCCGTCAACATTCGGGCGTGCTATGTGCTATGCTAATTTGCCCTTGAGCCGCCAGCCTCAAGCAGAGATGAGGAGCGAGCTACAAAAGTCAGATATGATTTTTAAAAACTCTTCAGCCCAACTGACGCTGACTCAAGTGACATCACTTGAGGAAATATAGCAGCTTTCGTGCAGCTCTCTCTCTCTCGGGCCACAAAAGGCTTTATACAACTTGTATAAAGTGCAATAGTTATTCCCAATACCCTTGAAGTATTTCTTTACAATATGTATATTGTATTTATGATTAATGTTGTGAAGTACAAAATTTCTCATTGGAAATTACAAAAACTGTGAGCTGATACAGAAAATACAACTTTGGGGCCTTCAGTCAATATCGAAAATCGGTGTCAGTGCATTTATCAATAAGTAGATTAACTGTTTCATTAATAGTTAGATCATTGGATAAGTAGTCTAAGCCCCTCCAGTGTTATATGTCGTCAGTGGTACAGCGGCTGGACGTATTCTGGCGGAAATATTCCTACTCTGCCTCGACAGCGGCCTCTCCAGGCCAGTGAGCTCGAGCAGTCCAGCAGGTCGATGACGTCACCACGCAGGAAGTGGAGATGGGCGGTCTGAGGGGGGGTGTAGTCGCAGAGCGCGTGAGCCAGACGGGGTTTCTGCACAGGGACAGAGCGAAAGACATCAGACAAACAGCCGCGTGATCAAAAGAAGCTGTTTATGAGGTGCAGCCATGCTCACCCCCGCAGCTGGTTCAGGGACACGATGGGAGGTCTCTCTCTCCGGGTGAGCGGGGTGAGAGAGGAGGCGGGCTGAGGGGGGGGACTCCTGAGAGTTGCCTTTATAAGGGTTGGGGTACGGGTTACGTTCAGGTTGGGACCGCAGAAGAGGGGACGGAGGAAGGTCTCTGAGGCAGACCACCTTCTCCACGGCGATACTGTGACTTCTGTAGAAATCCACCAACCGGTTGAGGGATCGGAACGACTCGTCCCAGATGCAGTACTGACCGCCGCCTTCCAACACCCGGAAATGCTCCACCCTCTCGCCGTAACTGCAAAATAAGAGAGGTGAGAAAGGCAACTGTACACTGAGCTACAGCTGCACAGCTATATATACAGCTATATCAAAACGCACACACACATGAATAATCAATTAACCTGCTCTGAACTGTTCTGAGAAGCTCTCGTTCAGTTAGAAAGTACTTTCTCTCACACTGAGCAACTCCCTGAGTGAGGAGCTGAAACAATCGATAAATAATTGTTCACTATTTTGTTTATTGATGAAATGCTTCAGTCATTTCTCAAATCTGAATTTTTTTCTCTATTTTATAAGAGAGCAAACTGAACGTCTTTGAGTTTGGGATTGTTGGTTTTGTTTTGCACCATGGAAACACAATTTAGTTCCTCCATACTGTACTGTATTTAAATGGATGACTCTCTTGCCAGCTATGATGCGTATTTAATCATATTGGTATTCATTATGGAAAGAAAAGAACTCAATAATACTTTCCACCATAAAAACTATTTTCACATACTTTGGTCTTGTGTAATGTTTTTGTTTGATGCTGGTTGCTGGTTTGTTGGGAGTAAATGTGTTTGTGTAATTAGTTAAAGACGGAAATGTATTACCATTTCAAAAGAAACATGCACGATGTACTATTACACTCCTTCAGCTCCTCCCTTACACACCTGAAGATAATTACATAATGACTCCAAAAGGAGGATGACACCACTAATAGGGTTGGTTTGCTGAGATGCGTCAGCTGGAGAAATGTCAGGGGTTTTATAAGTTGGCCTGCAGGGGTTTCCTCACATGATCCCATCTTCCTTCTCCGGTTCCTCCCACAGTCCAAAGAAATGCAGTTATGTTAGAGACTCTAAATTGCTTGGGTGTTTGGCTGTCTACTGCAGCGTCCCACTGATGTACTACATGTGTTTAGAATAAACCGTGCTTCATAAAAATGTTCGTTTCCTGTTATTTTACAGTTGGTATAGAAGAAACTAAAGTGTATTTCATATGTTTTATGCTAGCAAGAAATGATGCAGACCTTCCTCACAGAAACATTTGGACTTGTCACAGTAGGAACTGCACAGGTGTTACTCATAACACTAACGATGGCTCTGTTGGGTTCAAGTGTCCCAGTAAGAGGGTGACAGGGAACCAGCCTGTGCGATATCGTAACCCTGAAATCAAAGCAGCTGAATGAAATCAGTGATCATTGATTTTATTATTTACACCTGCGTCAAAATGTCTTCAGTGAAAAAGGCCCATCAAACTGCTGTTGGACAAACAGACAGCAATATGTCCTCTTCATGTTTTCACGAGCTGTAGGGATACCATTTAAAAACATTGGACGCAAGTAATTTGAAAAGCAGGTACAAAGGATGGATAGTTCAGAGGAAGTTCACCTGCTTTGTATCTCACATCATTATGTACTTATGTCATTATGACGAACTGCAGGCCTAATGAGGATTGAAAAAAATCTCCCTTATTGAGTGGCTGCAGTTTATAACTATGAAAACACATCTGTTATGACTCCTATGAACTGTTCTTGAACATCATCGCCCTCTGTCGATCCTTCTGAGGATGACACCCTGTGGACGAGTTTGAGTGTGTGTGCATAAATAAAGAAAACCTCTTATCTCCCATCCCTTGCAGGCAGACAGATGTTGTGCCTTAAAACACATGTTAAATAATATGGGCACAGTATGTGAATGCATGTCTGCGGCACGTGTCAGTTGCATAATCTACCTGTGTTTAATTCAAGACTGAGTGGTGTTACGCAATGCCCTGATTATTGAACACATTTAATTTACCCTCAATGATTAAATGTGTCCCACGTCACGTTGGTGACCCAAATTATATCTCCTCACACACACACACACACACACACACACACATACACTCTTTCTCTCTCAATGTCTGTGCAGCTATTCTATTTTTAGTGCAACGGGTTGGTACAACATTTTTAAATAGTCTGACTCTCCCCTCCACCAGCGCTAACACACACACACACACACACTCAAACACACTTTGATGCTGTACCTTGCTAATGTGCTCAATGTGACGGAAATGCAGCATCCAACTGCACAAATGACAAGGAGATGCTGCTGCCTGCATGTTTCATGCAACACTTCTGGCTGTACAGAATATCCTGTCATGTCCTTTTGAGATTAGACCCAAGATGCAGATGCAGCTCTCTGGTCATTAAATACACACAATGTTGGTTGAATGGGAAACTACAGCAGTGTAGCAGATTCAACACATGCAAATATAACTGCAGCAGCACAGCACGCAAGCATTTTAACATCACAATGTGGAAACAGGCAACAGAGGAACGTTGCATCAGCCTGCTGTGTTTGTGTGCGGTGCGTTCACTGACCTGACAGAGACTGAAAACTCTCCGGGAGCTGATTCGCTCTCCCTCACCAGGAACACTCCAGTGTCCTGCCGGTGAAGAAGCTTCTCAGCCTCGAGTCTCGACACCCGTCCAGCAAACCATCTAAAAACGCACACAAGCATTAGCTGGCATAAGTATATTTTGAATGAAAGCTCAGCTCAGTTATGTATCTCAGTGGTTCCCAACAAGGGGGTCAGGACCCTAAAACAGGTCTCAGAGAAAATGAGGGTTCACACACTTCTTTTTTTTCAGACTTTTCTCTGATATTTAGCTGATATTTATAATTAAGACTTTCTCCTCTTCAGGCCTTGAAAATTCCTCCAAATAGAACAATCCAATCAGGAAATTAAAAGTGGACTTAAGTTTGGGAACCACTGATGGTAGTTAAAGCGATCCACATCCACATGTATAATATTATATTTGCAGGAAATAATGTCTGTTTTCTATCCTAAATTTTTATTTTTTTATTTAACCTTTATTTAACTAGGAAGTCCCATTGAGATTAAAAATCTTTTTCGAGGGAGACCTGGCCAAGACAGGCAGCAGCATAAAAAACACGTAGTTATAGACAGAAAACACAGAACAAGACAAGTTAAAAGAAACTAAAAGCTAAGAGCTAAGAAACAGTGACGTAGAGTTAATTTAAGAAACATTTACATTTTTGGGAACCTGCCTCTATTTCTTTCATTCGAGATTTAAAAGCAGTCAGTGATATTAGTTCCCTGAGCTGTAAAACATTCTGCAACATAATTAATAAATTAATTTGCTGTATAAAATGTGGACACATTTTTCTTTTTACGGATAAGGAAGGAGGGAAATGTAGTTCTCTGGCACGTAGCCACGCTTCCCCTGGACCTCTGCTGTGACCCAGCAAGAATCATCCTCCATTTCTGTCACCTATAAACACACATGCACAATTATTCTCTCCATGTGGACATGCAATCTTTTTGTTCACTTTCAAAAACCACTGCTGATGACGCTCAGAGACACTTTCAAAAACCAAATCCACCCTAAAAATGTACTCACACACACACACACACACACACACACACACACACTTACCTTGATAATGTCCCCTTTCTGAAAACTGATCTTGTCTGCTTCTGATCCTGCGAAGGAGAAGAGCGCCACCGCCTCCATCCTGAACGGTCGGCAGGGGAAACAGTTTCACTTCATGAATGAAGAGACTGAATACAGCTGTGTGAATAGAGCCCTGCAGGGCGATGAAGCTCTTTTACAGGATGAGATAATCATTGTGTGTGTGTGTGTGTGTGTGTGTGTGTGTGTGTGTGGGCCGTCGCTATAACATCCTGCTCATTAGTTAATGAGGAGAGTTTTCTCGGCGCGTGTGTCCCCCTGTTCCTCCATGTGACTGAGTTACAGAGTGGGTTGAACACGTGGAGGTGGCGGCTGCCCTCTCATCTCCATCTCAGATGCCTATCTACACCCTTTAAACTCTGGGGCTTTAATGAAGCATTTCCATGAGGGAAATCAGTGAGGAGAGAGGCGGGGAAGGAACGAAAATAACCTAAAATAGAGCGCGATGACCAAGTGCTTCCAGCAGATTCACACATTAGTTATCATCCGATATGATAATTCATGTGCAACTGACATTTATTTGTAAGGCATGCCGTGGTGGAAGAAGTAGATTAAGTAGCAAATACCAGAGTGGAGAAATGATCCATTAGAAGTAAAAGTCCTTCATAAATATATCTATATATGTACACACACAGACACATTCATATATATATATATATATATATATATATATATATATATATATATATATATATATATATATATATATATATATATTTATTTAAAGTATGATAAGTAAAAATGTAAGTAGTATGTATATTATTAATGTTGCAACTGCTAAAGGGTGACCTGATTTTTGTCCATGTAGCTCACCTTGTAGAGCACGGACAAAGGCTGGTTTGAATGTAAAGTAACATGTGTAAATATACTTAGTTACATTTCACCACCGAGGAGACGCTAATCTGAGAACGTGTTTGGTGAGTGAGGCAAGAGTTGAATCAGCCTGGTACACTGATGGTGAGTCAAGGATGAAATAAAGCAAAAATATAGACTTGGCTCTCAAATTTAAGTCTCAAGTTGGGTTGTAAAGACTCAAGCTGAGGTCTCAGTTTTAGGCCTGTGTCATTGTTGAGCTGTGACTGACCTCTGTTGGAGGTAACGACGAGTGCAACTGCATTTAATCAATGCATCTTAAAAAGCAATAGAGACATTACAACATGAAACAAACAACAAAGATCAACAACGTCCTATTTATTGAAATTACAATATTAAATGTGTTTAAAAAAATCTGTGGCAACTGTTTCCAGTTTTGATTGACAGCAGACAAAAGAAGAAAAACAAAACTTCAGCGCAATTTTTTTGAAAAATCTCAAAGTGAAAATGTTGCAACATTGAAAACAGCACACATTATCAAGGAGTAAAATCAGGTAAACTCCTTTTACTTAAGGAGCTAAAAAACAACAAAAATACCCTGAGTTGAGAAAACATAACATAAGGCCGAGTGTGTGTGTGTGTGTGTCAGTAGCAGTCCACGATGACCTCTTGCCCCGGCTGTGTGTCTGGGTGAGTGTGAGCGGCGCTCGCGGTCAGAATGTCCTGCAGCAGAGAGAGGGCGGAGTTGTGGACGTGGTCGCTGCTTTGAGCGAGGACGTCCAGCCTCTGGTCCAAACCCAGAGACCGCAACGCCTCACACACACTCACACTCACGCCGTCTCCTCCCTCGTCTGCTCCTCCTTTGCTCCTCCCCTCTGCTGCGATGTCACTCCTCTTCATCCCCAGCGTCTTTCTGATCTCCTGGCCCCAGCCCCAGCCGGGCAGATCACAGGATACTGTTGCCGCGGCAGCAGTGGCCTCCAGCGCGCCCGGCGACGGAAGGCAGACTGCGTCTCTGAGCGTCATCAGCAGGCGACATGCTCTCAGACCCACGGGTCTGTCGCAGTCGACCAGGCCGCTCAACAGCGCCGAGATGACTCCCAGCTCGACCACGCCGGCCAAATGTGACTCCGCGCCCTCCGCGTGTGTGTGAAGGGTGTATGTCTGGTCAGAGGCGACGCCATCAGGTTGCGGCAGGGCGCCTGAACCCTTCCCGTAACCCCGGTGACCTGAAAAGGCTTCGTCCAGCAGCAGCTCGGCCAGCTCCAGCGTGTGAACCTTGACCTCCCAGTCCAGATCGGCGCTGCCTTGTGAGAGGACGGAGCGCACGCACTGCATCAGGAGCGAGGCGGAGGAGGCGGATGATGACGAAGACGAGGAGCGCGAAGAGAACCAGGAGATGAAGTATCGCACGACAGCCCTCCTGGGGAAGCCCTCCGTGTCCTGGGAGAGGATTTCAAGCAGCCGGCTCACTATTTCAGTCTGGAAGGACAAAGATTCACCAATAAAAGTCAAGTTTACATTTAAACACATTGTTTGTTACCTTGTACATTTTCTCTTTATCTTTAGAGGCCCTGAACGACGACACGGGTTAGTACGTTTATTCTGAGTGTAAATACACAAAATAATAAATACAAAAATAAAGAAGACCAAAGGAGAAAATAACAAACATTACAAAATGAATAAACAAAAACATATAAATACGCAAATATATGGTCAAAAAATTATACAATTTAACTGTTAGGGCAATGATTTAAAAATCTCTCTTACTTCTCTTATTGGGTAAGGTAAGAAAATGTTCTGCCTCTAATTGATTACTTATTAATTAATTCCTGTGATCTGAATGTACACAGGTTAATGTAAAGTCTGAAGAAAATACCAAATGCAAGGTACTTTTTATTTATTTATAGCAATGCCATTATCGATTCTACTTATCGGACAGATTCCCTTTTGGGGGGGAAATAAAGTAGGTCTACACAGATTTTCAGCATCAACGCAGCTGTTCTAACATCTGGGACTGAACAGAGTAGCATGTCTGTCTCATAATATTTGAAAATGATGAAATCAATTACAAATAACCATGTCATCACCGTTTTTTGGGAAATTAAGCCACCATTTTTGCAATCTGTGTTATGTGTTAAAATATTTTGGTTCAGTAAAAATTCTTGCAGCTGCATTTTGGACGAGCTGGTATTTTTTAAATGCTATACAGACAGGCAGAGGTTCTCTGAGAGAGAATGATTTTCTGCATTTGAATAGCGGTGAACTCGGAAGTGGAATGAAAGCCAATATGTTAGAAATACCACGACAAATTTAACATATTTGTGTGTGGAAGGTTGGACAAAACCAAAACATATGAAATACTGTAACGTGGTCCTAAATGTTGATCCTAACTTGTCGTGATCCAAAGAAAATAGCGGCTTGTGTTAAATAATCCCAAATAACTGATACACTGCATTACACCCCAGTGAGTTCTTCACCGTCGTCTTGTGCCAACTGTTCAGATTCAAAGTAAAACCATGTCCTCCTACCTCCTCCGGACTGAGCGCTGTCCCCTGCTGCCAGCTGTGTGTCAGTGTCTTTGCCAGTGCACAGATGGCGCTGGCTCTCACGTAGCTCTCCGTATCCTGGAGCGCCTCCTTCAGGAGAGGAACGGTACAGCCAACGCCCAGCAGAGCGTCGGACACGTCGCCGGCTGACTCCGCTGAGACACGCACACCTGCCAGGTGTCCCAGAAACTCCACCGTGGAGTCCCTCACCTCCCAGCGCATGTCACACACACGCTTCTTCACTACGTCCACGAGACCTAACACAAGTATACACATACATTTACCATCAGGGACACATTGCTGTGTATTATAGCCACAAATATTCAATAGGCTGCTGGTGAACTTCACCTTGTCTGAGCTGGTCTGTTACGAAGGACAGGTCTGTGGACACACTCGTCCATTTCACGAAGGCCTGGTAGGACTTGTGGAGTACCTTAGAAACACAGACAGACTCTTCAATGATAGAAAACAGCACTGACTTACAGCTTAAGTTTATAACCCTCAGAAAGTCAATGTGGAAAGCTGCAGAAAAAGATCGTAAGTGAACCTTTAGTAAAGATTATGATATCATACTGCTCACCTTTGTCCACTGGCCAAATGGCTGAATGTTTCAAATTGTACCAGACACTCAATAGTGTGTCTATTAATAAAAAATAAAAAGTGACACTATTAATCTAGTGTCTGTTGATACGAGTGTGTCTATTTGCTTCACTCACCAGACAAACAATGTTTGTTTGTCTGGTGAGTGAAGCACTACCAGCCACGTATTTTACCAGCATTTGGCCAGTGAATAGTACTTATTTTGTACCCTGATACTACTGCTCCACTCTCACATACTTTACTTCTATACGTGACAGAATGCACACATCAGTATGGAGAAGAAACCCTGTATTACATTGTGTAGAATAGATGTTTTGAAAAGCTCTAAAATTACAATACAAAGTTATTTAAATTAAATATGACGTCCTGTTCTTGAAGTAAAATCTTCTTGTATTTTTTTAAATGTCTTTTAACAGGTTAAGACAATCGGTGAGTGATGGTATTAATAAAGTTGCAGTTGAGTACGAAAAAACAACAACACACACCCAACTTACCGTGGGATCAGAATCAGGATTGTCCAGATATTGCATCAGCACTGTGAACACTTCACTGATCACCTCCTGTGCTCCTGAAACACACAACATGGAGGACACATGCTACATGTTTCAAACGGAAAAACACTTTCTCACACACAACACATAATGTTCACATACTGGAGCATTTTTTTGTGTCAGTCCATGAGGATATTTTATCTGACGAATATTTTGTTTTATTAGATATAATAACTTTAAGAGAGATTGGCACTCTCAGCACCAAGTAAATAACTTAAGATCTTAAAGAAGTAAAAGTGGTTGGTAAAAGAGAGGAGAACATTATTTCTAACAGGACGATCCCACATAGACACTCAGCGTTACCTGGGCTGCTGTTGAGAGCCGTCAGAGCCTCGAGGGCACATTTCTGAACTTTGCCACTGCCGATTACGTTCCTGCAAACTTCACTGCAACCAGTGGACGAGGTGGAGGACGAGGCGGAGGACGAGGAGGAGGACGAGGAGGAGGACGAGACGCCGCTGCAGATCCTTAACAATGACAGAACTGCAGTGACAAGTAACTGTGGCGGACAGGGGAGGACGCCGGAAGGCTGTGAGGATGAAGAGAGAGAGAAGCAGTTGTGTTAGTCTGCTGCACATCAAGAACACAGTCCATCTCCTCTGGTCGTCTTCCCGGCCTCACCGTGAGTGTGATCTGCGGTGTGTTTGTCAGGCAGACACAGATCACAGAGATGCAGGAGCTTTTGCACTTCAGCTGCTCCACCACTGAAGACTGATGCTCATCTGCTGCAGGAACAAAAGTACATCTAGTTATAAAGATGCTCAACATGCTTTATAATTCTTTATATCTGTGTATATCTGTGTGTTTTACCAGTGGTGTTTGCGCCCAGCAGAGTGTGACCAGTTACAATGTGGAGGGGTAGCAGTAGTATTCTCACGGCCCGGGCTGTGTGGACAATATCACTGCTCAGAAACACAGAAGAAGAAGAAGAAGAAGAAGAAGAAGAAGAAGAAGAAGAAAAAGAAAATAGCACCCACGGGTAAATAAATCCATTGTTTCTGCAACTTGAACTACTAAACCTGAGGTCGTACTGGTGACTGTGAAGACTGGCGAGTGTGGAGTCGTGCTGTGAACAGATGCTTACTGGTGACCCCGGCGAAGAAAAGCAGCTGCAGCATGAATGAGGTCAGCGGGTTTATTAACGCTCAACATGGACGTCAGAAGACGGCTGACGCGTTGGTCCGGGACACGCTCATCGGCGCCGGAGCGGCTGCAGACAAACACGTTGCACTCGATGAATTCAGCTCAGTGCTATCATCACAGTGCAACTATCCCCTCTTTCCTTTTACTTTATGTTCATGCAGCAGGTGCTCTGATAGAAAACTAGAGGTGGGAGTTGATGCAGCTTCTAACTATTCCTTTAATTCAGTAATTACTGATAATACATGTAATGGAAATATGTGTTTTTCTAATTCTTATAATAACTTATCTACAAACACCTTTTTCATGCATTTATTCCAAGCAATTGTCGTTCATTTGCATTGTTCTTCATACTTTCTTGTCGTGACAATAATGTTAAATTGAGTATTATATGTATGTGTGTGTGTTTGTGTTCACATGAGAGAGACAGTCTACCTGCATGCAGCCAGAATGACGTCCATCAGAGGCAGCGTGAGCTGGCTGCAGCCTGCCGTCACCAGCTCCTCCAGAGAGTCCGCGACTGTCTGGAGCAGCTTGTCCCAGAGAGGAGGCCCGGCCCGGGCCAGGAGCAGCGCCAGCAGTTTCAGGATCTGCAGACTCTGACTGAGGTTTGTGTATTTTTTGGGAACCAGCGACACCTTGAGGTACCCTGAGATCGCCGTGAGAGCAGCCGTGTACTCTGCGCTGGTATGCATCCTCCCGTCATCTTCTTCTTTCTTATCTTCGCCGTTACATCCCGGAGACGAGGCTGGCTGAAAGAAGAGTAAGATGTGGGCGAGCATTTGATTGGCAGCTGAGGCAACGAACAGACTCGTGTCTGTCTGGAGTTGAAGGAGCGGGTCAATGAAGTCTGTGAGGAAAATAGATTGTATTAATGAAATATTGCCTGCCTCCTTCTCATCAAATTGTCTTTTATAATATACAACATATTCGGAGAGATGGTCTCATTTTCAACATGAAAAGTCACCTGATTGCACAAAGAAGCTGAGAGCTTTTGGGTGCTGCAGCATGCTGCGTAAGCCCTGGATCCAGCCGATCCGTAAACAGGGATCCTCCCAGAGTCCAGCGTCTTGCCAGCGTTGAAGGTGGAAGACCTGCTTCAGAACCGAGCGTTCCTGCAGGCGGCAACGTCACCAAAGTCAGAATTTGTTTCAACAGTTTGGTTAAAGTACACGGTGCCATTAACTCGACCTGGAGCCGCTTGAAGCCGTCCTCGGTGGCAGCCATTAAGCCGGTGAGCCTGAGGGTGAAGGAGAGGACACCGGGGTCTGAAGCCGTGTTGTGAACCACAGTGGATATGAATTCGAGCAGACATGGACAGGCCTCCAGCAGAGATCCCCCTTCAAGAGGAGCAAAGGTGGACATGAGACAGTGGCACAGATCTAATATCCATCCTGGGTTGGAATAACCCTCAAGGCAGATCCCCCTGTTCTCCTCAATGTTTGTGCATTTTCGATGCATCATTTTGGCAGCTTCATTCTTATAGATACATTTATTTAGGAATATGCACCATGTAAGTATTATATCAAGACAAATAATAATAGGGTTGTTTTTATACACTATTCATGACACATTTCTCATTCCCTACACTACTCACTTGCTGTACTGATTCATTCATTCATCTATTTGTTTTCATTGTGTTGTGTTAAATACATTTGTTTATTATTTTGTATACCCGTTTGACCCAATATTAGAGTTTGGCTACGACACTATTTTATAGACACCATTAAATAATCTGCAGATCAAAACAATTATTAGTTGCAGCCTCATTTTGGTTTATCTGGTGCTTTAGTGGTGAATATAAGTAATCAAATGAAATGCCAGAGAGTGGAGCTTCCGTGTTCATAGTGGCCCCTCAGGGGGTCACAGCCTTGTATCCTCCCAGTTACCTGGCTGTGACATGTCTCCAGTTCACCTGACATCTAACTACAGGAACAGCTAAAGTAAAAGCACCTGAACGCTCCACCTTGAGAGGTCAAAGATGGAGGAAACCAGAGAGAGGAGCAGGCAGGAATGAGGACAGAAAGCAGAACTATCCCACCATGTTCGGTACTAACCGGCCTCGGTGAGCCCTGTGAACCAGTCCAGCAGTTTCTCCAGGCTGGTGTCATCGGGCAGAGAGCTCCCTGAGGCCGCCAGCACCTCACACACACTGGGCAGCAGCGACACACACTCTGCGTCCATGGTGCTCCGTGTGTGTGTGTGTGTAGATACACTAATAATTATGTCAAGACTAACTTATCTGGAAATACAGCTAGATGCTATGTTGTGTAGCTGAGAGTGAAGGGGAACCGCTTGCTTAAAAATGTCAAAATGTTGTATTTAAGCTAAACGTCCATCTCGCGGGAAATCGTTTCGGATCCACCGGGTGCGCGTGGCTTCTCTCTTCTTCACTGCAAAATGCAACAAGGACACCTGCGCTGTTTACTGATCTGTAAGCTAACGGACAGTAATCTACACGTGGGAGTGTAGTCGTAAACCTCGGTCCCTATGTTTTACATCTCTACTTCCCGCCGCTGCGCTTCCTTCCCAGTCGAACTGGTTCCGGTGTCACGTTTCCGTCGCGTCGTCCATTTTCACTAAAACCGCACATGGTGCCGCGCCGGTCGAGGACCGTCAGCCTCTTATTTTTTGGGATTTTGCTCCGTAGTGGCGAGAAATACGTCTCGTAACAGCTGATAAATGCAAGACACGGTGGACATGGTGGACGACCCAGAGTATGACGAGGATGAGCCCTCCTTCAGCGACCCGGAGGACTTCGAAGATGACGTCGAAGATGAGGGTGAGCGGTCGCAGGAAACACCCCGGCTTTCTGGCCTGTTGCTAACTGTTAGCTACGAATCGCACGAACTGAACTACGCAACGCTATAAATCCAGTTTACTTGTCACTTTGTCAACCGGACCATAATGTTTAAATCTAGAGATTTTATTAACAAAAATATCATAAAAATGATGTTATATCGCCATTTTCCTTAGAGAGTGAACGGTTATCGTTAACCGTTCACTCTGTTGCGTTTCACGGCTATTGAAGCCTCCGTCAGACACCAAACTGTGGCCTTTGTCGCTGTTATTGTGACAATTACAACAGCTGACTAATGAAAATCATTTCATAATAACTGGCTGAATTCATGTAGAAGGCCAAGACCACTACTGCGAGCCTCTATAGTCTGTGGTTTGATACCGTTAAACGAAGCTGTCGCGTCAGATAAACGTGTTGGGACGCAGTGCTCCTCATGTCTGCCAACACAAACGTGAACAAATTACACATCAGCAAGTTGAGTAATACTCAATTAAGACTAATGTAACAGCCCTGCAGTAAAATATTTACATGTGAAGTCGTATAACGTGTTACATTTTCATTCATACTGTTTGAAAGGGGAGTTGGTTTCGTTTCATCTTAATGTGCATTGTGGTGCTGTAGACTTGTATTACGTTAATCGGAGTAGTTTTTAATGTAATGTCCACCCCATTTTTATAATTTTGGGGAGGCTAAACATTGGAAACGGCAAAGCTGTAACAGTACAGTTGAATTATCACTTCTCTGAAACATCAGATGCATTAGTTTAAGACAGGTGTACTTATTGAATTGACATCAGAGTATAGAGCACTTTACAAAAGTTAGATAATTTATGTTATTTACTGTTTTCATAGTGTACCACCCTTTACCTGCTGACTGGGGGTATAGACATATGTGACTAGGTGGCAAATTAGTTGAGGCTCATATTATACCTGTTAAATCCCCGATCCATTTTCAGCTTAGAAACCTTTGTTCTAATGGGTTTGAAATTGTATTTGTAAGCAAAGTTTAACACAGACAGATCAGATAAGTGACTAACGTCGTTGTTGCCCTCCCCAATCTTCCGGCCCCTCTTTGTCTCCTTTATAGAGCTCATGGAGGACATCCTGAAGGAGAAGCCCCTGGAGGCTGACGGCATCGACTCGGTGGTGGTGGTGGACAACGTCCCTCAGGTGGGCCAGGAGCGTTTGGAGAAACTCAAGAACGTCATACACAAGATTTTCTCCAAGTTTGGCAAGATCGCCACTGAGTTCTATCCAGAGGCTGATGGCTTGACCAAAGGGTATGTGATCTGCCCCATACACTGTTATGGAAGTATACTTGCTTTAATGTGGAAAATAAGATGTAAAACAAACCCATATCTCATGCAGGTATATCTTCTTGGAGTATGGTGGTCCTACCCAAGCCCTCGAAGCGGTAAAGAACGCGGATGGATACAAACTCGACAAACAACATACATTCAGAGTCAATCTCTTCACCGACTTTGACAAGTGAGTGTGCGGTGTGGGATAAGAGATTCATCAAATGTGACGGCAGGTGAATGTGAGACGAGTAGATTCATTCTGTCCGCTTATTTCCCCAGGTACATGAACATCAGTGATGAGTGGGAAACTCCCGAGAAGCAGCCTTTTAAAGATTTTGTGAGTATTTTCTTTTTCAACAAATACTTATTTTTTACTAATCATGAGTAGTTTAATATGTGGGCCTTTTTGTATTTCTTAAATTTTAACAAATGAATATGCCAAACTGTCTGCCTGTTCAGGGAAATATGCGCCATTGGACTGAGGACCCAGACTGTCGTGACCAGTACAGTGTGATCTACGAAGCTGGAGAGAGGACGGTCATTTTTAACAACGATCCTAAGGATCCAATCATATCTGAGGAGAGAGCAGTAAGTAGTTGCTCACACTTTGAACTGCAGCGTTAATAGAGGTTGCAATAAATGTAATTCAATGGTACTGGTTGGCTTGCAGACTAATTATGTTTTTGTGTCTTGATGCAGCGCTGGACAGAGACGTACGTGCGCTGGTCTCCTAAAGGCACCTACCTGGCCACTTTCCACCAACGTGGTATTGCATTGTGGGGCGGCGAGAAGTTCAAGCAGATTCAGAGGTTCAGCCATCAGGGCGTGTCCCTCATCGACTTCTCACCATGTGAGAGGTAATCAATATTTCTGTTTTGCACTACTTATTGACACTTTCGTAGGATTAGGGTTCAAGCGTTAACGATGTGAACTGAAATATATTTGGCATCTTCCAACAAGATTTTAGGTCCAAATCTAATTATTCTGCTAATACCGAGACCAATATTTTTCTTTACTAAACTGAAATATGTATCTTGACACATTGAAATAATAGCTATTGAAAAGAAAATATGACAAACTAATTGATCCAAATGCTGTAATTCCTGATGTATATCTATAAAACTCATCAGCTTAGTTTATTAATGAATGAATGAACGATGGATAATATTAAATAAAAAGTGCCGTATCTTAAGTGCCACCTGTGGTTGTGCTGCCTTCCAGGTATGTGGTGACCTTCAGTCCACTGATGGACACAAAGGAGGACCCACAGGCCATCATCATCTGGGACATTCTGACCGGACACAAGAAGAGAGGTTTCCACTGCGAGAGCTCTGCACACTGGCCCATATTCAAGTCAGTTCTTTGGTTATGAAAGATTTTATGTCGCCAATTTACTTTTATGTTGCGCTCGCATCTGTTGCACCTCCAGTGATTATAATGAAGCATATTGATCCCCAGATGGAGCCACGATGGAAAGTTCTTTGCCAGGATGACCACAGACACGCTGAGCATCTATGAGGCTCCAGTAAGTACAAACAAAGACAACATAATGTTGTGTTTGTTAAAGTGTGTAGCTGACATTTTTTTAATTTAAATTTGTCTGTTCCTTTTAGTCAATGGGCTTGCTCGACAAGAAGAGTCTTAAGATTTCCGGGATCAAGTAAGAGAGCATACTCTTATGACTTTGTTTCTTGTAGTTGGGTGCATACAATTGTGAAATATTGAGAATAATCTTTGCCTTTTTTGTTTATCTACAGGGACTTCTCCTGGTCTCCTGGTGACAACATCATAGCATTCTGGGTACCTGAGGACAAAGATATCCCAGCGCGAGTGACTCTGATGCAGATACCTACCCGCCAGGAGATCCGCGTCCGCAACCTCTTCAATGTTGTCGACTGCAAACTGCACTGGCAGAGAAATGGAGACTACCTGTGTGTGAAAGTGGACAGGACTCCGAAAGGAACACCGGTAAAGAGAAAGAGGCGAAACCGCTGAGACCTCACTGTAAAAAACAAAAGAAAAAAACAAATGCTCAACTTATTTTTTTTTTCCACCTTTTTCAGGGCGTTGTCACCAACTTTGAAATCTTCCGCATGAGAGAGAAGCAGGTTCCTGTCGATGTGGTGGAAATGAAGGGTGAGAACATTAGGAAAAAAAACACTCAAAGTAACTTTTATTGTTTCCCAAAGGAAAATCTAAATGCATTGTTTGTTGCGTTTCTGTCTTTGCAGAAGGCATCATAGCGTTTGCATGGGAGCCCAACGGCAGCAAGTTCGCTGTTCTCCATGGAGAGTCTCCCAGAATCAACGTCTCCTTCTATCATGTCAAAAACAACGGCAAGATAGAGCTCTCAAGTGAGTAGACTGACGCGCTGACTGTCTTACTGACTCTAGGTCTCACGGTAAACCTCTGAATGTGACGCTTAATCCTTTTTTTCTTCAGAGACGTTTGACAAGCAGCAGGCCAACAGCATCTTCTGGAGCCCCCAGGGACAGTTCTTGGTGCTGGCTGGACTCAGGAGGTGAGTTACATCTGTGTTTGTGTGTATTTGTTAGTGACGGCAATAAGAAGCCGCTGATGACCAAACTAAATAACTTTTCTGACACCTCGTATGAGAGCTAAGCTCCTCCTGATTCTAACTCTGATCTGAGGCTCACAATATTATAGATTTATCGGTTATGACAACATCGTGTGCGAGTGTATAATCTTCTCTTTTCCCGTCGGTGTTCAGTATGAATGGAGCTCTTGCCTTTGTGGACACGTCCGACTGCACCATGATGAACATAGCCGAGCACTACATGGCCTCTGACGTAGAGTGGGACCCCACCGGCCGCTATCTCGTGACCTCCGTCTCCTGGTGGAGCCACAAGGTGCGTGCTTCCAAGTGACTTCACGAATACTTGTCTTTTTCTCACCGTTGCCTCGTAACAACATACTAAACTTGCATCCTTTTCCTCCACCATTTTAAAAAAAAAATTCTTTTCATGTGCAAAGGTGGACAACGCATACTGGCTGTGGACATTCCAGGGCCGTCTTCTCCAGAAGAACAACAAGGACCGCTTCTGTCAGCTGCTCTGGAGACCCAGACCTCCTACCCTGCTCAACATAGAAGATGCAAAGGTACTATTTCATCTTCATCATTTAAAGTATATATTCTGTGTATGTGTTTGTGTGTGGAGCCAGTGATGACGAACTAAATAACTTTTCTGACACCTCGTATGAGAGCTGCACTGCGGCTCCTGATTCTAACTCTGGTCTGAGGCTCACATCTCCAACAAAGATGTCTTTTTGATTTGTGGTTGTGGAGCCATCCTTTTTACAGTAATTATCCTTCTTCCTCTTGCAGATAATCAAGAAGGATCTTAAGAAATACTCAAAGATCTTTGAGCAGAAGGATCGTCTGAGCCAGTCCAAGGCTTCTAAGGTTTGTTCATGTATTTAACTGATGAGCTTCCATACAAGAAACAAACAATGAATTGATAAACAATGCTTGTTTATGACCCAGAACATTATTCTTTTTTTATGATACTAAATGTTTTATGTGTTTGTGAGTAGGAGCTGGTAGACAAGCGCCGGACCATGATGGATGATTACCGTAGCTACAGGGAGATGGCGCAGCAGACCTATCTGGAACAAAAGAGCGCCCGCCTCGAGCTCAGAGGAGGTGAGACCGTTCTCACGTTCAGTACCCGCGAGTCTTTATCTTTACGTAAGGAAATCACTGACATCTGTGCGTTTGTCCTCCAGGAGTGGACAGTGATGAGCTGGACAGCAATGTGGACGACTGGGAGGAGGAGACCATTGAGTTTTTTATCAACGAAGAAATCATTTCCCTTGGAGATCTGTAGTCCCCTACGCAGGTAACACTAGCACACAATTTACATGAAAAATAGATTTACGCAGTTTGAATCCTGAACCGTTTTTATCGGTCCAGTCAAATCCTTCTGTTATACTGTCGTTTCTTCTGTTTCACTGTGAAATACGTGACAGTAGAGAAGCTAAAGATTCTCCAACTTCTGTTTCACTGGACTTAAAGAATTCTTGGACATAACTTCGCAGTCAGTGTTGGTTTTGTCTTGAATTGCATATTTAGCTCCTGCTAAAGGGTCATATTACCAACAAAAAAACATATTTACTTTTAGTTAACATGTAGATAGTATAGTGTCTTTTGTGCTCCAGGTTTTAAGATCAACATTTTACCAAAATGGCGGTGATTATCTTTTACGATTTATTTAATGGGAAACTGCTGCCTTTTGTAACTGTTCATTCTTTGTGCATCTGCTGAATTAGATGAATGAAAGTTGTTGTTTTGTGAACTCAAAACAACTCGACAACATCTGAGAAAATTTAGGGACATCTGCTTTCTATAATGACTTAACTTTAACACTTTAAGACCACTTTTGGCGTATTATTTCCTCCGTCCCTTTTATGTGGATAACATAATAATCTGAGAAATCTCTCTCTCTTTCAGTCCATCCGTTTTTGTGTGGAAGGAGGAGAGAAGAACTGCGTCATTGATTGGAGGACGACGACCACGCTGTGAATTTTGGGGTTCAAGAGCCTCAACATTCATATTTAGTGACATCATCAAAGCACGCCTTGCGGAGCAGCAGCCACATCCAGGGACAAGAGAGGATACTTTGTATTTCATACTTTCTCTTTGTCTCACACCATCTTTTTTTTTTCTCTGTGGAACTTGGTATTTAGTAATACTGCCTCCTTTTTTTCTATTCATCAATTGGAGTAACTTGCTCCCTAATCTCAGCCCCATCTCTTATCGGACCTTCGTTTTCCAGGGGTTGTGTTATGAACTAGCACCACCGCGCAAGTGTGTTATTACATGACAGCACAGAGTGCCATACCAGTGGGGGGTGACGGTGTTGTGACTAAACGAGTAGCCTTCGTTATAAATGTGCTGATGTGGCACTATAGTGGCCTGTATCCTCCTCCTTTCAGATTAGGCTTTCACACAGGGAGGTGGTACGCAGTGGGAATAACTTTAAATAAACATTCAAACACGATGCTATCTGACTGTGTCTCAGTGTTTGGTTCTTTATTGGAGAGGGCATCGTCTGTTCTCTGTTGTTCAGCTTGACCAACCAATCTTGATAATGTTTCAGTCATTTATCAACCTTTAAAAGCAACATGTGCGCTGGTTCCAGCCTCGAGTGTGAGGACTGGCAGCGTTTTTACTGTTTTATATCACTTTTAATTAATTATCTTTCAGATTTGGACAAACAAGCAATTTTAAGACAGAAAGCTGATGGGTATTTATAGATTAATTTATAGACTTAATTGATTAATCAAAATACAATCAACCTAATTCACTGACAGATACTTGTTAGTTGCAGCCCTGTATACAGTTCTGAACACCCATGATCTATTGAGGATTCAATATATCTGCCACATCTTAGTTAAATGAATGCTTCTTGACCACATTCATCTACACAAGCAGTACAATTGTATATGCCCAGTAAAAACTCACTATACTATATAAAATCACTATACAACAATGGATGACTTGCTGCTCTATTTGAAATGAGAAAAAAATCCACATAACATCTTAATAAAATTGTTTCAACATCTTAGGAAAACAAGTCTGCTGGTTAGAAGTTGAGGTGGATGTTGGCATATTTTCTCGAATATACACAAGCTTTGAAGAGGCATATAAATACATATATATGCATGTACATATACAACGCTCACTGCAAACCACTTTATTATATTCAAAGTTCTAACTCAGGTTTGCATGTATTTAATGCTGTATACTTCAACAGCCTCGTCCCACAGTCTGTTTTCTAAAGACTGACCGTTTTGTTCGCTCATTCGCTTATCTGCAGTTTATACATTAAGGTGGCTGTAAACCTTTTAGTGTTGGTAACAAATCACGTTTGAACCGATGGCTGTCCTCAGAAGCTTCAGTTTAAAGCTCAGCTGAAACTGAGGTCACTGCGTCTGAGGTTTAAAAAAAAAAGCTTTGCTAAATTGTGTTTACGGTGAAATTTCTTTCTGCTCGGATAATTTTAATCTGACATAAATCGAGGTCCTTCACGGCTTCATATCTACTCTGTATTTTGTGGTTGTTAAAGATTTTATGGAGCCAAGATGATGGGTTTCTCTTTCATCTTCTGGATGGCTGCTCTGTCATTAAGGTGAACGTCCTCTGGCATTCATCAAGCCATCCCCACCGTCTCACTAGTAATTTAATCTGCTTGGGGAAAGTAAAATCATACAGTATAATTTCTTTTGTGTGGAATAAATAACGGTTGCGAAGACTTAAATCAGGAAGTTTTCCCAGCAGTTTACTTTGACTGATGTCCATAAATAAAGTGCAGTTGTGGGTTTTATATTCAACATTTCCCCTCACAGTTTTCAGGACAAACCAATTCTGCAGTCGGCTCAGAGAACAGTTAGTTATTGATGTACCAGCACCATTTAGGATCATCAGTTATTCCCTAATTCAGATGAGAGGTCAGACAGTGTTGGTCCACTCTATATGTTGACTCTATAGGCGGCAAACATCTTTTACCTCATTAACCTAATGACCTTATGTATGTACAGATGTTCACTGTGATGTTTAACAAGAGGAACAGAACAGTCAGTGAACAACTTATTTCTAGGAGACTTGACTTCACACATTGTGTGAAACTGATGTCCTCAAATGTACCTTCTTAGTTTCTCCCCATCTGAGCCGAGACACAGGTTTCACCTCAAATCTATAACAGGCCTTTTTATTTGGATTAAGAGGTGTTATGCATCAGTTTTGAACGCGGATCCTTAATTTAAGTAAAAGTAGAAATACTTGGGAGGGGGGAAAATACTTGAGTAGCAGTACAGCAGTATTATCAGTGTAGTAAAGTAGTAACGGTATTCAATATGCGGAGAATGGCTTGTGTTATATTATAATATTATTCTGTTTTTGTCACTAACAAATACATTTTAATGTCTGCTAATTTGAGAAACTTTGTGTACTACTGGTTGGAATAGTATTATAGGCCTTGTACTACATCATATATAAGCTTATTATATATATTTTTTATATCAAGCAATCAGGAGAGTAAAAAGTCCAATATTTCCCTATGAAATGGAATGAAATAGAAGTATAAATAACAGAAATACTCAAGTAAAGAACTTCATGGTTGTGTTTGCTTCCAGTCGGCTCCTGCAGGATAACATCAGTATGTATTGAACACAGCTTGATCAGACTGAGCTGGCAGTGATTTATACAAATATTGATCCACATGGTCCTCAGTGTGAAGGGTCAAACAAACTGCAACTGATAAACCTGCCGTGGCACCGTCGATGCCTTCACTGAAATGTCCTACTCTTTTTTTTTTTTTTTTAAGGTAAGTAACAGGATGCTTGTGGTCTCAACGTTCAGTGGACTGCTGCAGAGCCGCCTGGTCCTTTTGATGTGGAGGCTGCAGCCGCCCCGTCATTTCCCCATCAGCTCTCAGATGTTGTAAACACTCATTAAGAGACAGCTCATGCATTCAAACATGGATGATAATATGTTTAGACTTTTATGACCGGCAAAATACATCCATGAAAGAAGATGGCATAAACTAAAAATAGAAACACCTGCAAAGTGTGATGCAACAACCCTGCAGTAAATATCTCCTTAATCAATAAAACTACTTTGGTTGTTGGTTCTTTGACTCCACTTTATTAAGGCCGTACATTATGGTTGTGTGTTGGTATGTATTATATTGAAAAGCTTTTTCAATATTTTGTACACCTCATTTACTTCATGTGTGGAATAAAAATACACCTTAATGCGTGGTAGCTGTATGAAAGGCACTATGTTATTATTTTGGCCCCATAAAATAAGTAAGTTGGTTGCTCAATTATAATAACTTATTTTGATTTTCTTTTTTAAATATACTTTATTAGAGAATGTGCACAATATGCCGACAAGGATCAGCGAACAAGTATTTTATTTGTATTTTGTGTGTGTGTGTGTGTGTGTGTGTGTGTGTGTGTGTGTGTGTGTGTGTGTGTGTGTGTGTGTGTGTGTGTGTTGATCTGTTTGCAATAGTAATGCATAAAGTGACAGGGAAGTAGCCTTATAACTTATTATTTAATTAAATCAAAATGTTGGATAAATGACCTGAGGGCTAAACGGAAGCTCATTTCTGCCAAGAAAAAAAGAAGAAAACGGTTGGAAAACATGCTGACGTATATCATCTTGTTAATTTAGTTTGTGGTTATTTAGTTATCACACCTTAATGTCCTATACTATTGATTTAGTATCTCATAATTTGCTACTTTATAGGCCTAATGTTGATTATTATATGACTAAATATCTAATTATTTTGACAGAAACTTTCCATCTACTTGCTCTTTTTGCCCTCGGCGTAGGCGGGTTTATGGTTTCACAGCCTAAATCCGGTGGGCATGTCTGTGTGTGTGGTTTGTAAAACGGGAATGTGTGTGTGTGTGTGTGCAAGTACAAGAGCGTTATAGCTGTCTCTGCCCCAAATATCGCGAGACGTCGCTTGACTATGTGCAGAGCGTAGACCGCCACAGTCCCGTCGTGCCCACCCGGTCTCCTCACCGGGCTGACGGACAGACAGGGAGCGGGGACCGGCGACAAAAGGGCTGACCGGCCGGCACCATGGAGCTCATCTGCCGGGTAAGAAAAACAAACCAAAACCCATGGTTCAGGTTCATTAGTCGGTGCTTTCCAAACTCACGTCCAGACGTGCTTAATTGTCGCCGTGGTGCTCCCGGTATGTGAAGGGCATGAAGGGAACAGAACCGGCTTTCTTGCACCTCAAAGGGGAGCACGATGAGGGGGCGCGTGGCGGAGGGACACCGGAGGAAAAATAGGTCCAGTCTTCGTGTCGTCGGCCGCTGCATGTGGAGCAAAAGCAAAGGAGCCGTTTGCATAAGAAGGGGGACAGTGTCCGCGCGCCGGAGAAAGAAAGGGCGCTTTGTGACCTGTGCTCTGGTACATTAAGGAGGTGATGGCGAGTCCACACACAATATTAACTGAAATAAAAAATGCCGACTAATTATCATATATTTTTTTGATAATACAAAGTAGCTTAGTATCCCTGCTAAGAACTTAAACTGCAAACGTGTCACTGAGCTTTACAGACACTTTTAAAGTTCACATAGAAATTTGTAATGTTTTCTTTTTTCTCTCCCTCCTTCTTTTGTGCGCGCGCGCGCGTGTGTGTGTGCGTGTGTGTGTGTGTGTGTGTAAAAGTACAGCGCGTGCCAAGTGAGTCTGTGGATGTTGACTTCTCTAAATAGGCCCCTCCAGTCAACGTGGAGTTTAGATTTGAAAACCAAGTGGAAAGACACGCCGCAGAAAAAAAACTATAATTTTCTAAAAATATGAGCTGCAGGACTTTTTGTTTTGCTCTTCCACTGTCTGGGTTTTTTCTGTTTTTTTTTTTTATAGGAGGATAATTTTTCCACTATTTCCCTCCAACAGCAGATGTTTTTTTGGGACAGACAATAAGGGTCTCTGGACCGCAGCGGCCTCCACCCCCACTGCCCCGTTTGTTCACGTCTCTGTGACAGCTGAGCGCCCCGGGAGGAGCCCGAGGTTCCCACGGCCCCTGGTCAAAACCATTTATAGCACATACTTTAAAAAATGTCCTGTTTATTTGGACTTTAAAATGGAAGAGATTATGGATAACGTCAGTCGCTAATTGGATTTCTTATTTGTTTGGCTACATCCCATGAAGAGGTATTGAGATCTTTTACTTGATTAAAAAAAGTAGCACTATATTATTTAAACAAAGTTATATTAGGTTTGTCAATGCCAACTTTTTTGAGTAGACCTAATTTTTTATGATAAAGTTAAAGTGCTTTAAATGAGTTAAGTATTTTAAGATAGTCTAACCACCATTATAATTGTCAATTGTATTTAAATATGTAAACAATATATAATTTAATACATTTTGCTTCAGATTTGAAGAATAATGGAACAATAACTTAATACGATCGTATGAATTTGGCAGGAAGTCTCTATATGACCCATATATTTTGTCGTTGCCCAGACCTACATGAGTTTTACAGTAAACCTCAATACTTACAATTCATTTTACATTTCCATTGTGAGTGAATTTAGCACATTTCACATAACATGTGAGGGCTGTTCAACTCAAGACAATATCAGTAAATCTATTCATCGTTTACTCTGCTTGTTTGTTTCTGGTTTGTAGAAATGTCACCCGCAGGCTCTTACATACTATTTATCACAAATTATAGGCCTCAGATGATGCGATGCCTGAATGGTAGTTTTGTAAAATTCACCCGACATGTTTCGACGTGTTGGAGGTGTTCACCCGGAGAGCTTATTTGCGGAAAGTAAAGTTGATATTTTAAAAACATTGGGCCATGCGGCTTTCAGCCATTACTCTCCAAGCCAAGAGCAGTGGAGAGGAGCTGAACATATTGATATTCTTAAATGTTAACGAAGAACCCATCTATTTAGTCTGGCTTTTATGTGGTGTTTTATAATGTGGCGGCTCTATAATTCATGCTTATTCTCATATCTTATTTACTCTATTTGGTTTGCTCAACATTTCACTGTTATTATGATGTATTCTATTCTATTTCATGAACAATGTACCACTTCTAACACCCTATGTTTATTCAATCGCTTGTCAAGCACTTTGACGTGCATTTAATTAATATAATACCCACTTCATGAATTTTATAATCGGTGTGTAGTTCCCTTCATGATTTTGACCGTAAAAGAGGAATATGGGTCTCAGTTACATTTCCTGTTTCTTTCAGTTGCATTTGTCAAGCAGGAAGTGTTTCCTTCCGCGATAGATGGCCACCATGGAGCTGAGATAACCGCTTCCTCTTTCCCCCACCAATCACGGCTCTGGATCGAGTATAACCATGGCAACATGGCGGGGTCTACGAGTGGCGTTCGTCCTGGGCTCTTTGTTTATGATCCTGCTGATCATCGCCTACTGGGACGACGTCGGGGGCTTCAACCTCTACCCGCTGCAGGAAGCCAAACACGAGTCACCTCACCCTCGGACGACTACTGGTCCCTCGCACTCTACGTACACCGGCAGATCCCAGACCAGTTCTTCCTCCATCGTCCCCACGACTGCTCCAACTACAACACTGGTGCCCGAGGAGACAGGCGGAGCGGCTGAGGCGCATACAGAGGAGGAGGGAAAGAACAAACTAGTGCAGAGGGAGGAGGAAACAAGGGAGGATGAAGAGAGGGAGAGAAGTCGTAATGCTGAGGACGAAAGGGAACAGGAGGCGAGGAAGCAGAGGATCGGGGATATGTGTTCAGGAAAGGACGCTGTTGAATTCCCCGGAAGGACTCGGGCGTTTGAGCAGATCCCAAACAGGGAACTGGATCACCTGATCGTGGATGACACTCACCAGATTATCTACTGCTACGTCCCCAAGGTACAGCTGCCTGTGTGTGTGTGTGTGTGTGTGTGTGTGTGTGTGTGTGTGTGTGTGTATGTGAACATGTGGGTGGTGGGTTAGTTCACTTTGTGTGGATCTCAATGTGAGAAAAATAGCAAGAAAGACAAAAATAACTTTATTTCTCCAGCTATTGGCAACATTCACAAACACGTGTTCATGAGCCCTCTTGTCTTTATGAACACTTTGTCTTTCCCTTTTTCTTTCCCTCCATCGTTGTTCTCCGTTCAGGTGGCGTGCACCAACTGGAAGCGAGTGATGGTGGTCCTGTCTCAGTCTCTGATCTCGCCCTCCTCAGGAAAACCCTACACTGACCCAGAGGCTGTGCCTCCTGACGTCGTACACAACTCCTCTCTCCACCTCACTTTTGCCAAGTATGACACACACGCACACAAAAACACACACACACACGAGCCGTACATCTTGCACTGCACATGTGCAATCTAGTATTACACACCTGTGGTTAAACTCTCTCGTGCGCACTACTTTTTCTCGGATTTGTGAACGACAAATCTGTGTTGAAATCGGCAGGAGAAGAGCTAGCTTGGGTTAGCTGTTAGCAGCCTTGAATAAATACAATTGATTGAAGGAGATTTTTACAGCATTATAAAATAGATATTAGAGAGGGATTCATGACTTGTTTAACTTCCTAACATTAATATTCCTAACTCTAAGAAAGAAACAAAAATAATGTATTTTCGAGGCATTGAATGAAGAAAAATGAAGAATGACACCACAAACATTTATCTCTTTTAATTAACTGGCAGCAGACTAGGAAGACAGATTTGTTGCATCTCTCAGCTTTCATCCGCATTTAGGCTAAAGATGAGGAGTGCTACTGAAATACGCAGCTGGTGATAAATGAGAAGAGCCCTTTATGTTGTATTTTGTATATTTGAGCTATATCTCACAACAACATACTGATTATTTTTGCAGGAGAAAGCGATGAATTTAAAAAAGAAGAAGACACGTGGCTGACACAAACCAAATTCCTGTGCTGAAAAACCAAAGCCCAGACAAAGATGTCTTTAACAACGCAGTAAAAAACTTCCAACAATTCAACATGGAAAACCAAGAGACTAAGAAATGTATTCAACCATCTCACAAAGACAAGAAAGGAAAAATCGACCAATAAATCAGGATGTCGGTCCAGAATTTAAGAAACTTTAAGGAAACTCTGATTTTTCTCCTCAGTAATTCTGTCTCCACTCCTCCTTAAAGAGGTGTTAATTCATGAAAAGTTACAAGGCTTTCCTTTTTTAGACAGCTCTACAAAAACGCTTAAATATTCCATTCTACTGTTTGAGAAGCAACACGTGAGGTGAAGGAGTTATTTACCGAGTTGACCCTTGGAAGAGGAGAGTGGAAAAGTCGGGCGGGGGTTGGTGTGCAGCACAGACAGACCTTTCTCTTCCCCTCAGGAGCTGTCTGTGCTTGATATACATCTGAACATGTGTTATTTTCTTTTCCCGCTTCAGAACTGATCAGGCTTTGTTTTCAACTCATTTAGTGGCCAAATGTTTTCAGTATTGCACGGGACTAAACATCTAAAACTCAAAAAGCAAAACTACAGATCTGCTCTCATGGTTGTTGTGTGCCGTTTGTGTCTCTTGCCAGGTTTTGGCGCCACTATGGTTCTCTGTCCCGCCACCTGATGGCACTCAAGCTCCAGCACTACACCAAGTTTCTGTTCGTTCGGGATCCTTTCGTGCGTCTTATCTCGGCCTTCAGGAACAAGTTTGGAAGGTGTGTGTCTGATAGCGGATGGTTGGACGTGTTTGAGTTGAGGGGTGATGAATGGGCTTCACCTTTGATTCAACCGCAGTCCTATCATTCTTGCACTGTGTGTTTTTGCGTTTGATTTTAAGGCCCAACGAGGACTTCTACAAGCAGTTTGGCTCTGTCATGCTGCGTCGTTACGGCAACGTGTCAGGCAGTTTGCCAGAGACGGCGGCGGAGGCGTTTGCAGCGGGTGTCAAGCCGTCATTTCAGCAGTTTATCACATACCTGCTGGATCCAGAGACCGAGAGGGAGAGTATCTTCAACGAACACTGGCGGCAGGTATTTCTCTCACACAGCAGTGAAAGCTCCACTTGATACAGTTTGACATTACTTCTGAGATGACTGGATGGCGTGATGTACTTTATGCACATTTACCCCTCCAGATGTTTATATAACACTTCTACATCATGTTCTAACCCTCCCGTTGTCTTGGGGTCCAAATGACCCATCAACACATACATATACACTCGTACACGGGTCATTTGGACCCCAAGACAACGGGAGTTTTTTTTTCTCATTTCATCCTGAAAGTAGTCAATGAATCAAACGCTCTGACAAAAAAAGAAGAAAAATATCTGGTATCTGTGGCCGTTGCAGGACTTCAATAAGCCGGTTTGATCATTTAATTTGGCACAAATTAAATTATTGTTTACGTTCATGATGATCGTTTTGGGGGAGTGGGTTTGGAGTTGGACCTGAAGTGACGTGATGTTGCTGACTTGGTGACTATTGGAGGTGCTGCGAGCTACCTTCATTGGAAAAGAGTTGGCAACACTGGGCTGGGTTTTTCTGTTGGATGATTATTTTAATCTAACATACTCAATTGGTAATCTAGGTTCTCAATTACCTCATTACCTACCTTCATTAAAAGACCAAACCAGCATAACATGGAATGCTTGCTCTTATTTTTCAGTGAACACATTTTAGCATGTGGACTACTTTATTGTCTTGGAAACAAAAATATAATTAATCTTTTGGTGTTTTCATTTGTACTTATCTCAAGTTTTATTCTTGAATGGGCTCTTTATTTTCTACCTTTTGTATTTATATGATTCTGAGCAGGACAGTGCAGCTAAAAACATTTGGGGCAATACATACAGAACAGGAGTAAAAGGTGTGTGACCTGTTTTTTTTAGGTCACACACATAGAGTAAAAAACAGCCATGGGACAGACTCAGGTATTACAAACAGACGCACAAACGGACGCAGTTCTAAAATTGCGGTTCTGTTTTTCGTGTGTTTCAGGTGTACCGCCTGTGCCATCCATGCCAGGTGAAGTACGACTTCATTGGGCGACTAGAAACCCTGGAAACAGACGCGGAGCACCTGCTGAAGCTTCTGGAGGTGGATCATCTGCTACGCTTCCCTTCAGGGGCTCGAAACCGCACTGCAGCCAGCTGGGAAAGAGACTGGTTTGCACAGATTCCCGCAACAATGAGGAGAGAACTGTACAAGCTGTATGAACCAGACTTTGAGATGTTTGGGTATCCCAAACCCGACAGCACACTCCACCAGTAGACCCCGCTGAGCCAAAGGCCTGGGCGCTACACCGTGTGTAGAGCCCACACCTCAACTACCTGCGCCGAGCCAGCTAATGCCTTTGAAGACCAACCAGTCTATGATGCTGTTTGTTTCATTCGCTTTGTGCATACCTCAAATGACAGAAGTGCCTGCCAGTATTATTGCTTTTTTTTTTCATATCTGAAGCACACCTGCTTACAATCGGCATTATCCCGGTCTGTTTTTCCCCATGTAAAGGCACTTTGAATAGTATTTTGTTATTAGTATTTTGGTAAGTGATTAGGAAAGGACTGAGGCTGACATCTCTGTGAAGGGAAATATGTTGCAGAGAAATAAATGTTTTTGTATATGTGACTTTATTTTGACTGTGTATTTATTCTGTATTTAGATGTTATTTATTTCAGTAAATGTAAAATAGTTAAATGTAAGTAAGTTCTGTTTAATAGTCCATGGAATACCACTCAGCCTTAAACAGTATATCTAATGTCATCTGTAGCTGTGGAGGATCTTCATCACATGGAGGCTTGGAGAAAATCTCAAGAGACTTGTTCATTTTAAGTAAAGGTTAAACCAACAATTTAAAAGATATGGGTGTTTACCAGGCATTGAGGTTCTACTGAAAATATGCTACTACTACTTTATGGGTTTAAGGATCCAGCATTTTTGGAGTTTGATCCATGATAGGGGTGAGATGTCAGGATATCCTCTACTGCTTTGATTTTTACCATTCAAAATTCAATCTATCTGTGAGTCTTCCAGCTTCATGAAAGTATTGGAGTGCATCTTAAAGTAAAATTAGGCTACAAGTATCAATGGTAAAATCACTTAATATGCTGAATGAACCCTTACAGAGTGTAAAGTTATTATAAAAGACACTATGAAAGTAACTAAAGCTAAAGTACAACATTTGTCTCTAAATTGTCGTGGAGTATGAGTATCCATACAAGAAAGAAAAGTTTGCACTCAGAAATATAGAAGTGTAAAGTCTAGTTACAGAAAATGAAAATACTCAATTAAAGAACAAGCACCTCAAATTAGTACTTACGCACGGTACTTGAGTAAATGTACTGCATTCCACCAGAGCTGTAGGGAGTATAGGGGGAGAGAGAGTGAACAAAACAAACAATCACGCCCTCCACTACTTTCTATTGCACAAAACCCGCAGTTGTTGCGTTCACAACTGTCGTGCTGTCTGTTTTTCCACGTGTTCCAGCCGTTTCTACAGCCCCTCCCCTTCTGTTCCAAACCTCTCCTCCCATTGGCCGAGCCTCCTGTAGCTCGGCAAATGGGGGCGGGGGGAAGGCTGGGCCCCGCCCCGACCCCCTCGTTGCTTGACAGTTCTGCAACGACGTCACCGGTTCCGTCCCAACACGGAAATGTGTCGAACGGCTGTTATTATGGATTTAAAGCGGCGCTGATAGTTTGGTGTTCGTGGACTACTCGCGCGGCTTTCGCGATGTTTAACTGACTTTCCGACAGATGGACGCACGCGCTGGAAATGGAGAGAGAGTTCGACCTCTGTTGTTAGTTCAAAAGCTTTAGTGCTCCGTTTTGTTTAGAGTCATGAAGCGAAGTGTGCTGGGGGTCATGGGGGCTCTGGGGCGCCTGCTGCTGTCTCTCCTCCTGCTGTCCTGGGAAGGCAAGCTGTGTCAGGTATAGCACTGTGTGTTTGTTGTTGTTGTTGTTAATACTTATGGGTCTTGCTATTTATGCGCAGCAGGGTCTGGCATCCCTCTGCGCCTCTGTGTCTATTTCAGGCTCGAGTAAAGTTGCCATGATATGATGATAGGACGTTTAGTCCAAATTGCCTGAAGAAAGTTAATACTGCCTCTGTGTGTGTGTGTGTGTGTGTGCGTGCGTGCGTGCGCGCGCATGCATTGAGCGTCTCCGCGCCCACAGAGAGTTGTTCAGCTCTTGCCACCCGTTGGTGGGTAAATATGGGAGTGGTGAACACACACAAGTTCCTTTAGTATTGGGTGTAAGTGTTGGGAGGATAAGGATATCCTGCTAAATGAGGAACACAGTATAATTATGAGAGCAGAGCTGACACGCCCACTAACAAACACATCCACATACAGTCCAGCTGTGCTGAAATCTCAGATACATGACACAGTGACTGTCAGATAGCTGGCTTAAAGCTTCTCTCTCTCTCTCTCTCTCTGTTCTTGGCGGCCCATCAGGTTGGAGGGGTCAGATCTGTCACCCTCCCAGAATCCCTCCTGTTCGTCTCCACGCTGGACGGTAGTCTGCATGCTGTCTCCAAACAGTCAGGGGACATCAAGTGGACCCTCAGAGAAGGTTCACACACACAGACATCCCTGTTTTCTTACATTTCTAATTCTATTCTGAAATGTGTCTCATTAAATTGTTCTTGGACTTCTTTCAGACCCCGTTATTCAAGTCCCTGTCTACCTCACAGAGTGAGTGACGTGTACACACACACACACACACATGCAAGTACTCATACACATGGAGGACTGAGTGTTTTAAATGAATAGCAAAGTCTTGTGTACTTAATCTTGGGTTAGATAGTTCCTGCTTTAAATAAAAAATGTAACATTATTTTATTCATTTGTACAGCTGCTTTTCTTTTAGAAAACACATTTTGACTCAAACAAAGATATTAGGATGGTATTGGAAAAAGTATCAGTGCTGAAAGAGGTCAGAATCATTTAAATATTTCAAAATAACACTGGTCTGCTGTCTGAATGTTGTTTCTGTAGGCCGGGTTTTCTCCCAGACCCCAATGATGGCAGTTTGTATGTCCTGGGCGGCAAACACAAGGAAGGCCTGATGGTAAACAATGCAGTGTGTGTCTGTTTTTGTGTGTGTGTGTGTGTGTGTGTTTTTGTGTGTCATTCTTCACCGTATGACCCTCCCATTGTTTGGATGTGCCCACAGAAGCTGCCCTTCACCATCCCGGAGCTGGTTCAGTCGGCTCCCTGCAGGAGCTCTGACGGTGTGCTCTATACAGGTGAGGCAGTGTGTGTTCGTGAAACACACACAACACACAACCTTCTCTATTGTTGTGTGTTTGAGGCAGCCGGTTGTCAGAGATGAAAGCGACGAGATGTGTATATATATATATATATATATATATATATATATATATATATATATATATATATATATATACATATACATATATATATCTCTTACCTACTTGTTCATACTTGTGTGTGTTTGTGCTCACGAAGGTAAAAAGCAGGATGTGTGGTTTGTGGTGGATCCTGAGACGGGCGAGAAGCAAACCAGTTTGACCACCTCCTCCTCCGAATCCATCTGCCCGAACACTCCTCTGCTCTACATTGGACGCACAGGTACGTCACTATCTAACAGTTTATTTATGACCGTGAGAAGAATGATACAAGGACACAAATATAAAAGTAGAATACATCGACAAGGTCATAGACAATAATAAACATAGTAGTATATGTCTAGAGGAAGACTCTGTAAGCATCATCGTTTTGTTCATCTTTATTACCCCACAGGGGGAAGCTAGTTTGGTCCAGTGCCACAGACATGAGGACACACTTTAGCCCACAGAAAAACAATAAAGAACAATAGCATAACTTACACAATAAGACCACAACATACTCCAAATGGTCGACTATTTGTCCCGGCCCTCCGATGTGATTGAATGGATGGGTAAAAAAAAAAGTAACAGTGAGAAACGCAGCGTTTTACCCAAAGTTTAACATTTTTTAGAATTAATTTTTAATAGTATTGTCGTGCATCCTGGATTTCTGTTTATGAACGTTGCAACCGTCTTTTTTCCTTCCAGAATACACGGTCACCATGTATGACACCAAGACACAGGAGCTGCGATGGAACGCGACGTACAACGATTACTCTGCTCCAGCTTACGATGAAAAACAGGACTACAGTACGTCTCACTCCAACACATCCTTGCGCACACATTCCCTTGTGGTTGCTTACTCAGCTGGATTACTTTGACCTGATGACACCTTTGCAGATCCGGCTTTGTAAAAGCAAACAGAACAAAACATGCATTTGAGTTCTGTATGTCAAGAACAGGTTTGAGGAGTATTACAGTAGTACTGTATGTAATTAAAGAATACATAATCGTAGAGTCCTTTGACTTTAAAGATCCTCTATACAGGATTCAGAGCATCGACATCGCCGCAAACTATTTTCTCTGTAAAGATATAGTGGGGTAAAGTTTACCCGAGCAGAGAATGACGGCACTCCCCCGTTGTTTGAGTTGTGACCCGAGCTTCTCTGTTCTTTGTCGAGATAGGCGTGCGCGCCTTTCAGTGCATTAGCGCAGGTAGCTCACCACTCTGTGTTCATAGGGCGTTTACAGCTGATAACGCCGCTCCGACCAACGGCTTCGGCGAGAAAGCGGAGCACCCGACCTCCGGTTTCCCCCCTGAGGGAAAATATAGTTTACTTTGTCGGCACTGTTGCCGTTATTTGCACCGTTTGCGCTTTTAGCTGTGAGCATGTTGAGAGCAAAGGGATTACATCCCCGAGGCTCTCAACATTGAATGTAGCACCTTTAACTTTAGATGTTCACCCTGGAGTTGTTTTCAGTTTGTTGGCAAAATATCAAAAAAATCTGTCAAAGGATTTTAGTCAAAGTATCAAGACTCCAGGGGAGAACGAGTGCACTTACTTAAATAAAGCAAAAATCTGGTACATGCGTTACATAATTGTCTGTTAGAGTGTATTCTGATACATATTTTGTTTGAGATATGGATTAAATATTAAAAAGATATAGACAAAATGTATATATATTTAAATGACAGATTTAGAGAATCAAGCAACCTTGGTAGAGCCATGTGAGTATTTTCTAGCTTGATATTTCCATTTTAAACATCCACAACTAACCAAAACCGACCTGTCCCGCCTGTTGCACTTTCAGAGATGGCCCATCTCGTGTCGAGTGGAGATGGTCTCGTGGTGACAGTTGACAGAGAGACAGGTAGGGGGAGGTGTGTGGTTCTTACTATGTGAATATTTGGTCCCCTTTTAATCGATTGCGCTTCTTTACTTCCGCCTCTTCTTCCTCGAGAGACTTTGATGTGCGTTTCTGTCTTCCAGGCGACGTCTTGTGGAGTCAGAACTACGGCTCGCCCGTCGTCGGGGTCTACCTGTACTCCGGCGACTCGCTGAGACACGCCCCTCACCTCTCCCTCGCCATGGAAACGCTGCGCTTCCTCACCTTCTCCTCTGCCAACAAACAGGAAGACGCACACTCGACATTGAAGTGGAGCTATCAGTTTGTGAAAGAGCAAGCCAGCGCACAAGCGCAACTCGTGTAAGAGAGATTGCGAATGCGCCCATGAATTTAATTCAGTTTATTTTGTATAGCCCAAAATCAGAAATTACAAATTTGCCTTGGAGGGCTTTACAATCTGTACACATACGTTCATCCATGAACAACGTAACAGAGTTACAGCACATTCAATGAATATGATGAGTAGTAGGCGTGGACCACGATCCAGATAACCACGATCCATGTCAGCAGAAGAAAGAGCTTTGACAGCGTTGTGATGTTCAGTGGAGCAGCGACGCTTCAGTCTGAAAACATAATCTATCAGAGTGGTAACTAAAAGGCTCTCAGCCTTCACAAAGCTTAACACTTTTCCAATTTCCTCTGACAAACTTCATTTAAATTTAAGTAAGTGACGATACGCTAAGATGTGTCTTCACACACAGAGAGGCCGAGGACTGCTGAGTCTGTTGTTTTCTCTCTGAGGATACCTCAGGCTGTGTTAGATATCACACTCACTCATCCTCTGACTGCAACAACAGAAGCACAATAAGCTGTTGAAAACTGTGTGAAACTGTTGTTTGAGGTGTCTGGTAATATGTTTTAAGGGACAATGCCAGACAATCAGACACTAACATGTATCTTCTGTGCCAATAGTCTAATGAAAAGAAATAGTCTGTATCATCATTTTGAATATGGAAATCCCAAGATCCAATCCGTTATTTCTTGTCCTGAGAGCAATCAATTCACTCCGTTTGATTAAAATCATTGTATAATTTGTTTAGGTATACGAATAAATAATAAATGAATAATTGCTGAGCGAATAACCTGACTTTGTTTTCTCTTTCAGACCCACTCTCTATGTAGGAAAGCTGGACTCCCACCTCTACGCCTCCACTTCCCTCGTCCACCATGGAGTCTCGTTAGTGGTGAGTTTAAATATGTAATGTTTTTTTATCACATAACTGCATTCACACATACTCCGTTTCCTTATTAATCCAAGTCATGCATCTGTGTTAACAGACGACTATTAGTTATTACAGTGTATGAGTGTAGGAGATCAGGTGGCCGATTGCTGTTTCGTGACCCGTTTGTGCTTCTTGTTGCCGTGGCAGCCTCGGGGACTGACCTTGGCTCGAATCGAGGGTCCAGTGACGGCCGGAGTGACGGTCAGTGAGCGAGGGGAGTGTGACATCACGCCGTTCACTGATGTGCGCTATCCACCAGGAAGCACTAACAGCCGGAAAAACCACTGGCTGCTAATAGGTAAATACACACACACACACACACACACACACACAAACACACACACACACACACACACTGGATGTCATCCAGGAGTATTAGAAACGTTTTGGCTGACTTAGTTTGTCTAACTAAACAATTCTATGTATTTCACAACTAAGATTTTCTTCCAGCCATAACAAACTTTAATATGTTTATTCTGTAAAAAGTGTTTCCAAACCACAGAGTCATTATCATGATTCTGTTTTTCTTGTGAAATTAGTTGAGTAATGTTAAGAATGTTAACTTTAAAATACAATGTGCAGTTTGCCGGCCTTTGAGCAGAGAAGCTACTGGTCACATGAGAATATAAGTCATTTTCTTTTTGAAACGTTTTACTTATGATATTGTTTCACATTGTAAAACATATGATTATGATATATATATACATATATAACACAATGAGTTCCACATACATACATGAATGAAGAACTTCAAGCAAAAAGCAAATAAGAAAAAAATGAGGCAATGGGATGATCAGTAAATCAAATGCGGGATTCTCAATAAAATATTGCACACGGTACATACAATAGTATCCATACAATATAACAATAAGAAGATGTGCCCGCAGTTGGACAGTTTTCCTGACGCCCATATTCTATATGGGCCTTTTCCCTTGTTGCCAGCCAGATCTTTAGGCGGTAGGTATCATAGAGGTATCATCATGGAAAAGTCCAATGTTGATTCTAAACCTCAGGGTTTCTGAGGTGATTGGTTCTACTTCCTTCCAGAAAACATGAGCATGATCACGCATGATTTATCCACATTCCCTGCAGCAGCGTTCCAGTTTGTTTAGACTTCTGTTTGGGAGAGATAAAAAACGAAAATCAAGTTTTTGCAACAGAAGTCACTCCAGGCCCGTGACTTGGTGGAGGACGACTGTGTTTCCCGGGCATTCAGCCACATATCTTCAGTTATTTCAATGTCAAGTTCTTTATTTATTTTTTCCCCCACTTTGTGTTCAGCATGAAAGCAGTAACTGTGGCTAAAGAAGAAAGGTCACAATATTCTCTCAAAACTTAAATATTTCTTATATTTATTGACTGGAGAAAAGAACTTGAAACGGCTCTGAAGGCTTTATATCTGTATGTTTTTAGGTCATCACGAGCTCCCTCCGTTGGCTCACACCACCATGCTGAGGGATTTCCCAGTGGGCCTGCAGCGGTCTGGTGAGGCGGTCATCCCGCCTCGAGCTTCTGCCTCGCCGGCCTCCTACTACCACCAGCGCTACGTGAGTCACAGCTCCACATCACAGTCAGTGAATTACAGCAGTGATATCAGACAGTAATCCTCTTCTTTCATGTTGTTACTGTCTATCATAGCAGCTGTTCCACAGACCGAAGAACTGATGTGATAAACTACTTAATACCCCTCTATCATCCACTTTCATTGTAAACTAATTTACAGACGAGAATGACGACAAACACAGATAAAAACAAGTCGTTGAACCTCATTATAATTTCATTGTTTCTCATATTGTGTCCTTCAGCTCCAGGCAGTTGCCGATGGCCATAGGGAAACTGATGCTCACAGAGGAGGGGTCGATGGGAGGTCAACGGGACCGGCCCAGAGGCCGGCCGCTGTGATGCCTGTCTATATGACTCAGGACCGTCTGACTCTGGCCGTTCTGACGCTGCTGCTGGGAGGATGGCTGGCCTTCGCGCTCACTTACCCCGTTGTGAGTTTGTGTTTCATGTCTGTCTGGTTAGATGCATGTGCTTTTAACCCTTATGCGTCTCTTTAAAAATAAAATAAAGGTGACTGATGTTTTCAGAGGACAAAAATGTCACGTCAAAAAACGGTCCTAAAATGATATATTGATAATGTTTTCAATCTTTTTTAAACCAACTCCAGTCCTGATCATAACTTCCAAATATTCATTCTTTTTCAGAAATTAAACCCTGTAAATGAAAATAACAAAAATAGTATTATTTTATTTTGTATACTATGTGGCGGTGCTACAATATGAGTCTGTACAGGCTACACAGTTTATTATAGGAGCTGAGGTTGAACTTCTAAAAACAAAACGCACACTGTTGCAAAATGTATGCCATATGCATTCACACAGCCAAATTTAAAAGCTAAAAATGTCCCGAGGGATGCTTGTGGGTTTTTAAAATGCAGTTTAAGATTACGTTTTATTCTCAAAGATATAAACAAATGGAGGAAAACTGCTCCAATATCAAGCAATAGTGATGGTACAAGCAGGAGAATAGAGGTATTCTGTGGAGTTCTACTTTTTCTACAAGTGGATCCCTGTTTGGTTTATTTCGTGCACGCTTCCAAGGATGCACGTGCATGCGTGTGCCCAAATGACTGATAGATAGAAGGTCCTGCAAATGGTTTAACACTATTCCACTGATCAGGTTGATTACGTGGCGGAAACACTACAAAATATGGACATATGATATCATAATTTTTCAAAAGTGCTACGCTCCTGTGCGCAGATGCACTATGCTTAGATTCAAGATATTTTTATTGTCATATGCACAGATAACAGGCAGTTATTCTGTACAATGAAACGCTTATTTTGCTGGGTCCTCCTAACACAGAATTACAATAACTTTAAGAAAAAGAAGAAAAAAAACTTAATGAAAAAATATATAAATAAAAATAAGGCACAAAATATAGTGACAGTATTGCACAAAAATATGAAACTCAGTGTCTCATATGAAGACAATCATGTCAATATTTGTAAATGCATGCTTTAATCATTTTATCTAAGTGAGCAAAATGTGTTACAAAAATCATGCTCATGGTGCAACATTAACCCTAATGCACCGTCTTCCTGTTTTCAGTTCTTTATATAGTTTAATAATCTTACAAATCTCTCTCAAAGAGGAGCTCCTGTTCAATACTGATCTCTCAAACTGCATCTTCTAACAGCGTTTCCTGTGATCTGTGCCTGTGTGTGTTTCCCCAGCGTGCAGCTCATCAGCTGAAAGCTCAAAGGCAGCTGGAGGAGGCTTTCGAGTCTCGTCTCCAGCGCATGCAAACCAACATGCAGACGGTGACCTCGGTTTCTTCAGACGCGACCCTTTCCACTGACACAAACCTCTCCAGCGGTAAGTAACGTCCCCATTGAGCTTTTGTTCCCTGTATTTAATGACCGTCGGGTCCAGTTCAATGCTTAAACAGTTTCCTTTGCATTGCACTTGAGAAATGACGGATTATTAACATGAATAGTGTTGAAGCAGCAGGTTTTCTCAAAGCTTAGAAATCTTGAATATATTATTCACACTTTGATCAAACTGGGTACCGAAAGAAATACACTATCACACTGCTAATCTTTACTGTTCTGTATCCAGACTCTCCGCCTGCTTCAGCCGACCCCCCACCTAGTCCTCACGCTCAAAGCGGCGGCCCCTCAGATGTCGACACAAATGGCACAGCTGGAAACAAATCCACAGCAGGTAACATTTTAACATCAAAATACTTTTATTTCATTCTGCGCCTCAGCACTAAGATAAAATGAATATCTCGCTGCTTCATTCTTCCTTCCTAGGTCCCTCAGAAGGAAGCAGTGAGGAGGTGCAGGTGGGTAAAATCTCCTTCACGCCGTCTCAGGTGCTCGGACACGGCACCGCGGGAACCTTTGTCTTCAGGTAAAGTGCAGGTGTACTTTACATGTCATTTTCAAACATATATAAACATAATATTGATTCCTCACCATTCATGCAGAATTTGTTTATTACCACTTTTATTTGGTTACTTTTTTGTTTGCTGGCATCTGAACACACCATCAGAGAAACAGTTTTCTATAAGTATATGCATTTCTAATAATCCCTGCTTGTAACTGCATACTTCCTGAAAATAGTATGTTAAATATATTATACAGCATAAAAAAAGCTGCATTTCTTTACCAACAACCGACTTAATTTCTTATATAAACTAAATTGTTCTGATGCACATACAGTACTCTGTATAATATGATGGCCCTCTGTTTTTGGGGACTTTAGGGGTAACTTTGATGGACGGCACGTGGCGGTGAAGCGAATACTGCCGGAGTGTTTCGAGGTGGCAGAACGGGAGGTGCAGCTCCTCCGAGAGTCGGACACTCACCCGAACGTCATCCGATACTTCTGCACAGAGAGAGACCGCCTCTTCACTTACATCGCCATCGAGCTGTGCGCTGCCACCCTGCAACAGGTCGGCACCGGAGGGTTGACTTCCTGTTATTGTTATCAAGGAGTCATGTCGCACTGAATGTCTTTTTAAAACGACACCCGTTAAAGGCTCCGAACAGCCACTCGGGTGTTTTCAGTTAATCTGGCAAATAACACCTCAGGAATGTGTGGGCGTGTCTAGACTGTAAGTGATTGACATCTACCCGAGTCTCCTGTTGGCTTTGCTGCACCTTTTAGTGCTCTTTTGAATCCCCATTAGCTTCCACACCAGCGGTTTCTAATCTTTATGTGGTCCACGTTAAGTAAAAACAAACACTGACAACATACACACACACACACGCATAAAATAACGTATCTAAAGTCAAAGCAATCATAATATCCATTACCGTGAACAATTCATGTGCAGATGTTGTCAGTGAGTTGCAATACCAAACACAACATGGTGGCAGGTGTTATTCCTTTTGTGTGGTCCCCCTCTTTAGTCTCAGTGTTGTTGTTTGTTTGTAGATATTTCTTCTGATTTGTTCAACATGTATAAGTAATGAGTTCCACTGACTGGAGGCTCTTTAAATGAGTTTTTCAGTTGATTTGTTTTTGGCAAGGAAGTGGAAGACGGCCCACGGGGACTTTTCTAGATGATTATGCGTTAGACCTGCCTGTAAGTCTGGTTTACCGCCTATGATTGCTTTTCTGGTAAATATTAGAAACCATGACTTAAAAGAGCAGTGAAGTCTATTTAGTGTGAGCAAGTAGTTTTTTTATATTTTCTTTTTGCAGCACAACCATACCAGAACCTGTGAGATCGGCACCTTTATCATTCTTATTGGTCGATGGGGATTTGGGACGTCAATTCCCATCAAAGCGTCGCTCCACGTTCAACCTTAGCAGAATTCTAAGCAGTCAGACTAACTAAAAACACCTGTGTGGGTGTCCACGGGTTTTAATAACACAAATAACGTAATGTGTTTTGTATGTTTTTTGTGTGTCTGTCTGCAGTACGTGGAGGATCCGTCTTGCTTTCCTAAGCTGAATCCGATAACTCTGCTGGGACAGACCATGTGTGGCCTCTCACACCTCCACTCACTCAACATAGGTCTGAGATCGACACACACACACACACACACACACACACATATAGACTATACATGTACACATACACACACCGTATGTTTCTAAATGATTTCCCCCAGAAACAGATGGCACTTCAGTGCTGCTTAACTTTGACACTTATTTTTCTCTGTGTCTCCTCTCCCTCTTTCTGAAAAATCTATATTTCTCTCCATCGTCTCTCCCTCCAGTCCATCGTGACCTGAAGCCGAGAAACATCCTCCTCTCTAGTCCCAGTGCGCTGGGTCGGGTCCGAGCGCTCATCTCTGATTTCGGACTCTGTAAGAAGATCCCAGACGGTCGGTGCAGCTTCTCTTTGCGGTCAGGAATACCAGGAACCGAAGGGTGGATCGCCCCTGAAGTACTGCGGGATACTCCCGGCAACAAACCGGTAACATGAGCACATATTAATGTATATTTCACAGTGAGGAAAAAAATTAATAGATGATAAAACATGAGCATAAGGTTCTGTGATCCAGTTTTTAAGTAGACAATTTGAATGAGACATGGACAAAATGAAGTTTAAAAAAATGATTTAAACCTTTTAGATAGAGACGAGTATTTTGTTAGTATTTTTACAGACACATTTCATTTATGTTCTCATCCGGTGTTTCTCCTCTTCTCTGCGCAGACGGCGGCGGTGGACGTGTTCTCGGCAGGCTGCGTGTTCTACTACGTGGTCAGCAGGGGGCAGCATCCCTTTGGGGACTCATTAAGGCGGCAGGTCAACATCCTGTCAGGAGAATATTCACTCTCACATTTTATGGAGGACATACACGGTGAGAGCGGCCTCTGAGCGCTACGTCTTTACTGGCTTCAGTTCAAACCCTTTTTTCTGCAGAATTAAAGTTCAGTGAAGTCCGGATGTCAATCACACCTCAACAAGCCAACGTCTTTGCAAATATCCTCAGTGTTAAGGTTTTTTTTCTCGTAGATAGAGCTGTCTCTCAGGACAAATTCCTGAAATAATATAGTTTACATGCAATTTTCAGACATTACCGTAATTGCGAAGCAATAATAATCACAACAATCTGCTGTGAATTGACATGAAACCCTGATCCCTGTTTCTCCGTCAAATCAGACGACGTCATAGCACAGGATCTGATTGAGCAAATGATCAGTGCCGAGGCGGCGGCGCGGCCCTTCACCGCCTGTGTGCTCAAACACCCGTTCTTCTGGACCCCCGAGAAGCAGCTGCTCTTTTTCCAGGTGTGTTAAATCTGTTCGGACACGGAGACACAAACCAAGCTTTGTCTCTCTTTGATTAGTTAAATGTATTTGATTTGGGCAAGTTAAAGTAGCATCATACATGTAGGCACAGATTCACTGGAGCCTTCTGGTTTAAAATGTCCTATTTGGTGTGCGTACGCAGGACGTGAGTGACCGCATAGAGAAGGAACCAGCAGACAGTGCCATCGTGGTCAAACTGGAGACTGCAGGGAGAGCAGTGGTTCGAACCAACTGGAGGATGCATATCTCTGTGCCTCTGCAGACAGGTACGCGCATCACATGGCATTGCTGCACTCTTTGCACCTGTGCAGCATGACACAGGTCTGTAATCTCCCTGTGGTGCGTTGCAGACTTGAGGCGGTTCAGGACATATAAAGGAAACTCGGTCAGAGATCTGCTGAGAGCCATGAGGAATAAGGTCAGCACGCTCACCGAAGCACTTTCATGTATTTCCACACAAGCAGTCCCACTCTGACGCCTGTATGTTGACGCGTTACAGAAGCACCACTACCACGAGTTGCCACCGGAGGTGCAGGAGACTCTCGGCGAGCTGCCCGAGGGCTTCGTCGGCTACTTCACCTCGCGGTTTCCTCGCTTACTGTTGCACACACACGCTGCTCTGCACATCTGCTCCCACGAGAGACTGTTTCACCCCTACTATCTACCGCCCAACGCCAACCCGCAATAACATGACCCCCCCCGCACACTTATGCCCTGTACACACACTGATGTACTTTATTGTGAGCAACAGAAACAGTGCCACTTTATTGCTTTTGTAAAGCCCACACTGTTTTTTTTGGTGTGAAAACGTTTTTATATGGCTTGAGTTGTTTTTATAGATTCATTTTATTTTTCTGCAGCTGTCGATCAGGAAACGGTTTTATGGTTAAATGAGAAAGCGCTCAAGAGTGCACACCTCCACTAAAGCTGCACACATTATTTATATGAATAATAAACAATGTTTTTAAACGACATCGTAATGCGCGACTCCATCAGACCTGTTGTATTGAATTACATGCAATAGTGTTGTCGTCAAACAACTGCTGTAGAAACATGGCGGTGCAACATGGGGAACTCTGTGTAGAGGATAAGAAGAGCTCAATTTAAGCCAATAGTTTCAGGTGATCATACACAAATGATAACATAGTTATGACTATTATATTCCATTTCTGCTGATAAACCTCCAGCATTGCAACACACTGATCCTTTAAAGTTGTTTTAATTTTTTTAATTTACTGGCTAATTGATAGAGAGAGAGGAGTATGAAATGCAACAATGTTTTTTTTTTTTAGATAATGTTATTTAATATTACACTAAACTAAAAGGAAAATGCAATTTTTAAGCCGTCCAATTCCGTCTGATTTGGTTGACACGAGCATATTGTGGAAGGTGACGTTCACCCAATAGCTCTGGAGTCCACAGACCATAGAGGAGGTGCGCCGGCTTGGTCCCAGCACTGTAGGGAGCACAGACACGGGACAGCAGGGTTTATAAAAGATGAAGCTTGTGTTGCTCTAACGAGGCTTTCTATCATAGAATAAATCTCTGCTCTCCTTTTATCCCGTTACACAGTTTACTTCTGTTGCTGCTGTGCTTCTCTCAGCTCCTCTGTAGGAAGTGCCAAAGACTCCACAATATAATGTTTTTGTTTTTCTGTATTTGATATGTGTCCGGATGTAGCTCCACTGACTGAAGAATGCACTGAGCCTTGTTTCTCTCTAAAAGCAGTACACGAATAGTCAAATATCAAGTTCTGGGGAAATCCCGAATGGGTGCAGGTGATAACGCAACAATGAGAACTACATCATTTGACAATTTCTTTTTTTGATATTTCCAACAGAAATGTAATATATTGTATCACTCCTGAATGTTGGCATTGCTTGAGCTTTTGTTCCTCTCAAAATGATACTGACTGCTCTCAGAGATACAAGTGTCTACCTGTAACTACTGGATGAAGGTTTTTCATTGGTCTGCAGTAGAATGAATGATGAAAAATCCAAACTTTTGTACTTTTTTGTGAATGAGTGAATTAAACTGACGCTTTGGGTGTGCCAAAGAATTAATGAATCAAGTCTTGTTGTTATTTTTTTTAGTTATTACTCTTTCCCGTTTCAATACAAATAGGTTCACATTACTTGAAAGAAGAAACGTATGAGACGATGGGTAAGACTTGAAAGTAAAACTTAAAATGCTTATTTTAGGCACGGATAATACATGATTCCTGCAGAACATGAACACACAACTTTTGATGATCTGGTGGGAAGGACTGCTGGAAAGACATGACCTATGATAATCAGGATTTAGAACAATATGAATCACATATCATGACAGTTGTGGGGTTGTTTTAAACAGATTAGCTGAATTTAGCTGCTTTTTAGTGTTTATGAATAACTAATTACATTACCCCTAAAATCGTTCACAATGATTATTGCTTATTTAGTCATACATATTTGATATTAAAGAGAAAAGAAAGATACATAAATGTATTCTCGACAGGAGAAAAAAAGATTAATGTAAAATAATTTGAATATTTGTCCCTCTCAGAGAATTTTTTTTCATTTAATCAGGTGAGTCATTAAGAACAAATTATCATTTACAATGGCGGCCTGGCTTTTAAAATGTACAATATTAGATTAAATATTCATGACATCAAATTACCATAGGTATATGAAATCATGGAGATTTTGTGAGAACATGATATCAACTGCATATCAGACGACAAATACTGTGAGTATTGTCTGTAACAGGTTTACAAAATCCACTTCTACGTTGTCCAGTTTGTCCTCATGAGATAAAAAGTCTCCACTTCCTCTTCTCAAGCTTGAGGTTTAGTTTAGTTTTAGCCGACTGCACCCGAAGGATAACATTTCTTACCTTTAGCTGAGAAAGATTTATATAACATACTACAATCAGAAGAGAATATTCAGGGATATTGAGCTGTGTCACAGTAGAGCTGCTACAGAATTGACTAGATTTGATTAAACTCATATTTTACAGTGATCAACGGTAACCGGGAGATAAATTAAAGTCTTAATTGTCGTATAGTTGTCTCAGGTGGAGAGAAAAGCCTCATGCTGTTCATGTTGAATTGTAAGAATAATGGGGCTTGCATGTAATTGAAAGAGTAAATGATGCATTATTAATGAGGCACTCTGAGACATTAATTACGCTACGTGAGACCTGACATTTGAAATTGGATCTGTTTCTTCTTCTCTACTCCGTAAAACAACAACTTTAACACAACCTGAGCTTACTTTTCCTCCTGCCAGCCAGATGTCAAAGACTGTAACAGCTGGAATACATTCACTCAAAACCTTTAATTCATGTGGAAGACATAAACTGGATTGAACAGTCGTGTCCTGATGACCAGGGTCATGCTGCTCAGTTTCATCATGAAAGAGCCTGACTTACTCGTGATGACACATTCACTGACGGGAACACAGAGGGAAGTATGTTGAATTGATTGTGAGTGCAGCCAAGATGTATGATGACTCACTCAACATCGAGCTAAAGTGTTTGCAGAAGTATATTCCTCCAAAACTACTGCACTCATATCACGTCTTTGTTTCCAGAAAGAGAGTATTAGATTGGTTATTTTATGTCAATCTCATTATATTTTATGCTCTTCTCATGCATTTTCTATTTAATTGTAGTCTATCCCAAACCTTTCCTCTATTAATATATTTTTATATATTAACTGTAAACTATAACATTATTTTTTCATGAAATGTGCCAAACAATTGCATTAATATTTAAGTTTGTTTGAATGTTACAAGATAAAAGATGAGTTTGAGAGGGAGTGCAGCGTCACTGTAGCCTAAAATGTTAACATGCATTGCTCCTGTCCCACCAGCAGAGGGAGACATGCGACTTCCAGTAAAGCGTGAACGTATGGAGGGGAGATGCACAAACAATGGGTTTAACTATTTAATTAAACGTTTACATAAGTTCAATTTAATTGTTGTAAAAAGCATAAAGGAAAAGTTTTACGATTATGTAAGTATGCATGTGTAGTTGTGTTTATCGTCGTCTATCTGTTGTGCTCATTAAGAAGCAATCTGCCCTGGAGGCTCTGCAGTGAGAGAGAAAACACATCCTGCAGAGCCGATTAGATGCCAGACATCACAAAGTTGATTCCGCTGTCAGTGTGAACTAAAACAGAAGCGTTTTAATGACGTGGCGGCCCCGCGCTCCAGAGATGTGTCATCAAATCATCAGCTAATGAGCCACTAGTTGTTTATACCTCACTGTATGATTCAACCGTTTGGTTTGTGTGTGTGTGTGAGTGTGTGTGTGTGTGTGTGTGTGTGTCACGGACAGAAACCGAGGGAGTACATGGCTCATTATTAAATATCAGAGTTCAGACGTAGGTCCAATCAAAACCGCCTTAGGGAAACATCAGCTTAACCAGAGTCATGAGACCCGATTCACTCACACACATGCAGGCGGGTACACACTCAGACCCTCACACACACACACACACACACACACACACACACACACGCTGCTATACAGATACGGTATAGTATGGTGGCACTCAAGTCTTTGTATACTAGACTAGGCAACATGCATTTCTTATTCCAGTTATAGCTCTAATATCTATTACTCCTCTATTATAATATGAATACAGAGTACAAATACAGAAAGGCCACATCTAAGTGTGTGTGTGTGCTTGCTGACTAAGCAACCGGGTTCGGCTAGTGTTACAGCGAGGCCTTGCGTAATAGTTGCTAGAGCGTTGCCAAGCGATTGCCACACGGCTGCTGTGGTGTTGCTCTATATTTCCAACTTGGGTTTTTTTTGGTGGTCGTTCAGAGTCCTGGCACGATGCACACGCTTGTTTGTGGTGGTCCGTTGTGTGTTTAGAGGCGGTTGCTAGGTGATTTCTGTGGTCTTTGGGGTGGTTGTGTTGATAAGAAGTGAATGCGTTTTCTTTTTTCTTTTAGGGGTATAACTGTCAGACTCATATTGTTTTTTGGGTCTTGTGTGTTTAAAGGAGTTGCTACAGTGTTTTGGGTGCTACGTGTATTCTGATTGGTTGATTGGGTATTGTGCTGGATGGTCGCTATGGGGTAACTTTCTTTGGTTTTGTCTGTGAAAAGAAGAGGAGATGGACTTTTTGATTCTACATTTTGACACATATTGTTTTTACTTGGTACAGAGTGGGGCAGCCGAAGATTTCTGGATGAGTAAGAATTCATCGTGAGGAGTAATGTAATCAATCTGTGAGTAATGTAATACATCTGTGAGCCAACTACCAACTACAGGGTGGTAGGTCATGTGACACCATGTCCAAAACACACCCAGTTGTGTTGTATACCTGCAGGAAGCACGAAAGAAAGATGCTGTGGATGGGAACTGACCTTTTATAGTTTTTAATCAGCGGCGAAAGAGGAGATTAAGGTGATGTGTCTTTGTTTTGTCAATTTATGTTTGAGGAGAAATGTAATCTTTGTTTTCCATGTTTTCTGTTGTGTGAACATTGTAGTTTTAAATCTAAATTCATTGATTTATTCCACACAGAAAAAATATCTGCAGTTGAAGGCTCATTAACACGGAAACATTTGTGCAATTGGTGTCCAAACTAATTATAAGGGGATTCAAAAAGTAAAACCTCTAAAATAGAAATGAAATCACTTCGGGAACAATTAAATATTTCAATGAAAATCAACGTTTCAGGGAAGCACGTTGAATTAAACTATCCTGCTTTGTTAATTAAGTATATTCAATTAAACACACTCACACACATATAGGCCACACACACACACACACACACACACACACACACACACACACGGTGTGGTGCAACTCAAGGACAAAATGTCCCGGGTCCCTCTATAAACGAAGGCTTCCTCATGTTTCAGAGACCACTGGGGATATATTTTTCTGCTCCCTGCTTTTTCCTCTCATCTCCTTTGTAGGATACCGCGGGAGGCTGGTTTGGGTTTCTCTGATGTGTGTGTCTATGTGTGTGTGTGTGTGGGTGTAGAGGGAGGGAGGGAGGGGGCGACTGAAACAGGCGGAGGGATGTCGTTCTTACAGTCTCTCCATTTTGGGATCAGGACAGGAAGTGGGCGCAACAGAGGAAACATGACCTCTCTCCCTCCTCCCTCCCTCTATCCTCTTACTTTTTCTTGTATTCTCTCTTCCTCCCTTTGTCCGTCCCTCCCCCAGTCCGTGCCTTCCCATTCACAGGGTCATTTCTGCCTTTTTTTTTGGGTTGCAGAGATCCCGTACACGCTGTCGCTCGTGTTTGTGTGTAGACCTTGAATTACATTCTACTGGCTTCCTGTGTAAGTAAATCTATGCTAACCAGTGACTTCTAAAACAACGCTAAACACTCTGGTGGAGTTGTTTCTGGGCTCCCTCCCTCTCTCTTGAGACTTGCAGCCTGTTATGTATCAGAGCTCCTCTGATTAAAAGCCAAAGCAAAGGTCAGACTCTGCTGGGTAACAGAGATATTGCCAGACTTCAGCTCTACTGTTGTGCCCAGCGGTGTGATAGCTGATGAGCATCATGTTACATTATGTGGAGTGAAAGCCTATACAGTGAGACTGCAGGGCTTTACATCAGTGCTTATCGACTCCCCACTTCTCGTGTTCATAAAACTGCCCCAGGACATTAGAAAAACATGCTTGAATTTATTTTTCCTCTCCTTCATGAACTCAAAATTATGAATCCTCTGCCTTCTCCGTCCTCTCTTCTAATCTTCCTACGCACAAAGTCCTGACCTCTCGCCTTGCCGTGTACACACTCAAACACACGCAGACGCCCACACTGAGAAAATAAAGAAACAGCATGTCAGCAAACGGCAGTGTATTTCACCACAGAGCACAAAGCCAAGGCACTGGGAAACAAAACAAAAAAACCCGACAAAAGCAGAAGACCTCCCTCTTCTTGTTCTGCTCGACTTTTTTTTTCTCAAAGTCTGCCGTTCATTTCGTTCGTTTCATTTTCCCAGACGTTTTTTTCCTTTCTGGTTGTTTTCTCTCGGATCCGCATCCAGTGCAATGACGACACTTACAAAATAAAAAAAATAATTGCGTGAGTGGTAAAGGTAGGTTAGTTAACGACAAAATGTTACAGCAACGTTACAGTTACAGTGATACTGTTAGACAGAGTGGTGTTCGTATTGTCAGGTTACCACGTTACACACAGTGTCAGTCAAATACTTACAGTATTCTATGTACAATATGTATGAACATGCACAAAAAAGGGCCTTTAGTCACTATGCAAACACACACAAATACATACAAATGACACAGTTTAATACAGTATTATAATAATAAGGCGTGTGGAAGTGCTCATGATCCGCCTCATTCCCCTCCAGGCCTTTTGGGCTTAATACTCCGAGTGGGAGGAGCAGCCCAGCTGTGTCCTACTGCTGCGTACCAAATCATGCAAGTGTAAATTCTCCGCTTGACAACATGTAAACTGGTTGGAAGGATGTGGGTTGAAAGGATTTTGAAGATGCATGTTTCTGGTTGGCTGGCAGGTATCCTTAAAATCACAGCACGGGACATCTGAGAGCGAGTTCTGGTCAACAGTTTAATAGCGACTTTTTCTTTATGCTACATTACCAGCTGGTGAAATAGGGCCGCAACTAGTGATTGTTTAAATGCTTTCTCTGTGGACACTTTATTAGGTACACCTTTTTAAATATTTGGGAGGACCCCCCCCTTTAAATCCAGAACAGCCTGAATTATTTGTGGCATGCTTTCAACGAGGCGCTGGAGACATTGTACCTGATGAAGTGGCAACCGAGTGTCTTATCAGCTAAAAGTGGGTTTGAGTGAACTAAGTTGCCGGCTGTAAAACCAAAACAAGGAGCTGAAAGACACTAAAACGTTCTTTAAAGCTGAGGGGAACTACAGAGTCAAGCGATAATTCCCTGTGTGTTCGACCCCTTTCACATTAAACAGTCATTTTCTTTTGATGGTTAATATGAAAATATTTAAAACGTCAGAAAATCGCCTGACAAACAGTCCAAAATTCAAACATATTCACCTCACAGTGATGTAACACAGGAAAAACAACCAGCAAGCTGTCGCATTTGAGAAGCTGGAAGCAGCATGTTTGCTTGATAAATGACAATCAATTGATTATTAATAAATGTTGCCCACTGACTAATTGATTAATCAAGTAGATATTGCTGCACTAGACCTAAACAAACGTTATAAAAAATACTTTTTTTTCTATGGTAACTCAAAGGTGTATAGAAAATACCAGAATAAACAGATTGTGTCTCATCTGCATAAGCGTTTTTGTTCAATCTGGTGTGTTTGACTTGTTTTTGGGTAATCTCCTCGGGAGACTTCCCACTGCGACTGCTACAGAAGTCCAAAATGGCCGCCGGCAACATGGTAACTAGGTCATTTACAGTTCAACCCTGTTGTTCTCTGCTCTTCCCTTCACGTTTGGAGAACAAAAACTATTAGTGGAGCCGCATCTCGTAAAAGGGATACTTAGCATACACCTCAAGTTCAGTTCAGGCTACTGTGGTACTTCTACTGGGGATGTTGGCGGGAAATAGAAGAAAGGCATTGGGCTACAGATGGACCATAATTTAAGCAGGACCAGGGGCGGTGTGTCTCTGTGTTTCTTCAAACTAAAAAGAGTCTCTAATTTGACTGTCTCCTGTGTCTGCTGGAGAGGGAGGAAACGAACAGTCCGTCTATTGTGCCACAGAGGAGAGTTGTAGGATGAGACTGCTTATCTGCAGCTGTTCATCTCTTCTATGATGACGGGAGTAATAAACACAAGTAGGGGCGGGGAGGCAGCACATCAGGAGAGAACTGGGAGCATGAGAGAGACTCATCTTTTTCCTCTGTTAAAGTTCACTGACAGGGGAAAAAAACACTAGTGCAACCTTATCACATAACACAGCATATGACCAGTATGAGCCCAAACCCTCACCCCTCTCCCTCCGTCACGTGGACACGAGGACGAGGCATTCTTCAACTCCTAACTTTCCTCAATCCTTCTTCTCTCATCTCACCCGGCAGCAGTCTGACTTTTATGTTTAGCGACAGGGTTGTCAATAGTCATATCTATCTATCTATATTTATATATATATATACATACATATATACATCTTAAAAAAAAGAAAAAAACACTTTCAGTGCTCATGCCATGTAGTTGGTGCTTTTCTCTATTTTTAAAAACCGTCTCTAACCTGTATATGAAGGGGAGAACACCACAGCTACAAGGGGGTGACTGTCTTTCCAGCACACACACATTCATACAGGTTATATTTAGGGTATTGTCCTCTACGACCCTCACAGTTTCCACAGGGGCCAGCGGGCCCAGAGTCACTTCAAGGCTCCACCGGTTCAGAGATCAGAGTTCAGAGTTCAGTTAAATCCACCGACTTCTCCACAGGTCAGTGTTAATATGCGCTTGTGGGCTGCTGCGTCCTCCGGGCCCGGGTCCATGGCTGGTTTTCACAGTTTACAGTCGGAGAAGCCGTCGTCTGCAGCCCCGAAGGTCACTGCAGCATGATATCTTTGAGGTTTTCCTGCAGGATGGTGTCTTTGACGGCGTGGAAGACAAAGCGGATATTTTCTGTGTCCACCGCGGTGGTGAAGTGGTGGAAGAGCGGCTTCCCCCGGTTTCTCCTCTTACGGCTGAACGACTGCACCAGGAACGCCTGGGAGGAGCAGAGCAGAGAACACCTCAGTAACCGGAGAGAAAGTCGATCTCTCTGCAGGGGTCAGCTGGTTTCCAATCTGCTTTTTTTACACGTGTGCATGAAAAAGACTTTAGGCAGAGAAAGATCAAGTGTGGGGCAGCAGGGCGACAGGGAAGAGATTATTAAAAGTAACAATGCATCCACATATACAGACTATTTTCATCCAAATAAATAATAATAACCAAGAAAAAAGGCACGCCTCACTGCACCCCCACTGCACCCACTCCACTAATGTTTTAGGAGGCCTTGTATTGTGTTACTACTACATTTAAAATCAATAAGAAGTGAATCCCAAGCAATGGAATTGCCTGCTGCGTGTATGCGACAGATTATTACAGTGCATGCGGGACGGGAGTGTTGAGCCTGTCAATCCAAGACATCTTAACCCTCCATCCTCTCTTCGTTTCATGAAAAGGTTAAGTCTCATCAGAGGAGCTGATATTCAAAAAATGTCTTCCAGACTGACTGAGTTTGAGAGTGAAACTCTGCAGGGCGAGAGTAACTCCACGATGCGGCACCCTTTTCAACTGATTTGTATTTTTGCAGCTGAGCAGCCGACTGGAACACACACTTGCTGTCTTTGTTTGGATTAATGGGATTTCTTGAGTGCATGTAAACACACTGATGAATGAGAGGCTGTGTTAGTGCGTAAAGTGTGTAACGCTCATTTCCGCCATGTATACGTGTGAGCGTATGCAAGCGTAGCCGGGTCATAAACCGTGGGAGGAAAAGAAGCAGCAGCGGCAACATAATGTGAAGTGAGTTGATTCTCATAATGTTTGACAAACGTTAAAAACCTCTTAGTTTTCAGTGTGTGTGTGTTTACCTGTACGTCCTCTAGCCTGCGTGGGTCTCCTCTGAACTCTGGGAAGTTCTTGCGGATGTCCACCGTGCGGATCTTTTCCACCAGCAGGTCTGTTTTGTTGAGGAAGAGGATGATGGACACGTTGAGAAAGAGCTTGTTGTTGACGATCGTCTCGAAGATGTTCATGCTCTCCACCAAACGGTTTGTCCTTCGATCCTCCATCAAGACCTGGAATCGCACACACACACACACACAATTATCCTTTTTTTGCTTTTTCAGGTTTTATCTGAGCACCAATTAAGGATTCAGTCGTCATCATATGACTGTTGATGTGAACCGGAGCCACGGCTGAGGGAACAATCACGTTCCCTCAGCCGACCACAAAGAGAGCTTTGTGTAAATCTCAGAAGTTGTCTCTCTGAAGCTTCCTGTTCAAGTTATAATTCTTAAAGTTGAGAGACTAATGACCAGGCTTGTCTGACTAACTGCATGAAGACATCGAAGCTACGTGATCGGAAATGTGCTCGAATGTTACCTGATCGTACTCTGACGATGAAACCATGAAGAGTATCGACGTGATCCCGTCGAAACACTGAAACCACTTCTGCCTCTGGGACCGCTGCCCTCCGACGTCCACCATCTTGAACGGGATCTTCTTGATGATGAAGTCGTGCTCCACGATGCCTTTCGTCGCCTTCCTCGCAAACAAAATGTCCTGCTTGCTCGGGATGAAGTTCTGAAGAAGAGGAGACGAAACTTTTCGTTAGACGTTATAAGAGGTGGAGAGATCCAAAGTGCACGTGAGATTCAACGAGCCGCCGTGACTCACCAGTTGACCAATGCGATCCAAGCTATCCAGGAAGTATTTGACCGACTCGCTCTGCAGACAGGAAGAAAGGAAAACCCATCACAGAATGCAAGATGAAACTCGGGGCACTTTCACACCTACGTTGTTGGTCGGACTTTCCGACGTTCCAATTTAATCCGAAGCATTTTTTTTGGACGGGTCTGACTAATTACAGGAAGTGCTGGCAGGCCCGCCTCCAAACCAATCAATGGCGAGTATAGTGAGACGACAGGAAGTCATGTAGAGATACTTATTGTGAGACCAAAACTAACCAGATGAAGGTTATAATGTAACAAAACATGAGCCTTTGATTAGACTTTCAAATGTGGACAGGACCCTTGTCAACAACCTAACTAAAAATTAAAGCGTTTAAACTGAATATTAAAACATTGTATTTCTTGTGTTTCTTCTTCATTGGATTCACATTTCATGGAAGCTGTGTGGTTATTGATTTAATAATACATCAATCGATGGCTTCAAACCAATCAGCTACAAAGGACCGAGTTCATGGAACCAACGTCACCAAGCATAATCACATCAGCCTCATTATAATTTAAATTGTACACTGCTACTTGTAAAGCTACGTTCATGAAAAGCATCGACTCACAGCACAGTCAAGTGACATAAATGATCATTGTGATTATGTGATCCACAGTTTCATAATCACAAAAAGTGTGCTTGTTAGCAGAAACAGAAACTGACAGGATTCTACGAAGTCCTGTAATCTGACAATAAAGCGCACTAATCAATAGTTCTACATCAACTATGGATCAAATGAGTGATTTGATAAGAGTTTCTTGGAGTTGCAAACCTTCAACCGTCGCTGCAGTTCTTTTAAGATCTACAGAGATTACTGTTACTGAGAATTATTTTGTTTTTCTGGCCCGCTAACTAGCTTTTCGTTCCAGCAGCAGCACTTTTTTCTTCTTTTCTTTTTTTAAAGCTCCTATCTACATGCTGTACCCTGCGTGTCCGGCATGAAATGGCAGACAAAGTAAGTGACTGGCTGGTGAACGTAAAGGAGCATTTAGCAGCTAAAGAGACAGATAGTTGTCTCAGGAGTTGGTGGAGACCAAAACGGAGGCAAAAAATGTATAAGAAACACGACTCAGTATCTGCTGGATGTGTGAATAGGCAGCCGTTTGCAATAACAACTTTAAAGCGTGGTAATATTTCAATCTGTTAGCATCCAAAAAACAATCAATGCAGCTTTAAGATGAACGAAACCCACAAAGACTAACTTTTCAAGTCGCCCAGAAAACTTTTTTTTTTGACAACCCATAAATCCGTGCAAATTGTCAAAAATTCTAAATGCGATCCTTTTACTTTGTTATAGTCATCTATAGTTGCTACGTGCATAAAAACAGACGATTGAAATGATAAGGAGATAAAAGACTGCATTTTTACACCATTAAATACACCAACACCCAACTCTATAAAAAAATAAAATGTTTGTCTTGAGAGTCAGAAACTCCCACATGAAATGTTGAACACACGGGATGAGAAGCAGAGCCTGGTTCCAGTTGACCACACGGCCGCCTCTGAAAACACGTTCTTGTGACTTTACGAGAACTTTACTTCCAGGACAGGATGGAGACAGTTCTAATGTCTGTCATTAAACCAGTTTACAACAACAACAGCACACCAGAGTGTACCTAATCATTTATAACTTAGATTTTTGCGTATCATTCTTTAATACACGCTGTACAGTTTAGATTTTTCAGGCAGCAGTTTTGCTGAAAATCAATTAGCAGATTCTATAAACTTGACACGTTTAATCGCATCACAGTGAACATGAAGTTTGCATTCATGTCTGCAACTGCTTGGCTGTTGTTGAGCGGTAATGTGGTTTAACATCAGTCTGATCTTCCCTATAATGGATTACAAGGCTGCTAATTGATTTTCATACTGTTTTGGAAATTAATGGGAACCAGCGGGCGCCTTTAACAAGCGGCAACGGTGCACTCGGTTTTCTGAGGCACGGCACCGTGATCAGCAGAATGCTTCTCATGTTAATTTGTAGTAAATGTGCTAAATCTGAAACGTTTGAATTCTTCTTCACACTGATTTCTGACAAGAGTTAAAAACCTCTCTCTTAAAAACACACACACACACACACATTAAACAGGAAACAGCTGTGTGTGTGAAAACAGTGGGGAGAGACATGGGGGAGGGAGGGATTAGCGAGTCAGACAGAACCCAGCTACAAAGTCTTTTCTAGCAGCTACACACACACACACACACACACACACACTACAGTTTTATCAGTATTCAGTATTCCTTAAACCTAAAACGTTACAGATTTTGGGGTTTCCGTCACACTGATCGAACAGAATCTGTGAAAATCCATCTCTGTCGGTTCCTGGCATGACGCGCAACTACCAGGAAACACGACAACCGCGCGGGTGAGATGTGACCCTGTGACCCCTCGTCGCTGACCTACAGTGTCACAGCAATAGGAAACACAAAGCCGAGGGACTCTGATTGGTCCAGCTGGACGTGAACAGGAGGAGGGGCTGGTCGCAGGGAAAAGCAGAGAGAGGGGAATTCCCAGAGATGAAGGGATACGCAAACACAGACAAGAGACACACACACACACACACACACACACACACACACGCACACACACACACACACACACACAAAGATCATTTCCACAGATGCTTCAACTGCCATTGGCAGAAATGAAACAGCTGGAACTTTGATGAAGTAGAGGGATCAAACTAAATATCGAAAGTAATTAATTTTATGAGGCCATGGATGAGTTTTAGTCTCTTGTAATGCAGATCTATAACTTGTAAAACTGTGTGTGTGTGTGTGTGTGTGTGTGTGTGTGTGTGTGTGTGTGTGTGTGTGTGTGTGTGTGTGTGTGTGTGATTGAGTAAGGCTGGAGGAATGTCTCCATTCATGGTGTGTATGGGCAGATTAGGAGCTTTATTACAGCAAAGACCTGAATAAGCTCACATTGTGAGTGTGAGTGTGTGTGAGTGTGGGTGTGTGTGTGTGTGTGTGTGTGTGTGTATGGCCACAGGTATATGTTTGCCACTTGTGTGTGTGACTGGGTGTGCCATGACTACTGCAGTCGTTTCACTTCAAACGTAGTTTATAACTCACCGAATATATAAAAAAACCATCTCTGGCTGTAACTAACAACTCTTTTAATGATTAATCTGATTAATCTGATGATATATCTGAAAACAAAGGCGAACAGTAAAGTCATGACTACAACTGTCTGTTGTAAATATTCATCGGTTTACAGACCGACTTCCTGGTTCAATTTTGACCTACTGGACTGGTGCATGCACACAGTTTGTATACTGGTTCAGAATCAACTGTAAAAACTGCGTGTGCTTCTTGACCAGATGCACTTTGCTATGTTTATGATGCAAAAACTGAATGAAAATGAGTCCCAAATTGTAATAAATCCAAATGTGTCCTTCAATGCATATGATATTTCATATTCGGTTGTTATGGAATGAAGAAAAACCATAGAAGGGAAACATAGAGACACAGACAAATACTTTTCCACTCTGTGATATAAAGTTACATACTGTAACTACAGAAGAGCTCATTTTAACTCGTGAAGTGCAGCATGAGAGACTCTTTAGGTCGAAATCTCATATAGTCGACCATATGTGTGTGTGTGTGTTTGTGTGTGTGTGTTGCAGCATTTATAGCCTCTTTTCATCTTTATGGGGCTTCAAAGTCCCCGACCCAGTATACAGTCTTTGCTCATGCCTCCTTTGTTGAGGGTGCTTGTGCTGCTGAAGACAACAGCAACAGTTTACCGTCACAGCGTGATGTACAGCCTTGTTTTCCTCAAGCTGCAGAAGGTTTCGGTGTTTATGTCATATCAAACGGCGCGTTATCTGGGTGTGGTGGGGACACGGAATGAGTAAACAAAATCTTGGCTTTCAGTTGGTTTGTTTTCTCTCACTATCTCCACTTCTCTTCTCCCTCTCTTTCTTCCTCTCACAGGACTCTCTCTCTCTCTCCGTCTCTCTCTCTGTTTCCTCCCTGTGAGCCGGTGGCTCAACTCCAGCCCTGCCTGGGAAAAGCTGACTGTGGTATCCCCGGAAAACCTCTCAGAGAGTGGAGAAAAGAGGGGGTGGTGGGAGCGTCTAACTCAGCACATTTACTCCACAGTAGACATTTTGGTTTTTCTTTCTTTGAAAAGGATACGGCTGGTGTGTTCTATATTTCTCTTATTGTCAACAAATCCCAGGAAAAGACCCAAACCGACAATGCGCTAGCCAGAGTCTTAATGCTGCACTGACATTTGACTCGTAACAAAACAAACGTAAACCCAGAAAGTAGCCACTGTGCGTGTATTTTTATATTGATTCAGCGCGTGGAGAAGTTCATGATGTCTTCTCGGGAAATTCAAGAAAACTAATGCTGTGTTCACCGGCTTCCATGGAAACTGTTGCAGCCTCTTGTTGCGAGTCACATTTCTAGAGTTTCCACAAGAGAGGTGGTGAGAGCAGAATTAGCATGACTAGCTAGTCAGTAACTACCTGCACTAAAAAATGTTTTTGATTCGGTTTGTTTGTCTGTTTGTCAGCAGGAATACGGAGAAACTACTGGCCCGATTTTCATGAACCTCGATGGCAGGGTGTAGAGCTTGGGCCAAATAAATTCACGGGGCGGATACTCGCGTAATTATTCACTTGGCAGAGATCTGCGCTTTCCAAGAGCCCTTCTGGTTTGTAGCGTAGGTTTCTCTTCAACCGTTACAGGTAGGCGTTGGACGCCAGACAGGAGAGTAAGGTAATATTGCACCTTCTACTCTGTCATTTAAAATGGAAGCTACCTGAAATAGTTAGAGGGTTTACCTGCTAGCTTGCTAACCCCGCTACAAAAGGCTCAATATTTACACAAACACATTTTCATTCACTTTTTACTGCTCTCCAGTCTTAAATAGAACTCGTCAAAAACAAATGAGGTCTTAGGCACCAGGTCCATGAACAATGAACAAAAAGAGAGACTCAAATAGAGTACTTAAACTGCATTTGACGTCTGCATTTAACCCATCCTAAGCATTTTGTGAGCTCTCAAGGACACTTTGACACATAGGAGCCGGGGATCGAACCGCCAGCCTTGTGGTTAAAGCGCCCTACTCATTGAGCAGCTGCCGCACCTGGCTTTTCATCCACAAGACAATACTTAATCAGTTTCTTGTTTGGTTTGAGTCTTTCCATGGAATTAGATGACAGTAAGAAAAAGAAAGAACATCCCCAGCCTTATCCTGGAAGCCAGGACGACGTCTGCAACGCACCGGCTTTATCATACAGCGACTCCTGATTAGACAAAGTCCGACCCGCAGCTGTGCACTGACAACACACACACACACACACACACCACACACCCTTACAGTATGTTAAGTGAGAGGGAGACGGAAGTGGCTTCTGTCTGCCTCCAGATAGTTTTGTCACTGATAAACATGTAAGAGGGTTAAAAGGTCAAACGTGCAGCTGTGGACAGAAAGTAGAGCAGCTGTGTCACTTCCAATGACGCACAAAATAAACTAAATGCAACATCCACTACAAACTGCACTGATAACAAGCCCAGCTGGCGATGCAGAGGCGCTCGTGAGACGCTCAATGATCATTCGTGACGTTCTGTTGAAACGTTAAGTGACGTTAACGGCCTGTCTGTCTTTTTAACGGCATATCTGTCGGCTCTTAAAGAGTCACTTGTAAAACCGAGCGGTTCTCCAGCTGCTTCTGGTTATGTTTCATATTGATCTTCAAACTACAGTAAGTGGCTGCTTTAAAGAAGTCTCAGTTTGTTTGGTTGTCTTAAGGCAGCAGAGAAAGAGCTGGTGTAAAGCAGCGTGAGAGTTTCATGGAAATGTTGAAGTGCCCTCTCACATTCATAAATCACCTCTTTCACTGACATTGGTGGTTATTTTTGGTAGTTTAATTGATTTTTTCTTCTTCTCCCACCCAAATTCAGCGAAGAGACCCGCCCTGCTCTGCCTTTGATTGCCTCGTACTCGTTGCCAGAATGTGTAACGTTTCTTGCTGATTAACAAGATTGGTGGACGGTTGGTAAGTTAATGATTTCATTGTGTGAGTGTTTTCACAAGGATGGCCGCTCTCGTATCTCATTACAATGTCCTGATTATGGGAGAATTGTTTTTTTATTTTTATGTCGCCATGCTCATATAGATGGAATAATATCACAGATACGTTGGAGGTTTGAATTCGGATGTGGTGTCATAATCAAGCTAAACACTGATTAACAAGAACATTTAAATCCTTTTTTTTTTCTCGAGACAAATAATTAAGCATTTCAATATTTCTTTAAACCAGCATTGATTGGTTTTTCAACATTAACACAGTTTCTCTGCGATATTCTCTTGTCTTTTTTCGATCTGTTTTGACCTTATTTCCCATCTGTTCAATGTGATTAGTCCGGTAAAAGGAGGATCAGTATGTGTTTAATGCATTCGGGTTGGAAGGGGAACAGAATAAAACTCTAATCTTCGAGCCGTTTCAGATTGTGTTGGTTCCAGCGTGGCGTGGCAGATTAAAATCCACAGGGCTCCGCTTCACTGACTCCATTTCCAGTCAAGAGAAAAATAATTACATCTTTGGAAAGTCTCCAAACACAAAAAACCTGAGCGTGGTAAGTTACACAGGAAAACAATAAGTATACCTTCACGGGCCTCTCTATGTGCAGCGCTCCTTCACTGTGACTTCTGTCTTTAGGCGACAGGTAAAAAAAAACATTTCCGATATTATCCAGAGACGTCCTCTGATGTTTTGAGCGTGTCACTTGTTATCAACTGTGTGACTCTTGGCTGTGGTACAAGTCACTTACTGCGCAGATATCTGTGAGTCTAGACTGCTAAACCCACACAGTGCAAGGTTTTTTTATTCAAGGTTATTTTTCCGAGGTCACAGTAGAGAGACAGGAATGATGGGTGACAAAGGTCCTGAGCTGGTTGCAGTCCCACGAACACGTTGACTCTTTTATTTACTACTTTGGCACCACACTGACACAGAAAAGGCAATATTACATTTTCAGCCTGAGAAGCAAATGATTAGTCATCGTTTTTTTTGGGGGGGCTGCTGAGACACATTACTTGTGAAGCATCAGCCGGTGAGTAATCTATGACTGATCATGACTCCTGATCAGTGAATGAACCAACCGGAGGCTGGTTTTTAATACAGCCTGTCATGGGAGGATTTTGCGCAAGAGGTTATTTTTGAAATATTTGACCATCAATACATGAGGTTGTGACTTCACATGTATAGACACCTCAGAGCCTCAGCCTGCTGCATCAGTAGTGAGGCCTTTTACAGGATGATTTACCCAATAAAACTAAATGTATTGACTAATACAAAATCTGCCATGACCTATGACCCACTGGTGTGTGTGGCATCTGCAGAGACCAGCTACCCTCTGCCTGTATTATCTTATGGTGTTCGGGCATTTCTGGATACCAACCTTTAAAAGATTTAGCGACCAAATGCCAGATTGTACGAACGTGGAAGACAGAGCGCCGAAAAACACAAATACAGCGAACCCAAACGGCAACCGCATGAAGCTCGTTCCAAAACGAGAGGGAATCACATCTCTTGCCGACTTTCTTGCTAGATTTAGCAACTTCTGGCGCTGCTTCTGCTCGCTGGGAAAATGTCCAATTTCACTTAATCGGTCCCAAAAAAATATTATTTAGTTTCCGCAAATAATTTTCCATTGTTGAGTGTCTGAGCCTGCAATACAGTGGCTGGCCTAGTAGTTAAATATTCTTCCATGCCTGTAGGTAGCGCAATAATTACCTATCAAATATGCTGTATTATGCTACAATGTGACATTTTGTAACTTTTTTGGTTGTTAGTGTGCTGCAGGATTTTTTTTATTGTAGAAAATGTGCAAAAAAGGTTGAACAAAACTGAGGTAGTTGATTGACAGCCTCGCGGTATCAGAGATTCAATGCAAGTTTTGTCATTTATCATTCCTGCATATGAGACTGAATTATACAAAAAGATCATTTTTTAAGTCATTTATATCTTTGACCTGTCTTTGACCTGTCACAGCCAGTCATCCAAAGTCGTCCATTCATTGAGCGGTGTCAATGTAATCACTGCATCGGGCTCAACACGTGTACTCACCAGCTGGAACTCAGAGCGCCGTGCGTAGGCCTCCTGTATGCCGGCGTCCGCCCAAAGCGCGCTCAGCGCCATCACGTACAGCTGGAAGTCGCTGGGCTCGACCCCCGGCCCGCCCACGCGGCCCTCCCAGGACATCACCAGCATGCCCTGCTTCTCGTTCTCGCAGCTCTGCCAGCTGATGCCCAGCTTGTCCCGGGCGTCCACCAGCACACGCATGCCCTGCAGAGACAACAACCAGTGCACATACATGAGCTTAAATGTTGGCGAAGCGGTGCAAACGGCTGCTTCTTCTAACGTCAGTGATATTGTACAAATATTTTCTGACCACACGGCGGGAAGAAGAAGAAAGAAGAAAAAAGAAAACTCATACTGCATGTGCTGCTTCCTGGGGAAAAAAAACCGTCGACACAGTCTAGTGTTACTGGTAAACATGGAGTAACTTTAACCGTGCACGTGTCCAACACGCACGCTCAAACATGTGCATGTGTGGCTGCTGGTGGTTTGCTGTTCTGCGTGGGAGGTCTCCTGCTGAGTGATCAAACCAAACACGCACACACACACACACACACACACACACACACACACACACACACACACACACACACACACACACACACACACATTCAGCGTTTTCTATCTGCTTCTCCTTTTCTCTCTCTCTTGAATCCATTCCTTTAGATCCTTCAAATTCAGCGTCAAGCAGAACATGTTGGTTTTATTTTGTGTGACTGTTTTTATTTGTAATTCATTGCCTTTTAGCTTTTTTTTAACGACATTTGTTAGGTCAATTTTGCTGCTTGTTAATCTTTTGCCTTGCTTACATTTTTGTGGGTTAATAATTGATTCCAATGTGAAGCATATTTCACAGAATCTTAAAGTTCAGAATGTTTTAAGCCTGTTTGCTTGATTTATTGATTGAATCAACCAAGGACAGACCATAAAACAGTATTATTAAACTACAAAGTATTCCAAAGGCCACAGTAGGTTAAGGGATATGAGTATCTGTCTCTCTTTCTGTGTGTGTGGGTGTGTGTGTGTGTGTGTCAATGAGTCATGACCACCTTATCCTTGTGCAATAGTTGGGTCACGTTTATTTGTACAACTTAATCTCGCATTCGATGAGTCTTTACAGGCCCACAACATGAACGGCTGCCAACCCGGCTCAACCTTGTTTCTACAAAGACCAGGAAAATCCTCCAGAAATTCCAGAGAATTCCTGGAAGAAATCTTAGAGAAGAAGGTTCAAAGTGAGACCCCCCACCCCCTCTCTCTCTCTCTCCAGATAGATGGCTGTGCAACAGGAGGTATGGGTGTGAAAAAGTGAAGTGCAGTAAAATAAAAGGAAGACGAGACAGTTTGTAAAATGAATGCAGCTTCGACAGTGTGTGTGTTTTCTTTGTTTGTGTGTGTGTGGGGGAGCTTCTCGGACTGGGATTCTACTTTGTGACTAACTGGTGTGTTTTTAAACGTGATCCCTCATTCAGAACTCTTCTTTTCAGAATTGATGTTTTTGTTTTTACAGTAGGAATGAGCAACAACTGGCGTTTCACACAAAAACACACATGTGACGGTAATGTGACACACATGCGGATCAAACGGCAGCATGCTGGCAGTGAAAATACTGATGGAGAGTCACGGTGTGTGAGCGTTGAGTCACATCCACTCTTGATTATTGTCTATGTAATCATCTACCGACCTGAACCGTATCAATTTACTACCCTGTTTGTTTGCAGCATAATACTCTCTCGTCTTGTCTGTCTCACTTCCTGTCAGCCGGCCTGTTTGTCCTCCTCGTCTGTCTTTAACAAAGTCAGTAAGTGTGTATCCATTCAGCCCGTCTGCATTTCTACACCAAATACGTCACATAGAGCAACAAGGGTTGAGCGCCTTGGTTCCAGCGCATGTCACGTTACGGCAACATACAGGGTTCAACTAGTCTGACCTTCTCCCTCTCTGTCTCTCTCATTTACAGTCTCAACACTGTCAAATGAAAGGGGAAATGACAAGTTGACCCGGTCTGTCCCACTTCAAGGACAACTCCTTTCTCTGCTGCCTTAGAAAAACACCAGATTATCCTTTAGTGGATATTTGTCCATAATAAATGTGTCACTTTTACTAGACATGTGAAAAAAAACAAAATAATGGAAGTTAGTTCACTTTTAGAAGTGGTTGCTACAAATCAGCTTTTGTTGCTGAAACTGACAATATAGTTGCCATTTTTAGTCTCCTTTTATTTTGAGTTAGGATACAGTTATATGTCAGCTGAACAATGGAAGTGTGACAGGTAGGCCTGTTAGGGGAATGTTGTGCTTTGCAGTGTAATTTTCACTTCACATATTTCCTATTTCTGGTTCAACCTCCACATTCTTCTGTGATGTTGACAGGATAGTTGAACTTTTTGCCCAGGAGTCAAACAACTTGATTTTCTTTACCGTTGTCTCTAAAACAGATGCTTGTGCACACGAGTAAACGCTCCTGCTAGCATTCTCCATGTGTAGCTTTCCAGATAAATGGGCGTGACATAGATGCCTTAAAACCTTTATCCTGGTGGATTATCATCCAATTTCACAAGTCCAGTATAGTTTTCTATTATCATAGTTTACCAGTGGTAACACAACTTTTCCATCTGTTTCGAGGAGGACTTGGTGATGACTTTATGAGCTAATAAAGACCAGACGAATGCAACATTTGTTTTGTTCTCTGAGGCTTTAGGTTTTCCGAGGACACACCTAAAACCAGAGTGTTTCAAATCAAAAGTGAATCAAGGTTATTAATAAAGTGTTAATATCTGAGCCAAACGGTCGTGAAAAGCCGCTTTTGCCACGAATGATAAAAAGACAGCGAGAAAGACAAAAGACAAGCTTTCGGTATTTGTCTTTTGTGTCACTGGCTGACACCACACGGGGCAAGACAAACATTCAAATCTCTGAACTGAAGTCCTGTATCCTCGCAGTAGTGACGTGGTCAACGGTATTATTAGCAGTCGCCTACGGAGGCAGCTGGCTGGAACTGAAAAAAAGCTCTGTTTCATTTATCACAATTGTGTAATTACAAAGTAGCTCCCTTCCTGCTTTCAGGATGTCCGCCCCATCAGCTGCACGGCCCTCCTCCTCAAACACAGAGCCGATGTTTCTCGCCCCCACAATCCGATTCCCGCTACTCAGTAGACGTCAGAAACTGTCAAAACACGACTCGAGGCAGATAACCAGCGCTTCTTCCCCCCTGCCCTGTCACAAACAAGCACCGAGTAGTGAATGAGGTCTTCAATCAGTACAAACTGTGCTGAAACCCACAGAAATGTATTTTGAATTATTATCATGACCACAAAGTACGGATGTGCCGCTCACATTTTTGTCCATCATCGTCAGTATAAACTCTTACAAATTCTAAATGTTATCCGGATACTTTGTTATTGTCATTGTTTTAAACAGCAAATATCACCTTTTTTTAATATTTGTAGCCCAATGCCTCAGGTGAGTAACAAAAGAATAAATATGAATTCTGTTTTCCACAGAAAAACAGAACTATTTACATTTGTATCAAACCTGTCATATTACATGTCGTCCTGTGTTTGCTTTCTTGAACACGACTCACGCTATTCCTCCTGCAAAAGAATGACCTGAATCACTCACTCAGTGACTCCCGGCTCGTGAACAACCCGTCACTAAACACAGCGCTGGGCGACTAGAAAGTATCGACCTCCAAACTGCATATTGGTACCGAGTATCGGCTGATCACCTGACCACCAGCTGATCCCCTGACCCTTCACTAAGCCCCGCCCCCCTCTGCTCCGTGTAGCGGTCAGAGCTGCCATGGAGCCCACACTGTAACAAACTGCACTCAAAGAAAAACAGACAAAAGATAGCTGCACTATGTGTGTGGAGGACACATCCAGGAAGTCAGCTGGGAGATGCTACGCTTTGATTGGCCGATCTGCGTTTGAGGGGGACTTAGCAAAGGGTCAGGTGGGGGCATCCACCCCTAACCCAAAGTTTACCAAGATGCAAAATATGCTACATGTTGGGGCTTTGATGGGCTAATAAAAAAAGTTCCGTATGTGAAGGTGTGGAATCTGAAGATTTGTTTAACCGTAAGGCCAGTAGGGAGGGCGCTAGACCCCTTGTTAGCAAAAATTACCAAAATGCTAAATCAACTTTGCTAACCTGCCGCCCCCCCTCTCAAACCCCTTTCATCATTCCTCTGACTGAGGTAGAATCTCCGGCCTGGACCATGGCTCTGAAAATATCACTCGCCTCAGAGGTGCTGGTGAACGAAAAAAATACCCCCCTCCCCTCCCCCTCTTGTTAAAAAGAAACTAATTTCTTGGGTTATCTCCCTTGATTGATTAGTGTTTGACTAAACCCTTGGTTAAGCAGTAATGATAGACAAACAATGACAATCAGGGAAGTTGAGATAAGATAAAAGCTGCTCCATGAAAGACTCCAAACCATCGTGAGCTCAAACTACTAAGGGGATGAAAACTAATTCTTTATTGTTGTACAGCTTGTGAATTGATGTCTACTAAGGTTGTGTCACTTTATGTCCAAGGATCGACACAGTTACATTAGGAGATTTTAGGAGTTACAGAGAGAAGATTTATCCGTTAGCCGAGGTGTACTTACTGAGATTAAAGGAGCGGGACCAAACCTGAACTCCACCTCTGTGTTGTTTATTTTGTTAAGCCTAATTGCGCAACACACCTGTGTGTTCTCTATCAGCTTGATCCCTCCTGAACTTCCCGCTCTGCTCCCTTTCTTTATCATGAGGTTCCCATGAAGGGAGGGGGGTCCTCTACACCTGGTGAGGCCGATTCTGACACTACGCTTCAGGTAACACCTTAAAGCGTTTACAAAATGGTAGTAGGTACTTCTTAGCCGTCTCTAAGGGAGTTGTGATATCACTTTTCATTATTTTTAGATATTTTACAGTCCAAATAAGTATAAATGAATCGGTCATGGATATAATCATCCGATCGTAGTATCCTCCTTTTCTCTCCCTGTTTTATTGTAACGAAAACTGAATACTTTTGGGCTTTTGGACCGTGGTTTGGTTAGAATACATCCCTTTGTACATTTTATACACTACATGACTAATATGATTATAGGGAAGCGAATAGAGAATAATCCTTAACGTGAATAACCATTATTTTTAACCTGAATAGTGCTGTTGTGTCTTGTCATGAGATGGAGGGCCAGTGAATAAATTGATACTGGCATGTTGGAGAAGATGCCCCTCATTGTCCAAAACATACATTTCCAATCATGTGATTTCGTGAAATTACTTTGCCACTCCTCTGCCCTCCTACACATCAGGCATTGTGTGTGTTTTCAGGAGGTTAAGTGGTGGTGAAATGCGTGTATGAGGGGGCGGGTGTGTGTGTGTGTGTGTGTGTGTGGGGGGGGGGGGGGGTCCTGTTGACGGCGTGGGCCGAGACAGCGCCGCCGCTGTATGCTGGTATTCAGGGGAGGGCATTGTGTGCTGCCTCGGCTGTGCAGGAGGCTCTTATCATCCTCGTCTGGGCCGTGTGGCACTCAGGGCGGATGTGCTCATCCCTCAGGAATAGTCTGGTATTGTTAGCTGGTGAAGGAGGCCCAGCCATGACAGCAAACAAAGGGACAGCACTTCAGGATAAAAATATGTACTATGTCAACAAACCCTCTTTCTGTGTTTGACTCTGTGTGTGTGTGTGTGTGTGTGTGTGTGTGTGTGTGTGTGTGTGTGTGGCTCAACTGTGGGGTGAAAATGTCAATATTAGGGCTGCGAATAATAAGAAATAGTTACTACTACTGATTAATCTGGGGATTATTTTCACGATTAACCAATTGTTTGGTCTATAAAATGTCCCAGTTGACATCTGCTTGAGTCCAAAACTCAAATATGTGGTATTTCCCATCATTAAAGACAACGAAACACATACAATCTCTACAGTTGAGAGGATGAAACTATGATTTTTTTTTTTTTACAATGTTTCCTTGAAAGATAACAAACAATAAATTAATCAATTAATCAATTACTAATCGACTAATCTTTCCCATGTGAGTTTCTCATACATCCTTGAGTTTAACTGTACTTATTGAACTGGTTTCATAAGAGAGTATAAAATACCAATTTAAAAGTACAGTACTGCTCTCTATTCCTGTATGAAATATTTGCAAAATCAATAAAAAGATTTAAAAGAAGAAAAACAAAAAGACAAAAGCAGGAGTTCATCAACCTGATGTACACTTTGGACTTTAAAATGTGCTTGAAGGCCCCCAAGCTATTCATTTCCCATGAAAACCTCTTTCTTACCTTCAGTATATTCTCATAGATAGTGTCCCGGAAATCCAGAAGTGCTTTTTTATCAAACTCCTGCCCGTTAATGATGCGCATCTGTTTGAGGAATGTGGACTTTCCGCTCTCCCCGGCCCCGAGCAGCAGGATCTTCACCAGGCGGCGCACGGCTCTCCTCTCGCGGGCCAGCATCGCGTCTATCTCGCGGCTCCTGCGCCGCGCCTCGCGCTCCTGCGCCGCGTCCCTCTCCCGGCTGCCCTCCTTGCTGCTGCCCGGGTCCCGGCTGGCCTCGGACGGGAGCAGGCAGCGGCTCAGGGTGCGGACAACTCCCGACATGGCGAGTCGTGGGAAAAGTTTCACCGAAACTTCAGTGGGAAAATGTTCATTATAGGATGTGACCTTCTTAGGGGTTGGGAATTAACCCAGTCTGGCTACATCCAGCTGACAAATAAAACGTCTGCAGCGGATAGTCCAAATAAATGCTACATTTAGAATTAAAGGGTGAAGCCGTTATCTAGTCTCTAACCAGCAGACAACTCGTGTCCATCTTGGTTAGACCGCGCCATCAACAAAAAAAAAATCAATCTGGATAGAGAAGGAAATCAAAGGCGGTAAATGTTTAAAGCAATATTTAAAAAAAAAGAAAAGTTTAAATGTTTGAGTCCGTCCTGGCCTGAAAACAAAACAAAAAACGTATCGATTAAAGTTGATCAGGAGTCTGTCTGTCGATCCGAAGCAAAACAATAGTGAGAAGACGCGCACGGGGACAGCCTCCACGCTCACTGCCAGCGGGTTGTGAACTTGGGCAGCCGAGAGAGAGCAGCTCCTCCGGGCGGCGTGGGACGGTCGGACCGATGAGGGGGGCGCCGGTGCGCTGCCGGGGATCGCCGCCAAGGGGCGCCGGTGCTGTACCGGGGATCGCCGCCAAGGGGCGCCCGCGGGCACACCGCCAGAGGGAGGGACGCTGAGGTCCATGTCTGCAGCTGTGAGGGAAAGCAACAACTGGCCATGCAGCCTTTATAATGAGAATGTGAAAATAATGACTTGGAGTCTCAGAAACGTTTTCAACATTTTTACTTAGTATCTGAATTGATTGACTTGGAATCTCAAAAATAATCACTTCAAATAATATGGGTAAAGTGCACACAGACACATACTGTAGTAAAAATACAAAAACATGTAATATAAATAAACAGTAAAAAACAGTAAAGAATCCACAATGCAATGCCCCCACTGCGGGACTAATACATCTTATTTTAATAACAATATTATACAGACGGAATACAAATGTATTTATATTGCACCGGTTGAAGTGATTAAAGTGAATAAAGTGTTTAGGTGGTCTACTGGGAAGTAGTATCTCACATTAACTAAGAAATATCAAAAGTATGGCTTAGCTCAAAATAGTGAGAAAGTTTCTCAACATGTTGATATAGTATCCCAAAAATAATGGCTTAGTATCTCACAATGATTACTTACAATTTCAAAAATAATGACTTGGAAAATAAAAATAATGAATTAGTTGCTCAACATAATGACTTAGTATATCACAATAATAATACAAAATATAAAAATGATGACTAAATGATGTCTCGGCCAGACAGAGAGATAGGATAGTTAGCCTAGTTAACCCTTCTTTTTTTTACATCCTCTAAAAAAAAGAAACATTGGCAACTCTAAATTACCAAATGATTGTTGAATTAAATTAAAGGATTGCTGTGCAAGATTGAAGGTCCAGTGTGTAGGATTTGGCAGCATCTAGCGGCGAGGTTGCAGATTGCAACCAACTGAAATGTGTGCAGAGCCTGTAGGAGAACTCCGTGGCTGACATGAAGACAACGTGAACACGCCAATGGCCCCATCTAGAGCCAGTGTCTGGTTTGTCCATCCTGGGCTACTGTAGAACCTGGCAGACCTAGATATAAACGGCTAATTCTAAGCAGACAAAAACACAATTGATTCTAATTTAAATGTGACCGTAACGGGTGGTGGTAAGAACCCAGACGCAGTACGGCGACAGGGAATCGTTTAGGAAAAGCTTTATTCCAGGCAGACCTCACAATACAAACAATAATACAGGATTTGCTGGCGAGGAAAAGGCCGAGAGGGATCAAAGGAGGCTGAGGCAGTTCTCGTGATCGGGAACAGAAGGCTATGGCGTTTTTGTACTGGAAACAGACTCACTGGAATACAAGTTCCTGACCTCTCTCCAACTTGGTTCCTCAACCAACAAGTCTTTTGCATCATCATCACACTTCCTCTCTGTCGAGCAGCCAGACAAGCCGGAGCATCCATGCCTGTACAACCCGGTCCGTGTCCCTGGGAATCACAAGCTTCTCACTCAGCCAAATGCAGCAGGAGACCCTCTTCTTGACCGACCTCCCCTGCCAGAGAAACTAATCAACCGCAGTTTTCAGGGCCAGTTTACCGACAAGAATAATCTGCCTCACAAACGGCAGTTGGGCCCAGAGACCTCGCGTACTCCAGCAGACTCCCTCCCTGCCTCCCTCTCTGCTGCTAAGACGGCGACCGCGAGCCAAAGGAAGTGGACACAGCAGAAGCCGGCCAGCTGGATGGAGCAGCAGACATGGAGGCAGTGAGGGCCACAAGAGAGAATCCGTTTTGGACGAGCTGAGGCTGAACTACGCGAACTAATCAGCATTTCAGTTCCTCCAACATCAGAGGAAATTGGTATACGTCTGTGTTATTAGTTTATTTTTTTGTCATTTAAATTAGAATTGGCATGGTGTCATTGCAACACTCTCAGGCTGTACAACATTTCTCCCTCTAAAATATGAACTCATTTCAAAGTCAATCCTATATTCTTTTGCAGAGATGAGAAGGAATAACTTAAATCCAGAAATATGCTCAGTTGTTGCAAAAGCCAGGAAAGCAGATGCCATCAAAGAACACAATCTCTGAATATCAATTATTCAGCTCTCAAAAGTTAATATAGTTGGGATTTTGGTGTAATATTGCGATGGATATGTTGAATATTCCATCTTTTCTTTCTTTCTTATCTCTTAATTTAGCACAACTGTTTTCTTTTCATTAACAGATATTGAAGGTTGTTAAACCAGCAAATGATTAGAGCAGCAAATTGATGACAAAGTATTAAAAAGTATTAAATTCCCCCAAACTAAAAGTGTATTAATAGACCGCTGTATTTAAGTATGACTTTAATATAAATACATTACATTACAAATACATTTCTGCGAAAACTTTGAGGAAAATACAAATTTGAATCTAGAAAAAAAAATATTTCAGTTTTCATCCTTTTTAACCATGATTTGACATCTAAAGCAACTAAATGGAACCTATCCATCACTTTGTAAAGAACAATTTCTTGAAATTAAATGAATCATTTGAATAGTAAAAAAGGCTTGTGCATTTTTGCTTGAGACTGGAGCAAGAAGCTGGAAAATCAAGAATGTATTGAATGCATGTGTTCTTTGGAATGCTCAACAAATACATCATTATCAAATTTGAAACACAAAATTATTGAAATTGATGTGGAATTAATTTACGGACCGTTTTTAGGGTGACTGAATAAGCCCAGGCGAATATAACTCTACAAAATTTCATCAAAAGGCAATTTTTTAATTAGCAAATATTTCCATGACACAAAACAAAGTATTAAGCGTTTGTCCCTATTCAAGGTCTTAGAAATGAGGTTTTGTGGCTCAACGTTCTCTGATTCACAATCATCACCCCAATCACAATTTGATTAAAATTCTTGGTGTTATATTGTATATCCTACACATTTTATTTGTCACCCCATCTCTGTTTATTATCTTATTATTATTTCCTCTTAACGTTTTTTTGTGTTTCTCCTCGTCCAAATCGAGAGAATGTTGAACACACGACTGAGAAAACATTATAATCTGGGGCTGAGTAAATGAAATGGACCTGATTTAACGTTGTACCTTCAGAACGCTCTAAAAGAAACAAGCAACAGTTTTATAAAATGGTAAATAAATACGCTGCAGTTCTAAGTTTCTCTGGACAGAGGGCGCTGTTAGATCAGATTTGATGCTGCCTGTCCTAAAAAAAAATCCCTGTTTTTAAAACTTAAACAGGAGGTGAGAGATGGTGGATGAAATGCACGGTCAGCAAGCGAGATATCAGCAGCTAACCAGGAGGAAGCCGTGTAAGTCACGCTCAGAACATGGTGTTCTTTGTTGACTCGATCCCAGCGTTGTTGAAGAAGTGGCATCCCACGCACTCCTACATAAAAACAAGTTAGCCTCTTAAAATTAAACCCTAATTAAAAAATCCAACAGCAGCGGCAGTATATTGAGCGTGTGTGTGTGTGTGTGTGTCTATACATAATATGTACGTGTATGAGGAAGAGGGAGAGATGTAGCACAAGATTAAAATTCATCTGGATGGCAAAACACTCCTCTCATGTAATTAGCCTAAAAGCCTTTTCATCAGGCTTCGAACAACCACACACACACACACACACACACACACACACACACACACACACACACACACACACACACACACACACACACACACACACACACACACACTAATGGACACAACAAGAGTATGCTTCTAGCCACTAATATCCTACATTCACCTCTTCACACTATTGGAAGAGGCATCGGTGTGATGGCACCACTGTCTTGGTGTGTGTGTGTTTTTTGGTTTGTGTGAGTTATTTATATGCTAATGAATTTGGGAGGGGATATTGAGATTGCGTGTGTCTGTGTGTGTTTGGGGCAGGAGTCTCTTCAGCTGGAGAACAGATGGTGATGGAGAACATTGAAGATGTACGTATGTTGCCTTTTCTGTTAAAAGTCCTAACCACACGGATTTAGCTCCAATCCGAACTATGTTCAAACCCCCTCCCCTTCCTCATCCTCTCTCGCTGTTATTCCCACTTTACTCTGATGAAATATTGTTATTCAGGCACACTGTCTGGATGCCTGTCTGACTTGAGGTACTTTGGCACCAAACACACCTTTTGTACCTGACTGAAATGCCAAATGCAGCTGTTAGCGATGATTGACAGGCCCACACTCCAGTCAGCGCAACATGCTTCTCTTCTTGCCTCTCTAATGGCAGAGCTGCTCTCACCGCTCCATGTCGGAGATGAGACTCAGTGGGCTGAGTGGCAGTCGATTTAGAGGATTTGCAACTTTTGTTTGTGTTTGACTTTGCAATGCTAAAGGACAATTCTGGCTTATTACAAACTGGGTCTTAGAGTAGTAGTTTAATAGTTGAAGAGTAATGTGATCCATTGGTATTGTAAAAATGTTGATTATAGCCTATTTTGAAATGTTTAATTTTCATTTCATTTATTTATTCGAACAGGGACTGTACACATCAATCAACCCAGGGGTAAATGCAATAAGCAAAACTAATGTGATCCATTGTTATTGTAAAAATATTGATTATAGCCTATGTGAAATGTGCCACTAATGGTGTAGTCTGCTCATTTTAGCTCATTGCTTTTTTGAATTTTTTTTATTCACACATCTTTACTGTTCTGGTCTCACTACTCTCATAGCCTACTTTTTTTTGTGATTGTCTTATCTTTTTCCCCCAGCATTAGACACAGGACTGTGTGAAAACGGTTCAGACAGAGGGGTATTAAATTTAAAAAAAAAAGGTCCCAAGGTCGGCAGCAAACCCCGGGCGTAACCACTCGGCTATACCAAGGCTCTCCACTAGCCTTGTGTTTTGACTGCAGCGCGCGGCTCTACTGACTCCCTTGCAGTGAGGAAAAATTATCAATATATCCGGAGCACATCCTCCTCTGCTCTCAGTACACATGAAGATGCTGAGCAATGCTGCGAGCTAAACACATTTCCAATAAAGGTTGAAGACAAGGGGTTGGCCTTTTAAAGTCTTTACTGGGAGCAAACTGTGAAACAGAGAAAACAGAGTTGGAGGCACCACCAATACCAATGTAAGTTTGTTTGTCATCTTATCTGACGAAAACAGCAAAAAGACAAAAAGTGTAATAAAGTTATATAAAATACCCGATCGGACAAATTTAGATGTCTAAATTAAATTCTGTTTGACTGAGATTGGAGGTTTGCTTCAGTGCTGACATTATTACTCCATTACTTGGTGAGTCAGTCGACAGAAAATGTATAATCTTTGACAATCTTTTCATTGTTCGGTTTGTTTATCAAGCAAACATACCAAAATACCACATTCATTAGTTGCAGCTTCTCAAAAGTGAGGATTTCCGACATTTCTCCATTTAATCACCGTAAACTGAACTGTCTTTTTTTCATTTAAATGATCAGTTTATGAATCTGCAAATATAAATAATGGCGGATGCAGTTTGATTGATTCATGGTTTAATTTTGGGCAGTCATTACAAAATCTCCCTGCTGTTGTTTACCCCTCCACTGATGCTATGTGTTTGTTGATATTATAACTAATGATCCAAACATTCAAACTTTTCCAGGTGTGGGTCCATTGATTGCTCAAAGTGAAGCCAGGGTTTTGGCTGGCTCCTCGCTTTAATACATGGGAGCGTTGCTTTTCAACACCTCGCCACCCACCAGCTTCTCCCTGCAGGCTGCAGGCCAGCGTTTTCCATTTTACACTTGATGCTTTTAGCTGGCGCTCTTATTCAGAGTGACTTGGCCTGGATGGAGCAGTAGACTGAGAGGCAGTCTCTGTATGAGTGTAATAATAAGCAAGTTCAAAATCAGGAATGCGAGGTCAGAGCACCCTACTGTTGCCATGACATTTACTTTAAGGCTCTACAGCAGTCATGTAAAGTGCTCAGAGAAGAAGAACAGTGGATTTGTAAAAGAAAGTAACAAAGAAAATGTGATTTAGTGAGGAGATGGTGACGTCAAATGTTTCTTTGGAAAAAGCTTTTAAATGGAGAGTCACTTTGCAGAGAGGAGATAGTTCTTCCACCATTAGGGAGTCTGGGAAAGAAAAGAGTGGATAGAGTGGATTGATAAGCAGTCTGGAACTCAAACTGCTTGGGAAAGCAGAAAAGTCGAATTTTCTCTACCGATTCAGATGGCACACAGCGGTCGGAGATAGGGGACCAAAAGTGAAAGCAAGACTCCAATAGAGTGATTCAAAGCGTCTCCACACCCATGGTGCTGAGGGGCCGTGAGGCTGGGTCAAAGTCAAGGATGCTTCCTTGGTAGGACAAGTCGTCCTGAGTCGAGTCCTACAGAAAAATATATATTGATTTTTTATTCCTTAAAACAATATAAATAGATTCTAAACATGTTGGCTTTTTTAAATAAAGAAAAACAGCGAAGATTTGGTGAATTATTATGATTGTAATATTGTCCAAAACATACAATTGATAGAATCTCCTCAAAGCTACCAGATTCTATTGACAAAAACGGTAATTTTACCTCAATGATTGTAAAAGGCACATCATTCAAATGCGACAGAAAGACGATAAAACTGATCCAAACCCACTTGGTTAGTCCTTCCACTGCTCCAACAATCACCAACTCTGTTTTGGTGAAAATTAACACTTCATTCACAGAGTTAAATATGAAAAGAAACTGCTGGTATATTCTCCTCAAACCCACCAGACTCCATTGGGAAAACACAGTAATTGTAACGCTCCGATCGTACAAAACACACTTCAAACTCAACAGAAACAGAATAAAACTCATCAAAACATTCTTGGTTCGTCTTTCCACCAACGTTATTGGGTTAGATCACTGACCAAGTCTGTTGCTGAGCGACAAAAGTCAAAACCTATCTAATATCGGTCAAGATCCAGCAACTGAATTTTCAATTTTTCCCCAATACGTTGTTCAGAAACAGATTTGGGCAGATTGCTGAGGTTAAACAACTGAAAGTCTACTAGCGGGGTTTCCTTGGTTCCAAATCGGGGTTTGAGAAATGTATCATGTATCTAGGGTATCTAGACTACACAGATGGAATCTTGAAAAGCCTATAAAAGTAGTACTTATTCCATGATAGAAAATCGAAGGGTCCTTGACAACAGTCCTTTGGCAATATTCGAGGACATCGCATCCTTGAAGTTCAGCTGTTGAAGTATCATTCTTGACTTTGAGAAACACCCAATCTGTTTCGAAAAGTTTGGAAAAATTGTTAGCTGCAGCCAATTGATTTCCCGAATGGAAAGAGGGTTTCAGACACCGATAGCCGAGTCAACAAGACAACAGACTGAAGCCTATACTGTATTGACCTATTTCAAAAACACTTTAATACTATTTCTAAAATACACTTGGCGACAGCCCTGTGACATTCTGTGGTGCATCCATATTTCACGAGGTGGCTGGTGTTGCCCCCATGCTGCGCAACCGTTTACCTCTTTACAAGTATTACATTGAGATCAATGTGAGCCCACACTTATGAACATTCTGCCCTGTCAGCAATTGGCTTATGCCGGCAGCTTCGTCATCCCGAGGGGCTTATTAGAAATTTGAAAATACAAACTAGATGTTGAGTTTAATTAACCTTGCATAAATACCCACTACCAATGTCTAACCATTTCATTTATAAGCAATTTAACCCCAATTTAGTATTGGTTCTCAATACTTATCTCTGAACAAAATTGAGGCCATGCACACACTCAGCCCCCAACTCAATAATACCCCAAAAGTACATAAAGCGGATAACATTAGTATTGAGTTTGTAGTAACTTAGTGTTCACAAAGCCACGCACTCAAAGGTAATGGAGTCATTATTGATATTTCTTCCACCTGTGCTTTTCCTGCTGCGAGGAGTCGAAACATGCACTTTAATAATAGTCTTATTAGTACATGGAGTTTGGTGACATGAAATAACTCCCAGCAAAACTCCCCCAAGCTCCAACCTGCACAAAGGTCTAATCAGCCAGAACAAGTGAGAACATCTGTGTGTGTGTGGAGGGCCTTTTAGCATTAAATTGGTCTTTAAAAAGGGACAGTCTGTAACATTTAGGGGGTTTATTGGCTGATATTGAATACTGGTTAAAACTATATACACAATATTTAGCTTTCAGGTATGATTTTTCAATCAACTACAGTAAAACAAGTAGATTAAACAGATTTATATTCATATTTCTTTTCCATTGTTTATTTATTCTACACCACCCACATTGCAGATTTGCCTTATGGTATATTACAGGAATTGCTTAGACTTAAGGGAATTATTCTCTTATTGTGTGAGCCAAGTCTCTCATGGATAGCTTTATAATGCCTCTGTGCTGCTCAAGGATTTGCTGAAGGTCAGCGTACACGAAGGAATCATATGTAATGGTACAGATGTTTGACTGATGACACCTCTGCTTGATTTATATCTCCTTAAGTATTGAGTAGTGTTTCTGCACCTGAATCAGACAACATACTTTTGTATGTCATGAATGACTCACTCATTCACTCCTCCTTTTTCAATAGGTTCTTTACTCTTTATTGTGATTTTTGCAGCAATAAATGTTTAAATGTGTTATACGCAGAAAGTGCAGAACATGTCACTGACTCTTTTTTTGTGTTTCAGGAGGTTTTACAGCACTACAGAGCATGTGTTTCACCCAGAAATAAGACACTTAAATGCAGAGCTCCATCAAACTTCCAACCGGGCAGATGTCTAATTAGTCAGAAGAACTGAAATCACCTTTTCAGGGTCTTTAAATGGGCCTGAATGATGGACCTCTTGCATGATGGCCTTTTCAAGGAACAGTTTAGCTTGGAGGTAATTTTTCACTTTACTGTTTCTTTTTGTGAGTGAGACTTGAGCCTTGACAGTGAGCCAATCATGGTTATCTTCATTGTGTCTCTGAATATAGTCTATTTTCTCTGTACTTAACCCTCTCTAACTTTGTTCTGCTTCACTTTATCAAAGTCAACTTTTGCAGAGAGAATGTTCACATAGTGTGCTATGATTTAGGTTAAAGTTGGACCTTACAGCTGCATCATTTCAAACAAATAATCATCCTGAAAGTGCTTTTTTTCTAGGTGGACCTGAAAACCTTTTCATTTTTGCTGTGTGTCATCTTCATTTACTCTTAACCAGTAACATATAGACTGATATGTACACAAACAAGCATGCTATCTGTGGAGCAACATGTACGGCTGTACTTACTGCTAATGGAAAAAGATAACACAGACAATGGGATGTGGGACTGAACGAGGAAGTGAAGAAGTGTCCTAAGTATGGCAATTTTCAGCTACAGCTTCGTCAAAGTGGTCAACCACGGTGCTCTTGAGCAGAAATGAAGTGTTGTTTTCATGCTGTACACTGCAAAAACAGCCCTTCTAGAAAGAAGCAAAACATTCTTATATTCAATCAAATCATCCTATATCAAAGCAAAAACAACTTACCCCATTGGCAGATTTTTTTGCTTGACAAGATTTCTTAAAATAAGCCAAAAATCAAGAAAAGGTAAGGCATACTTTCCTAAAATTAGATATTTTTTCTAATCAAAACATGCTTGACAAGATTAATATTCTTTTTTTGGGCAAATATGACTTATTTTCTTGATTCAAGGCTTTTTTTTACTTTCTTGAAATTCCTTTTTTGCAGTGTAATTCAATGAATCCATCAAATTTAATAAATACAGAGTTTTCAAATATTTATTTAGAACGTGGATGTCAACGTTAGGAAACTGTTTAATACAGCCGAAACAAACATTTCCATATGTCCCATATTTTATGCACACAAACTGCGAGATAATTACGTTAATTTGAGGCTCCGCTAACAGCCTGATGAAAACCACAAGATTAATGTCGGCAATGTCCTTTTAGTGCATGTTGGTGCTTAATCGTGCGCGTGGCTAGCTCACGGTTCCCGCTCTGCACTGCAGGTAAACACCGTTATAGCTCCGTCAGCCATATTGCGTTGTTAGCGCTGAAAGCACCGTTAGCTGTGAGCCGCCGGTTTGCCTTCGCCATGTTGAGAGCCATTGAGAGGCAATCAAAGTGCTCCCAAGCTCGAATCTTGTAACTTAGCCGCGCCCCTCCGATTAGCGTAACTTTATCTATACATCACTGATTTACAGGCGTAAATACTGTCCACTTGAATGAAGAAGTACAAAAAAGCGAGTGGGAACTAGAAAGGTGCAGTCAGTAGAGTGCAGATCTCCGCCAGGTCTGTCTGCAATTTTCCTTTGCAGTTTCCTAGTTTGACTCTTTATTTCATAGTCTGACTGTTTGACAGCTCGTGGACGGACTGAACATGTCACCCCCACGTCTCTCAGAATTTCTTGGCTGTAACAGGAATTGAGAATATTATTTTCTGTAACCTTCAGGTCGCTGCAGCATGACTTACCATGGAGCGAGGCGTGCAGACACAGAGGAGAACGCGGATCACACAGAGGTGAATAAAACGGAGATAAATAGGTGGAAATGCACATGGGGCAGAGAAGGGAGGTGGGATGGACATTATTTTCACCTCAGGGAGTGAGAAAAGCAACAGCTGGTTCCTTAGATACAAAAAAAGCACATTCCTCCATTTTTCCATCAGTTATATTCAGTTGAGATCATGTTGAGCACAAAGCAAGGAGATGAGGATATTTTGCTTAATGGTTGTATTTGTGACACTGTGGGTGAGCCAGTGTGTTTGATTAGCTCTCACCATGCTTTTCTAGCCAGAGATCATCACTGTGGTACTCAAACACCGCTCGCTACACACACACACACACACACACACACACACACACACACACACACACACACACACACACGTGCACACTTTGTCTATGTGATTGTGTGTTTCTGTATGTGTGTGTTTAATAAGTGTTGACTTTGCGCCTCCGCTATCTGAAATGGCATCTTCGTTTTTGCACCCTTCATTACTGTGTGTGTGTATGTGTGTGTGTGCGTCGGCGTGCATGTCTGCGTGCGCTGTGTGTGTGTGTGTAATGAGGAAAACTGCCATTTGGGAAAACCAATTACCACAGGTAAATAGCATAACCTCTTCGCTCTAAGATTTAGCCAAACAATGAATTTATAAAGAGGAAAAACCTCATCTTACACACACACACACACACACACACACACACACACACACGCACACACACACCTGATTCATTACCCGTTCGACTATCTTGAATTGTGCCTTATAAAATGAACCTCAAGCCATATGTCTTTATCTCTAAAAATCAGCGTTTTTCTCTTTGAGGATCAGCAAAGATTGTTTTTGCTGTTATGTTTCCTCATAAGTCCTCACAAGTTTAGATAAACTCCAACGCATGCACATTTGCACACATTTCCCCCTGGGACCGGCTGTAATTATGAGTTTGGCCTGGAATGGTGTGATAACTAATAAAATGGGAGATTTCTGGAGGAAATAAGAAATAGAAAATTAAAGTGTTGGAGTGTTCAAATCCTAATTAAAATAACGCGGCGTTTATGGCGTGCAGGACACACAGAGGGAGAGCAGCGGATGAAGAAGTATTGGCATTAGAGCATGGAGGCAGGAGGGAGGCACACAGTGGGTGAGGAGGAGGGAGGGTTATCATATTTTCACAGGAATTTCCTCATTTAAAATCTTCATTAGGCGCTCCCTCACTTTATATTTGTTCTCAGCTCCTCCATCACGCCACGGCCGCCTCTGGTTCTCGGCTGTGTGGAGCGATATACTCCGCCTCAGTGTGTGTGTGACTGTGTGACTGTGTGTGTGTGTGTGACAGTGGGAGACAGAGTGAGCAAAGCCTTCGTGTCCAAGTATGTGTGCATGCTGGCTCCTGATTATCCTTTGAGTTTAATAATTACAACTCTTTGTCATTCATCCAGGTTCTATCAATCTCCACACAGAACACTCCTCCCTCTCCACTGCCATGGTTTTCTTTATTTCCCTTTCGCCTCCTCCTCCTCCTCCCCTCTCACGAGAAGAGCAAACACTGGTTTTGCATCGGAGAACAAAAGACTTTTAACGCGTGAACAAATAATTTGCTCTTCTCCACACTCCACCACTTACAGCTATCACTGTGTGATGAGCCTGTTGATTTGATCATCTTCTCTTCTCGGTAAATAGGCCTGTCTGGCTTTCATCGTTTAACACACATAGGCTGAGGTATAGATCTTAATCGGACTAATCCTGGATTACAACTCGGCTGTCAGATGCTGCATACGAGTGTGTGTTTGTCTGATATTTGAATGAGTGAGTGTGTGGGTCTTTTTATACTTTGTTTTCCAGTTGGATCCACAAAGTAGTAAGTCTTCCTGGGCGGGTCCACACCAAATAATACAAATATACAGTGCAATAAAAAATGTATATCAACTTGTAGTTGCCTAAGCTTAATCAAACGTCAACCCTTGAGTTGGCAGATGCTTCTAGATAAACAAGCTATTGAGTCTGAAGGAATAAAGAGAAATTAAACAAACTGAAAACAAGCCAAAGTTTTCGATTGTTTGTGAACTTCTCTGCACATTACTGCCACCAACTGGTGATTAGCGGCATGACATTAAGTCAGCGGCAGTAATGTGTATCTGCTCGCCTTTGCGTGTGTGTGATGCAAACAAAACCGAGAGCCAGTCATGAGAGCATTCCTCCGCAGGGTCGCTAATGGCCGAAAACCACAGGGCGCCTTTTTAAGGGCTGTCTGCTGCGAACCCAGACAGGTGAGTAGGAAAGCTAAATCATGGAGAAGAAAGTTTACAGAAATTGTCAGCAGAATTTTAATCGTTTCTGTATTAGACACTCGTCAGGCATCAGACACAAAACAATATCTGTTTATATTTACGCCCCAGGCTACAGCAACCAATTAAGTCATACAAGTCAGTCCAATCACCTGAGATAATTACACCATCAATAATTGATCAAAACGTCCCTAAAATATAACAAACATTGGATCATAAGATCTGGGGATGTTTATCCTTTTATGGCTGTTTTTATGAATTATTGATGGGCGAACTGATAACAAAATGTTGATGAATCAGTTTTTGTTTCAGGGACTTTTTTTGACAGAACATCTTTTGATCTTAAGTTGCAGATTCCAGACAGAAGACTCACTGCACCGAACACTTCTCAACCACAGCACCTTCAATGTATTCCACCAATGGCATAAATTATTGTATGCTAGTCTTTCATAAAAAGGTGAGTTGTGTTATACCAGATGACATTTTTCATCAATAACAAAATATATGCAAATCTTAATTTAGACCCCAACGTTAGCCATGAAAGTTGTTCTCACACAGCGTAGAAAGAATAATGGAAAACTAATGCAGCTGACTGATAGCTTGTGTGTGGGTGTGTGTTTGTGTGTGTTTTACTGTGTATATACTCTGTAGTGTGGCAGTATGTTTCTATGGGTGCAATGCCACAGTATTTGTTTTCATTAAAAGCTCTGACATTTTCATTTTTGAGAGCTGAACAAATCAGTTTTCACTTTTCCTCTCTGACAGCCTAATATTCCTCTGCTATAACACTTTCAAGAGCGTTCATTGTGCCCATTGTTGAGGTATTCAGTGTGTGTGTGTTTCTGTGTGTGCACACATGTTTGTGTGGAACTCTGTGCCACATATATGACCTCTTTCCCTGTCTGCTTCGCAAAGACTTCGGCTTTCCTGCATGACTGAACACACACAATGTAGCTGTCCGAGTGACCCGCAACCAAAACACACCCGGCCCTGACCCACATGTCTGTTATTGGTGTCTGTCGCTAAATGGACTACACACACACACAGACACGCACACACACACACACACACAACATCCATGAACATGAACACCTAAGACAGATGATGGAAACTGCAAACATGTGAGAGCTGAGGAAGACAGAATTGCATTTTTTAACTGAACATCAAACATTTATTAAATTATCAGTTAAAAAAACAACTATAAATTCAAGAAAGTAAATATCCGTGCAACTGCCTGTTATCTTCTGGAGTAAAGTGACTAAAAGTGCAAACAAAGAGCCTCTTTACGCCTGTCTTTCTTGCCTGTCACATGTTTCCGGATCATTAGGTTGATCTTAAACCCTGTTTGCCTCCCGATAATCACACAACGCGACCCAATTTCAGGCTGGTCTTAACTGATTATCTTCTCCGATAATCAACTCTCCAGACGCGTGCATGCAGGCCGGTCATGAGCGCCCACAGTTACACAATGCTTTCCTGTTTTGTGGAATATGTACAACTTGTGATATGAGAGCCAGCTGTCTCACATGCAACACATCCTTGATGCTAAGTGTGACAGACTGATCGTGTTTCCTCAAAGGGACATGCCCATCAATGTGTGCTTTGCAGTCACCGCTCACAAACATGGTTTCTTCATATCACATGATCTTCATCATTGAACTGTACGCGTTCAGATTTCTGTTTACATGATGCATGAGAAACTCCTGCACCTGTTGATGTACATGTGAGACGACCAAGAGTTACAAAATGGACCTTGTGGTGAGATTATTTTCTCAACTTGTACTTCTTATTTTGAGTGTGTCTGATTTTATTTGACCGCTCAAGATCTTCTTTAATGAAGGTGAAAACTTAGTGAAGAAAACCAACATGTCATTTATTTACATGTATACTAGACAGTACAAGGAAAGTTTTCCAATCACTTTGGTCACTTGAATTATTTGAATTATATATTATTTTAAATACATTTTTAAATACATGTTTTACTCTGTCTGTATATACTGCTATTGTAGATTCCTTACTGTTGTATTACTGTTTTTACTGTTTATTTATATTACTATTTTTTTTATTTTATTTTACTATTTGTCTCTTGCTGCTGTAATCCTGCAATTTCCCCACTGCGGCACTAATAAAGGATTATCTTATCTTATTTGATCTCATCTTATTACACCCATGTAAATATCCCATCAAATTGACTGCAACCTGCATTAACCGATTTTTATTTAATTGTGGGCAGAAGAAACAAGTTGTGAAAATTACATTAACACATCAGCACCTTTTTTTTCAGCTGATGTGGTGAACTTCTTAGCAAAAAGTTGCATATTTGCACTTCCATCCGTTACGGAGCAACATTATTCATTTAGATTATGTTTTCTGGCCACCTGGCAAATTTAAGGCCAATATTCCAACCGTTCAACAGCTATTCACGGCCCGTGTCTGCTGTCTGGTGCTGAGAAGGTTGTGAGCAGTGTGTTTCCACTGCTTCTTCACCTGGAATAGCTGCCTGCTGCAGCAGAAAACAATGCCATGATAGCACTTTAAAGCTGCCCTGTGGAGTTTGGTTTTGTGTGGAAAAATTACATTCAGTGTTTTTCACCAAGGTGCATTGTGTGTATCCTTGTTGTCTAACAGACGTGTTGAGCGGATTTCCTTCCTCCATAAAATATTTACAAAGCTGATTTTTCTTTTTGGGAATATCATGAATCTTGCATTGTTTATGTCCATACTTGCTTGCAGAACCGGGCACAAAGGCCTAAAAACACAATCCTTAGACAAAGGAGTTTTTAGCTTTCACAAATCTTACGTTTTTTTTAAAAGAATAGTACAAGATGCGTCTTGAAAAGAAATCTTTTCAAGACGCCCTGAAGAAAAGCAAACACATGTTATTCAGCATGTTACAATCCCTCAACACACGCACACGCACACACACACACACACACACACACACACACACACACACACACACACACACACACACACACACACACACACAGTTGAGATAGAGTCAGACAGGGTTTCACCATGTTTGATGTGTTTCCATCCACGTACCATACAAGGCTGGTTTCACGCACGCTGTCCTCATAATACACAACTCTCTCTCTCTCTCTGCTGTTCTTGTAGTTGACTGAAAACCAGCAGGCGGATCTTTCAACTCCAGCGTATTCATCTGCGCTGGCATTCTTCTCATTCGAGATAGGATGAGAAAAGGATTCCATTGATGTCGTCTGCTTTTTAGCAGCTTTTTTTTAGGACTGTCGCTGTCTTGTGCAACACGCGTCTCCCTCTCGGCTGAACTATGCACACAAGTCTGAAAATGTGAAGCTCACATATCAACAAAAAATCTCCAGACAAGTCATAAGCAAGGCGATTTTTTTTTAAAGGAGAAAAAGTTAACTTATTCCATTTCCTAAGTACTTTGCCCAAAACTGGTACAAATCTGATTCCATGTGTACATACAGTCAAGTTTACTCAACTTTCTTTATATTCCATATTGTTGGAAAAACTATTGTTACTAGTGCTATTATTGAGTACTGCCCACTCAAATTTGTATTCCTTTGTACTTTCTGTAAATGATTGATACGCATTGCATTCACACTTTGTTGTTCTTAACCACCTCCACATGCTCATGTTGCAAATTGGGATATTACTCTGTGCATATTGGTTCTACTTTCACATTTATTTTCATGTAGGCACTGCAATTATAGTTTAAACTCCCAGGGTGCATTCTAATGGCAGGCTTTCCGGGTGAATAATTAAATGTGCAACATGATTGGTATTCTTTCAGTTTCTACCAGGACAGACAAACAAACAAATGAAAGGACTGATATTATATAAAGAAGAGGACCCCTGCTGCTCGTACTTTGCTGATTGGAATTGTAAAAGACTGGTAGTGCCCACTGTGGCGATAATAGGGCAATTATGGGATAATGCTGAATATTGTGCACTATAAGAGAGACATAATGGCAGTCGGCTCACTACAATATTACTTGTGAGAGACATTACAATCTAAAATTAGCTATGATGCCGGCTAACATTAGCCACCATAAGCTACTGGTCATACCAGACCGGGTAACAGAGCAGCAAACCTCCTGATTTATGCTGATCCTTAATTTAACTCATCAACGTTGTGTTTTATTGCTGATGAATTCAAATGTTTTTCTGATAAGAGGATGAATGTTATTCTTTAAAAAAGTGACATACTCTCACGAAGGTTGTCAACAAATATGTTAAGTTTGAATATATATTTGAATCGTAAAGAAAACACACTAGATAGATTCCAATATGAGATCAATATTTGTTTGTGAAAAAAAGCATTTTGTAATATTTAGTGGGAATGACACCCAATCAGTGTTAATCTTGTTCACTAAAACCGCAGCACACTGCTCCTTAATTACCAAGGATGGGTAAAATGCAGAGAATAATTTCCCCACTGTGGGATTAAAAAAGGATTATAAAAATAAATAAAAATGAATGCTTTCATCAACAACCTTTATTTGCATTTCTCAGAAGACACCGAGCCCACCGGTGTTATTTAAAACTAATATGATTATATCAAACATGCAAAACAAATAAGAAAAGATGAGATGAAAATAAAAAATAAAAAACTTATTTGCTGCTGTTGCGGCGCTGAACTTAAAAAAAAAAAAAGATCAAATAGTTCCCAGTGATTATCGAATACTTATTTTGCTTGAAACTTCAAACTCGTTCAACCTGTGTATTGCATCAGATAATTTAAAGATGTGAGGTGAACCGCAGATCCTCTAGGGTCTGGACCCTCTAGGGTCTGGACCCCCCCAAGTTTCTTTTTTACAAATGAAACCTTTAAAGATAAACGAGTGCAGTGCCCGTTGAAAACATGTCTGCTCAGAACGGCTGAATACTTGGCCTGCGGTGTTGCTGCCTGCAGCTTGAGAAGCGCTCGTTCAAACAACTTCAGGCTCCACACGGGCCGTCCTCGGGTTCTGAGCGATGCACCTTGCATGACATCGTTGCATCACACACCCCGAGAGTCAGACGCATAGCTGGAGCTCACGGGAAAAACACACCAGGGGCAGAATTTACCTTCAGGCAAGGTAGGCAACAGCCTGGAACCCCCAACTATAACAACTATAGATGTAGTATGATGTTTAGATGTGAAAAATATAGAATTATGGTATTAATCTCGTAAAAAAAAAGAAGAAATGTTACTGGTTACGTTGCAGATTCCGATTTGACTCACAATTTAAATGTAATACATAATTGTCCAGTAAAATATCAGCATCATATTAGAATTGAAAGCACAGGGGTGACCTGTAGGCTGTTTGGAGTTCTACTACTATATAATCCCTGAAAACATTGATAGTTTAGTAAATTACAATTTCAATCGTGCATTGTGGTGATAATGCCTCCATTCCACTCTTCACATGAAGGGAATGTTCAGTGACTTGTCACAGTGAGGAAACATATTAGTACTTTTACTTAAAGTAGCAGTGTGTGTGATCTAGTGGCATCTTGTGGTGAGGTTGCAGATTGCATCCAACTGAACACCCCTCCACCCACTCCTCCCTTTCCAAGCGTGTCGGAGAACTACGTCGGCCTTTTGGTAACGTAATGACGTGAAAGGTTCTCTGTTTGGTTTGACCTTTCTGGGCTACCGTAGAAACATGGCGGTGCAACATGGCGGACTCCCTTGAAGAGCACCTGCTCCCTATATACTGTAGATATGTTCATCATATGACATTCTAAACTACCAAAAATACAATTCTTAGTTTCAGGTCAAAATACACAAATCAAAACATCGTTATAAATATTATATTCCCCTAAAACCTAGACGTGGGCGGACTCTTAAAGTAAAAGATCTGAATACTTTTCCCACCCACTAAATAATGTGTGTTTGGGGTTTAGTTATAATAGTATTTTAGATCAGAAAAAACACATTCTTTGGAATTTTAACAACGTTTTTGGCAGCTTAAATATGAACAAACCTCCTACTCTCCGCCAGCTACCCTCTCTGGTCAAGTGTGGTTTTAAGTGATGAGAAAGGTTAACTGGTCGCCCCAAATCTAATTAAGTCTGATGTCTTCATGCAGCCGTCCAGGAGTTCAAGATTCATAAGTCATTAAAATAGTTTGACATTTTACAGGAAGAGGAAAAAGGGAAAGAAAATACTTAGTTAAATTAACAATTAACACAAGGACACAGCTATTTCCAGTATAGTGACAGCATGATTCCATCAGCACATCGCTATAGATTACTATATATATATATATATTTATATATTTATATATATATATATATATATATATATATATATATATATATATATATATATATATACTGTATATATACAGTGTATTTGTATCTTTGAGTTTATGTGTCCATTCATTATTTTTGCAACACTCTCCGTCTTCCTGTCTGCTCGTCTACTCACCACACTTCCGTTTTTCTCTGTTTATGTTTTAATAAGTTAATTAGAGCTGGAACATCGTGATGACTGTTGTCAGGCAGCTTCAGGCTTTATTGGTAAACACCAGCCGGAGGACTCCGAAAACCACAAACACAGACACACACACACATTCAAATGTACACTCGCACACACAAGCATGAAATTAACATTTAGAAAGAAAAATACCAGCAAAAACAGGACAAGAGAGCATAGTACTGAGCCAAACTCATCAAAGACAACTTCTGACAGAATTCTTCATGAGTCAGAATAAAACAGCAAGAAAATGAGGAAAAACAATATTGTGTGTGTGTGTGTGTGCGTGTGTGTGTGTGTATGTGTGTGTGTGTGTGTGTTTGGTTCACAATGATGTCAACAGTAAATAGCATGGAGATTATTCTTTAAATCTTCTGTGATCAGCCACTTAATTATTGAAGCTGTGTGTTTGTGCGCGTGTCTGTGTGAAGCCAGGCTGAAGAAGCACTTAAGATTGTGTCTTTTCTGTGTGTGTGTTTATGTGTGTGTGTGTGTGTGTGTGTGTGTGTGTGTGTGTGTGTGTGTGTGTGTGTGTGTGTGTGTGTGTGTGTGTGTGTGTGTGTGTGTGTGTGTGTGTGTGTGTATGTGTGTGTGGTGTGTTTTCTCCACTTAATTTGTTCTGGCCAGCAATTTGACTTGTGAAAGAGGCATAATAAACGGTAGAGAATGAATTGTCATTGGTTATCAAAAATGAAAAAGCAGCTTGTTAACAATGCAACAGAAAGCCTTGCCAACATTAATCTCAAAGACAAACACTATAAAACAATGAATAGACACCACAGGAGTAAAATGAATAATATCATTATTAAAGCCACATTCAGCAATGAAAATGAACTAGAAATACATATTTTTTAAACAACAGAAATGTGCATTCTTTTCTTCAGTTTTATAAAGCTGCACGCATGCTTATTTATGTTTTGTGCAACTGGAAATCAGTCTCATTTCGACTTCCACATAAATAGATGCAGAAATGTTCTTCAACACCTGTTTGCATATGTATCGATTCATAAAGCCGCTTCAGCGCTCATTAGACACGTCAATGAGAAAAGCGGCATAAAAGAAGTGCCGGCTCTCCAACGGCACCAGAACGGCTCATTATGGGCGACGCGGCTGAGGCTATTTCTAGCTCCCATACATACCGCTAATCCATCACATATACCTGTGCACCGTCATCGCCTTGTTATCGTCATTATTAAACGTCAGAAGGGTGATCAATGATTGATATGGCTCATATTGAAACAGACTTTACTAAGTGCTTCACAATTCAGCACAAAATTAAACAATCATTAACTCGGCGAGATGATGGCTCAAATAATTTCAATTAAAGTTATTAATTAAAATAGTTAATAATTCATTCATTCAGATGGCTCATTAGCTTAAATTAAATGTAGTAATGGGACTTTGGTTGACATTTTACAGAACGCCTGCAAAAAATGATGACATTGTCGTTTTTTGTAAGTACATCTTATTTGTACATCTTTCCCCTGACACTGTATTTTAAGGCAACAAGCAATACCACCTTAATGGAATGGTTTAACGTTTGGGGAAATATGTTTAATCACTTTCTTGCTGAGATTTAAAAGAGATGACAAAATGTGTCCAATACATAAAGCTATAGCCAACAAACAGAATTGGTTATTAAGTATAAAGACAGCAGTTCTTACTCTCACTTTTAATCACAGTAAAGATGTTTGTTGTTGTGCCATTTGACTACTGTGTTGACACAATACAGTAGTATTTTTCTGACCTCCAGTCAGTCTTAGTTTCTATAAGAACTATAATTGACAGCAAGGCTTCAGACTAATCTATTTCAGGAAAAAATAATTTCAGGCGCCCTGAAGTCAACAATTCTAAAAGTTATCTCTTTACTCAGTTTTTGTCAACTTCAGTGGTTATTTGCATAAAAACGTGTGAATGAATCAAAATACGTGATTGTATTTTATTCTAATATTTGCTCGGATTAAAAAAATCTTTGCATTAATTATGTGTTATAAGCTGCTTAGAGCTAGGAAGTGAAACAGGTCATAATAAGTTCTCTAATATCTTTTCTATATTGCCGTGTAAACATCTCCTTCAAACAACTGTATTCATTCAAGCGGAAAGGCCTTATTGGTACACACACATACACACATACACACACACACACACACACACACACACACACACACACAGGCAGCGACTTCATTCTCTGCTCAGGTAGACACCACTCCACTTTATCCGTACACAGCGAATAGTTGTTTGCTGCTATAATAATGATCTGAATTATGAATTTAGCAGCTTTTAATGTTCCACTCAGACATCTGTTGTACAAGCACTTAGTGAGGAATCCCAGTCTCTGCCTGTTCTCTGCTGCAGCATCACACACATTCAGCAGCATGTGTGTGTTTATTCTTCGGCTTGTTTTTGGAAGTCTTTTTATGCTCCGTCGCTCCGTCGTCTATGTCTGTTTCCAGCGTCTGAGTACTTCAATTTGACAGACATCATGAGACCATGTTTAGTCATTTATATGCAAAGCAGAGAGAAGAAGAAAACATCTCCTGGATAGATCCACAGTTACCAGGGAGAGATGTAATTGGACAGAATGTTGCTGGTTGTGGATGTGTGAGATTGCTTTGCAGACAGAAAAAGAGATGCACACACACACACACACACATACAATGTAGACATCTGTAAAGACAAGGGACTTTGTGAGAGCTCTTTAGCAGAGGTCGAAGGTAAAGATGATGCTCTGAGAAGTATATTCATCAGACCTGAGCGGGGGCTTTGCAATCCTTGTCTTCCCTGCAGGCTGTTGAGAGTGGAGGAGGCGGCGGATTCGTCTGATGAGGTTTAATACAGAAACTGAAGAGTGTGTGTGGTTTCCTGTCGCTTCAAGTTCGCGCGTGGATGTTATGGACAGGAATTATTGGAACACTGATGTTTGTACTTGGGGCGTATTTGCATATACACACACTTAAAGTGCTTATGATCATGTAAGTGTGTGAGAGGGGAGGATATTGCCTTTCCAGAATATGCAAATGGTTGCGTTGGTGTGTGGTACAGTGTTAACGACTGACCTTGTTCAGGCACAAGGTCATGCATCCACACTAATTTCCATAAAACGATTCATTTAATTTGTCTCTCCTGGCTTATCTTGAATGCTGAATATACCAGGCAAACACCTAGTTATGTCCACCAGTCCCATCTCAGCATCTTCTCAAGTATGATAGTGAAACATATCCTGTAAGCCAGTGTTGTTCAACCTTTGTTGAGCCGCGGCACATTTTCTGCAATAAAAAAATCCCGCGGCACACCAACAACCCAAAAAAAGTTACAAAATGTCACATTGTAGCATAATACAGCATGTATAGTCGGTATTTATTGCACTACATACTGGCATGGAAGAGTATTTCATTACTAGGCCAGCCGCTATATTGCAGGCTCAGACGCTCAACAATGGAACATTATTTGCGGCAACTAAATAATATTTTTTGGGAACGATTAAGTGAAATTGGACATTTTCCAACGGCATACCTGACGATCTCTCACGGCACAATGATTGAAAATCCCTGCTGTAAGCAACCCAGAGAGCATTTGCTTGTTGTTGTTGCTGCAATGTGTTTTGTGATCCTACACACTGGGGTGAGCAGAGAATGACTGAACACCATTACTTTACAAGTGTGTCTAGGTATGGACATGACTGGAGTAATCGATTTCGACGTCAGTATTCGTTCAACGTATATTTATATATATATATATATATATAACAATATGCCTGGAGACAAACTGAATGAGTAGTACGAGTTGTGTAATGTTTAGACTTTGCGCATCACAGAACTAGTTTGATGATTAACCACGTGTTGAGAGACGGATAACAGGCCCTCTCTTACGACCTCATTTGCGAGCAGTGTTTTCATGTGCTGTTGTGTCGCCACTCAGAGGATTAGCCAGCTCTTCACAAAAGTGGAGACTGGAGATAATGCTCCTGTTTAGCTTCGTGGAAGGTCAAGTCTTCCGCAAGCCGATGGCGTTTGTTGAGCGCGAGTACAAGCTCCCACCGCGGCTGCTGCTGGTGAGGACGTTGTAATCTTATGAGGAAAGCCTGGTGGAATTGAGGGCTGATGTGCAACTACTACCACTTTTGGAAATGCATACATGTTATTTCTATAGTCACTGGCACTCCCAAATGGAATTAACATTAACAATTCTCTCACAAAGCCAAAAACTAGTGTGGAAACTTAAAGTAAGGGTCACATCAAAAGGCAGTTCATATTGCTTGTTCAAGTAATGTAATTTCATCATGTTAAAAAGTTGGCGATGCCGTGAAGGAGTATAGCAGCTTCATGCCTTAACTGCACTCAAACATTTTAAACTGCAGAATTCAACAAAAGACAAGACAACTCTTGTTCTTCCATTAAATGATGACCCCCTCCTTCGCGCCAACTGGTTCTCTGCTGTGATAATGTAACACGATGGTTCACAGCTTTTTGGGCTAGTGGCCCCAAAACCCACCTATTTTTAGACCCTTTCCTCGAAAATTGCATACCCAAACTAAAAAGGGTGTATCTCTGCAGCCACTAGGGCTATTTGAATAATGTTGGTTATAATAAAAGGCTACACTTGTGAGATTTTGGTCAGATGTGTAAATATCAGTATGTATGTTACTGGTTAAGAGTAAATGAAGATGACACACACACACAAAAAAGGTTTCAGATCCGCCTAGAGAAAAAGCCCTTTTAGGACGATTATTTCTTTGAAATGATGCAGCTGTAAGGTCCAACTCTAACCCAAATCATAACACAATATGTGAACATTCTCTCGGCAAAGGTTGCCTATGATGAAGTGAAGCAGAACAAAGTTAGAGAGGGTTAAGTACAGAGAAAATTCAGACGAGGTCTCCAAAATTTGCATTGGGGCACATTTGCGCACATCTGTGACATTTTAATTTTCTCATGTACCAAACCATATATTTCACTTGTATATTACTTATGGTGTTCAATACATCCAAATACAGCAGTTTGGGGCTTTTTTTCATGAAACAAGCTATGATTTACAGTTTTATATAACAATCGCTCAGACATTGGATTTTAAAAGGATTGGATTTTAAAAGGTTAAGATGAAGTGATGACAGCTCATCACATGAATGTGTCTACAAATTGAAAGCACTTCAACAAAAGAGACATTTTCTCCTTTTAAAACACTCAGATTGCTTCATCTGACTGTTTGACTTGACCAGAAGAGCTCAATTCCTGCATTTAAAGAGCCCGTTTGCTCCGCTCGGCTTCTGCTTGTAGCTCCGTCACTGCGAGCTAAACACTCAACAAAGTCACATGCAGTAACACACGCTAAAACACCGGCTGTGTCAACAAAGCAAGGACAAGCTCTAATAACAACAAACACTATATCCTTGCATATCTAATAGTGGTTTGCTGCTACATTGATGTTCACAATGTTAAATACAGCTCCCCTGAAATGTGAAATCATAATTTAATGAGCACAGATTTTCTTCTTTCCTGCTCCATTAGTTACCTCATGACCCCTCAAATATTACAAGGGGTTACAAGGGTTTTCTTTGTCAAAAATGACCTCAATTATATATGGAGGGCGGAGGATGAGTTAAGGAGTCTCACAGCCAGAGGAAAGAAGCTGTTTTGAATTCTTCTGTTTTGAAGTATTCTGTATCTCGTCGGTTGTGGCTGAGATGAGTTTTGTCTTTTAATATCTCCGATATCTAGTGACCTGACCCCAGGCTGGGAACAACATGGTGATTCAGTGTTTTTCAGTATCTCAACAGAGGTAAACACCACAACAAAAATTCAACAAAATATAGAGCTCCGTTTTCTTTCTGTAATCCTCTGATTTAAAAAAACACAAAAGCAAACTGACAAAGCAGCTTCCACCTGTCCTTCCTGCCTCGTCTGACTTGGTATTACTAAACACGTCCGCTTTGAGTACTCCAATCATATCTTATCAACATTGAGAGAAGCAGAGAGAGACAGAAACCAAGAATCACACAGACACACACTTGTGCAGGAAGACCAGTGGAGAGTGAAGTAAAGGAGGCTCAGGGTTGGGACTTAAGGGCTCCCATACGTCATCCCATTAGCTCGGCCGTGTGCATGCGTGTGTATTCTCCCATTTCTCCTCGTTTGTTTCTGCATGTTTTTCGATGTTTGCATTCTTGCAAGCATTCATTTGCCTTTGTGCGTCTCGCGCGTGAATAGCCAGGAGACAGATGCTTTTATTTGCATGTAAACGCTTCCTCTGCCGAGTTTACTGCTTCCATCCATCAGCCGAGATCTCTTCTGTCGGGCGGGCAAACGTTGGTCTCAACTGCGCTGACTAACACCAGTTTACACACCAGTGGACCGGTACGGGGATGAATGGTATCAGAGTCTCAGATTACTTCTTTGTCGTCGTGAAACGCTGAGCAGAAAAGTCGACCGGAGGAACGATGGAGGGGCACAGTTGCAGTTCAATCAAGAACCCTGAAGGTTGTGGTTGATCAGTTCATTTCAGAAGAACAGCTGAGTGCAGCGAGGTCGACCAGCGGGGTCGGCTTCAGGGATGATATTTGGTGAACTGCCATAGCAGTTCTGGGATGTATTCTGAGGGTGAAGTAGCAAAGCAGCTGTGGTTTGACATCTATGATGATTTAAAGTTTGATATACGTTGACTGACCGACCGTGACTATGTCCTCATGATGTACTCATTTTCAAAAGCAAATATGTTAATATCAGAATTGAAATAGAGTTTTATAATAATCATTATTTTATATAACACAAAGACAAATATGTTCATTTGATCAAGGCTATGCTTTTTGGTGATGGCCTGAATTCTTTGCAGGAAAATTAAGGATCTTAAGAAGGGTGCATTGTGCAAAATGTCAAGGGAATCGGAGTCATTATAACTGCTCTGAGTTGATATTTAATAATAATAATGTTAATTTGTTATAGCAGTTTGTGTCAAAAAGAAGAACATAGAGTTACACACAGTATGTGGCGTTTTAAAAATCACTAATAAATAAATGTATAGAAGCTCATTTAAATGTCGGATGTGCCAAACATTATGAAAACTGTACAAAATTTATAGAAGCATTGGTGAGAACACTGCATTCCAAAAAAAAAAATGCAATGGCAAAGAAATCTCTTTAGCAAAAGATGACACTGGGCATGTGTCTTAAAATCCCAATCCAGGGAAAAAATACAACTTTTCTGCAGCGTGTCAGAGTTCAGGATTCATGTGCCAATTTAAAGTGCTTTGTACTTGGGCTTCGTGTATTGAATCTGGAGATTCACCAAAAGCTAATCAGTTGTTCCCTGGCCTAACTTTCCACCAAATGTTCCTGAAATCTGTCCGCAAATTAATCCTGCACACTGATAAACACAGGGAAGGTAAAAATGTTCCTCACATCAGACTATTGGCAAACCATATGCATCAATTTTGTATTTGTGTTTATTTCCGCGAGATGGTGGCTCTGTCGATGTATGTCTGTCACTTCTACTTAGCTGCTCCCTTCAAGTACCTCAGGAGAAACGGAAATGTGTCACTAAGATTTGTTCAAGCGCACATTTTCTGTTTGAAGCTTAGAACACATCACACGATTTAGAGCCCAATTATAACCCGGTTTTGACCGTGACAATGAGGTTCTCAGCACCGCGGAGAGTCTGCAGTGGTCTGCCGAAAATAAGACGGGTCACCTTGGACGGTCAACGCGCGTTATCTTTCATTAAAGGATTAAAATCTCAGTTTTTCAATTCCAGATGCAGTCGAGATGATTTGAAACATGTCTTGTTTTTTTGAGGAATGAGATCGATGCAAAATTTGTCCGTAATCCTGCAGTTTGAAGCGTTGGACAACTGTAATCTGAGTGCAGTCTGCTTGTCTACGGCAGTAATCTACAAAAGCCGGTTTTATGAGTATGTGATCAATCATTCCACTACCACGTGCGGTTTAGAAGTCTTCTGATGTGACCCATATTTTTCTTTGCACCTAAATAAATCACTGGGAACAAAGCCACTGGTGTCTTCGAAGGAGAGGGCATACTGTAAATGTGAAATATGGTTCACTTTCCCTGCCTGTGTGTGGATTTTATGTATTGCACTTTGTGCTTGTCATTTTGAGGGAAAAGTCTTTGCAACTTTTTTTGTCTGTACTGGGATTAACGCGAACATGATCAGGCAGACATTTGTCAAACGTGAATTTGTCTTTTCTTTTTGTACACGTGTGACTTGCTTTCTCATATTTTCTTGCTAGATAACAGCTTGGCTGTGATAGAGGGTTTCACTTGCTCGCACACGCACACACACACACACACACACACACACACACACACACACACACACACACACACACACACACACACACACACAGAAGCAGGGGGTGCAGAGATGTAATATGTAGTGACATGTTTGAGTGGAGCTCAGAGAGAGAGTGAGTGAAGCAGGGAATGTATTTAATGTAACACCTACTCATCTACATCAGAAACAAGCAAGTTGAAGACAACACCTCTTCAGATAGGCTTAGACACTGACTCACATGGTGTTACGGACACACACACACACAGGAAAAAAATAAGGCTGCACTACCAAAATGCACTCCATATTCAGCCACGTTCTCATATGCTGGTACCAAATATTCACCCAGATGGAGACATCGAAGCAATTCAGAAGCATAATTGCTTTGAAGAAAATGTAACGTCCCTCTATTGCAGGCCTGGCCAACCCGCGGCTCCCGAGCCGCATGCGGCTCTTTGCCTGGTTTCATGCGGCTCTTGCGTTCATATCTAAGTTTTTTTTTGTTTTTAATCTTTTTATTGATTTTGCAAATACTTTAGACCACTGGTGTCAAACTCAAGGCGCGACGGCTTGAAAGCCATGAAATCGCGGACCCGTTTTCAGTCTTTCGCGGACCCGTTTTCAGTCCGTCAGTACGGTCATTTTACATGAAAAAATAAAAAATAAATCCTATGCTTTTATTTTAAAGGGATTTTTTAATGCGGCAGAGTGCAATTTATTCAATTTCAGTCATATTGATGTAATGTGTTGTAACTATGTTACGTTATTCATTCTGGTCACATGACATCTATTCTTCTGTCCATCCGGGGAGAGGGATCCTCCTCTGTTGCTCTATGAAGGCTTCTTCCTGTTTTCCCTGTGAAAGGGTTTTTACTATCTTTATTTGGGGAGTTTTTCCTGATCTGATGTGAGGTCCCGGGACAGGATGTTATGTTACAGATTGCACATTTTAATTTGTGATTTTTGGCTATATAAAATAAACTGAATTGAATTGAATATTCACACACTCCTCAATGCTGCGTTCACAACACACTTTACTTGCGTGAGTTTACACATCGGACTATTTGTGATAGTTCGCTTCGTTCCGTGAAAGGGAATATTTCTGTATTTGGCATACTGTGACACTATCTCACTTTCAAACGGCGCCATATTTTCATTAAATCAAATTGAGAAGTTTAAAATGTTCCTCGCGGCTTGTCATTTAGGGGTGATGGTGAGTCCTGCAGCCAGACCAGTCGAACCACCGCCCCAGACCACATGCATGTTCTTATTAGACTTATGTCCTTCTCAACTGTGACAAAAAAGCTTTGAACAAAGTTAATATAATAACGTGTGTTTAATCTTTGTCTTTGTTATTTTCATCTGTTTTAAGTTTGAGTATTGTTGGTTTCTTAACCCTAAATTAAATGGATTTATGTCGTAGTAACATTTTAATTTTTGGCTCTCGGGGGGGAATGGATGCATGGAAGGAGCTGTTGTTCAGAGTGAAAGGAGACGCTGCTGTCGGTGGAGAGTCAATGAGACGGCGCAGGCTGTAGAGACTGTGTCCGTGATAACAACAAGGTTGCTAGGCATCCTTTTTTTTCTCCCCTCATCTCTCTTTCTCTTTCCACCGGCGCTCACTTTATCTGAACTGAGCCGGTTCGTGTGTCTCAAGGATGATGGGATCGCTTCTGGAGGGCAACCATGTCAAACTACTAGACTTTAACCCTGTCTACGAAGACACAGCGGGGCCAAAAGTTTAAGTACGGGTACTAAACTTTAATGTCCCAAGGCGAGATTTGTCTCAAACAGGAAACACAATAAATATAGAACATAAATATATAGAAACAACAACACATACGCAAACTGGCATAAAACAATATAAATGGTTGACAGCATATCAGAAAGCCTTGAGTACATCCAACCATTTATCATCCCGCCTGATCATCAATGAAACGAGATCATCATTATCATTATCACCCACCAATTTTATGTGGACGACAGATCATCAGCTGAGTTATGACATCATGAGATACAATATTCTCTATCCTGCTAGACTTTGCCTTTGGTACTCTAATCTCCGTCCAGAGGATGAAGCGGAGACTGAAATACCTCGAACCTTTGAAATAGCTCTTTTTTTGGAAGATTAGGCAGAAGTTAGATGAGGAAGTTAGGCAGATAAGGCAGCGTGATGTCAACGATCTTACTGGCCATTAAAGATATGTGGTGCAGACCGTCCTGTGCCGAGCAAAGTAATTATGGAAAAGATCATAAATGACCATGATGGAATTGTAAGAAAGTGTCATGACTTTTCCGCAGACCCCAAAAGTGCAGTACATTATTGGCTTTTCTACACATTGCTTTGGTAATTTCATTGTTTTTCAGTATATTATCCATTAAGGTACCCAGTTAATTGTAGTTCTAAACCTTTTTCAATGGTGTAACTGTGAAAGACTTCCCTCTAAGAACAAGGAAGCCGTTTTGGTTGAATGTTAGTCAACACGTTCCGTCATACTTTTCCTTTATTAAACCGAGACCCGGCTCTTTGCACCACTTTAACCAAGTGTGGTGAGTTTCTAAACATAAACACAACAAGTCTACTATCTTAAGAATTATTTAAGGATTGATCAAATTGAGCGGTGTGTTTGGCAAACGGCTAGCAGAACAACCAGTACACTTCCTACTGTGCCTCGCCGCAACTGAGCGAGCAGCCAGCTGGATGAGTTTAATTGTGTTATTGGTGAGGTTGTATGACGTGGATTAAGGCAATATTGTATGAAGTGTATTACACAACGACTTTGAGCCGATTGCTTGCATACACCACCTCTTTGCGTTTGAATTAAGTGCGCTTCACAGCCCATTGGTTGCGTACATCACTGGTTGTTAGTTGGCGCACCTTTATTGTTTAGCACGGTGTGTTTGATGAACCACTGACAGAACAGACAGAACATCCACAGCTGTATTTTTCCGCGGCTCCGTGGGCAGACAGCTTGCTGGGTTTCATTTACTTTATTAATTTATGACGTGTCGCCGTTGAACAGCTGGTAATAACGTGCTCAAAGTTACTTGTCAACTCGTGACAAACACAAGGATGACACATGGGGAAGGCCAATGAGCGGTCGATCCGTTTTCTCGCCATATTGGCTCATATGCTCTCTGCAGCAGATCATTCCATGGATGAAGTAAACAATACAACAGCTGCTTCCGCCCTTTGAAATGGCTGCAGACACTCTCTCAGTTTTATTTCTGCCTGTCATTATCACAGGGATTGGACCTTAAGTGGCGGCTTCCACACCCCGCTTCCTAAAGTAGTTACACATTGGTGGAGGGAGGACTCCGTATGCAGCTTGGAGATGGAAGCATTTAATCTTTTTCAACAGCTGGAGAGAATGTGAATGAGCCGCAGTCTGTTTTTAAAGCTCCTCCTGTCGTTTCTCATATCAAATAGATGTCTGATCTGCACAAGACATATGCAATGTTAACTGGGTACATACGTGTTTGTATGTAAAATGGGTAGTTGTTGACTGCGTGTGAGTGTGTGTGAGCGTGTGAGTGTGTGTGTGTAATTGGTGATTCTGACCAGGTTGCTGGATCATTCAACGGCAAAACAACTGCAACGGACGGCTGAACAAACCCATTACTCTGGCTCAGTGCTTCTGACACACACACACACACACACACACACACACACACACACACACACACACACACACACACACACACGCACAAGACTCAACAATGACCCACAGTGACTTCAGATTACCACATGACCTGCTTTACACTTCATGGGAAAAGGGCAGGGAAAGAAAGAAGAAGTGGTCGAAGTGGAATAAAGAAAAGTTGAGAGAATAGTTGGAGGGGAAGTTCTGGATGGAAATCAGAGAAAGTGTGATTTTTTTTTAAATAAGAGCAAGATGAGACAAAGTGTGTGAGTTAATTTATCCTCTCAATGTTATGTTTACTAGAGGGGGGGCAATAGAATATTTCGAATTTTCCAATCCACTTTCCGACACACAATCAGAAGCAACCTTATCTAACCTGTATCATATCATCAGGTGTGTGTGTGTGCGTGTGTGTGTGTGTGTGTGTGTGTGTGTGTGTGTGTGTGTGTGTGCGTGCGTGTGTGTGTGTGTGTGGGGAAGGTGTGGGCAGTAAATTGAGCGATGGAGTGCACTCATTGATTTCCACAGTAAAGGAAAAGTAATCTTCTCTGGGCTGGGTTCAATGTGTATGTGTCTGCCTTTCTCCTTTCTCTCTGTGTGTGTGTGTGTGTGTGTGTGTGTGTGTGTGTGTGTGTGTGTGTGTGTGTGTGTGTGTGTGTGTGTGTGTCAGTATCGCTCTGTGATTGAATCAGTGGTCAGAAAACAGTATTGGAGGTTTAATAGGCTCTCCTCGTACATACTGTATATCACGCCCAAATCAGCTAAAAGCGGATCCTAATTGCAGCAGTAGCACAATCCTTGTTCAGTCCTCTCGTGCTTTTATTTGCGAGGATGTGAAAGGTTTCAGGTCAGGTTTGCCTCTACAGTTCTAAATTGCTTTCCAGCGAACTGGTACATGACATTTTTCAACTGGTAGAAAGGAGAAATACGCTCTTCGCCTCACAGAGCAAGTCGTTCGTACTGTACGGGCAATTAAAGCATCAGAGGCTTGTCTGAAATTGAGGGAGCTTTTAATATGAAAAGGATTCTAAAAACACCTTTTATATTTGTGAACAATATGAACATGTGCACCATCCTCACAGCCTCTGCCCCTGACAAATAAAAGGTATTTTGGATATTTAGAAGTCCATATACTGAAGTTTATATACTCAACCATTGTCGTCCATTTCTATTGCACACTGACCTCTCCTCCCTCCTAAAGTTTCGTCCTTTAACGCATCACAACAGGTGACGCACTAAGAAATCAATTTTTTTTCTTCTTTTTTTCTATGAGTAGTGGTCATTTCCAGAGACATATAGAGGACCTTAGCGATTTGAAACATACCCAAGGTTAATTCAATATAATCTCTTTCAAATGTGATTTATTCATTTGCCAATAGTGCAGACAGACACTCCGTCTGGAGATATTTATCTTATTGATTTAACAGCGTATTGTTTTAATAATGTATCATTCATTAGCAGACTGACGTTGTTTGGACACATGAAAACATATAAATCTCCCAATAATGGATAGCGGTGATGGGTTAGGTGATAAACAGTCTGTCTGTGTGTGTGTGTGTGTGTGTGTGTGTGTGTGTGTGTGTGTGTGTGTGTGTGTGTGTGTGTGCAGACGTGCAACATGTGATAAGGGGGAAAAGAATATCAAGACAAACACTTGAGCAGTAGATGACAACCACTAGATAAGTAATTACGTGCGTTGCAGTCTTCATGCTTCCACTTAGCCTTGGCCCCTCGACATTACATTTATTTCATGTCATACCGATAAATATTACTCATATTGCTCTGGGACGCGTTGACAAAGACCTCCATGGATTCAATATGCATTATATAAATGGTCATAATCAAACCTCAAGGTGTCATATCAACTGTTTTATGGATGTCTGTTGGTTAACGGTGGTCTATGGGGATTTTACAATATCTTAAGTGGCCACTGGGACAAATGTGTAACAAGGCTGAGCGGTGGCACCAGCTCTCTTAATTCATCACGAGAGAAGCATTTAGCAGCTAAAGAGACAGATATTTCAAAACAAGAGCTTAAAGGAGAGTAAATAAAACACACCTCTAACGCCTTGACAGCGCACTTACAGGGAGAACTTATTCTGCTATTGAAGCCGGAATTAATGACCATCGAGTGGCACTTCTCCCGCTTCTCGCAGCCGTTTCTTCCGCCTTTTTTACAAAGTTCGACATGCACAAGCGTTGAATAACAGACCGTTAGAGGAATGCTTCATCCACAGAATAACCATTAGCATCTCATCTTGAAGAAGACTTTTCTCGCATGTCTCCACACTGGCTCTCCACGATATACTGATACGTCATAGTCGGTGCAAAAGTGTTTTTAAATAGAACACTTTTGGGGAAAATGCATGTTTTTTGGGAAGAACTGAGCATACAACGCACGGGACCTTGATTATACTGCACGGGTTGTGTGAGAGTTTGTAAACGGATGTATTTATATAGTTTTGCTGTTAAAGGTGCAAAATATGAGAGCATTTATATTAGAGGTCAGAGGTCGGAGGAGATGGAACGTTTTACAAACTATCGTTATTGCTGGAACTGCTCCGTCATTGGCAGTCACACGGGGACGTACATTCAATTCAATACAGTTTATTCAGTACATCACTTCGTTGCATATTCAGTTATCATCCATGATTAAACATTGGAAATGCTCGTTTGTTAAAGTCACAATACGGAAAAGTTGATCCAGTGATCTCGGAAGGTGGAACAAGAGGTGCGGTTCTCTCTGTGGTTCATGTCTGGTTGTTCAGCCCAGGCTCTCTGTCTCCGTCTCAAGCCCTGAGACCTGCAGTACATATACAGTACCCGCCTCTTTTCCCTTATCAGCTGCCAGTCAATGTCGCTTTGTTGCTTCATACCATTTCTAATATTGTTACTCTGCTTTTCAACAATTCTACTGCGCACAAGTGTCAGACTCCAGCATTTCTAAACCCTCTTTCACAGTGTTGTCTGTCAGGATACAAGGTGTTTACAAGTTGTTAAACTCTTAGAGACGAACATGTGATTTTAGGAGGATACCAAACATGACTTTCATGGGCAACACTTCAAATTGTTTTGGCTCACGCAGTCGGTTTTATTTTCGAAATCAAGTCGTTTTTTATTTTGTAACCATTTTGATGCAGAGGCTCAGTTGAGCATTAGTAGACCAGGAGACTAAGTCAATGATGGGGCCGGATGAGTTATCATTATATTCATTGAAATAATAGCCATATGAAGATATCTCTGATGCGGCTGCGGTGCAATGACGAGTAATGGGAGGTATAAATATTGCAATAATCTAAAACCCTCAGCATTGACATCAGGCTTTGATCCCTTGAGTCCTTCAGAATCAAAAAGTAAGAACTCTTTTCAAGGCTCACCATTTTCCTCAAACTGCCATCGCCATAATCATCACAATCGCAACAGAAGAGCAGTGGAACTTGTGCTTCTCAACCAGGGAGCTGCTGTCCTCTGCTTTTACTTGTGTAATCAGTAATACTGTCTCATCACACAATCGCAACAGATTTCAGCAGTTGTAGTTAACCTTTCAGCCTCACTCCATTGTTGATTACATCTGTTTTGATTAGTCAGCTGACAGTAAACCTGCAGGGGGGCGGCGAGGCTCGGTAATGTGATTGCCAATCATACAATCATAGCAGCTATTATGCGATTATGAATTATGCTTATTCTACTGACGTGCTCTCTCCCTGAGGGTTTGACAAAGAAACTTTGTACTTGCAACAATTTTAGTATTACTCCAAACTGCACGTCGGTAAAAAAAAAAAAGAGTAAGAAATACTGTTTTGCTTTGGCCCTGTTGCACCAAACTCCACAGGAAACTATGAAAAGCTGCGAGCGAGCGATCAAGGAAAAAAACACCTCATATTTTGCAGGAACTTCAGAAACAATCCTCAGATGATGATGCTGATGATGACATTGTGCAAATGTGCATTTGAATGACTACACTGACATTAAGAAATACATCCACTCCGTGCCCCCAAAGTTGAGAAATGCTACTGTAACTGAAAAAGCAGTTGGAGCTCATTTTGTAGAGCGAATGTTTTATAGCTACAATTTGCCGTCGTTGATTTCTTAACCAGGACGCATCTTATAAAGTATGTCAGAAAATGTCAAACCTCAATACGTTTTTTTTAGCTTCCTATCAATTCATACTGAATACTACTGACGTATGCCGTATGCAGTGTATTGTGCTTTTTTTTGTGGTATGTAGTTGGCGGTTTCAAATACATTCACTGCCTGGCACGACTCTGGCAGGACGTACTTTAGAAAATGAAAGGAGGATGTGTGCGTGTGTGGTTTGTTTACAAAGAAAAGTGAAAAGAAAATGACCGCCGGAGAGAACTTCCTCGGAGAAAGATCAGCGCCAAGAACGTTATATTCTGTATGAAAGGTGAAAGGCTTTTTTTTTCTCTTTTACATTCCATTTGTTTATATTTCATTCATGTTTCACAGAAAGAATATTTTTGTAGAAAGTATTCTCTTTGAGTAGATGGTGGAAAGCAGCGAAGAAGCCTACTGAAGTTTATATTCAAGGTTGTCTCATATGTGACTCAACAACATTTAAAAATTGGCCCAGATTAATACAATTCATAGAATTCACCAGTTGTTTGTGTTTCTACCCAAAAAATGAATAAAAAATAAAATATTTCCATCCCTTTTATTGCTATGCTTTCCTGCATCACGCTACATTTTTACCTCAACCATCATACCAAGTTTGATTTGATGCTATCTGTTAAAACACGTGTTGCCTTTCAGAAACACTAACTTCCTCTTTTTGAACTCTTGTGATGGAGGTCTCTCATCAAGATTAATTTGTTGATGTCAGTTCTCTCCACTGTGGTATAATTTACTAGAAGTGTGCCTGTAAAACTATGCATGCATGCATGCAGCTTAAAGTATGAAAGCCTGTGTCACTGATCGTGAAGACTCCGACTGGCTTCATTTTCTCCATCAATGTCTCTCTCTCAGTAGACAATTCATAAATTCATAAAAGTAAGAACCAATATACAGCATTTCTTCTCTCCATGACGATCAATATTCAAAAAGTCCCAATGTCCCAATATGAGGTGAATCCAATCGAGTTGACGATGCTCACATTTTCATCTTACAAAAAAAAGGTAAATTCTCGGTGGCGACTCAACTTGCAGCAAACTTGAAAAGTGAACAGTGTATATAGTGTATTTTTTTTTGCGCCTAATTCAATTTAGACCTTGGAGACAGATAATGAAAATCATTTCTGCAGGCTTGTACAGTAATTCTCACCGAGCATTGAGCCAGGGGAGTGTAAATAATAGGGAAGAAAAACTTAGAAAGGGCTCGAAGATAAACAGTGTATAGTGAAGAAGCGTGTGTATGTGTGTGTGTGTGTGTGTGTGTGTGTGTGTGTGTGTGTGAGATAAACAGGGAACATAGAGGTTGTTGCTTAATATAGAAAATGATTCCATCTTAATGCAACATCACACAATAGCACACACATTCCTCCACAGCTCCTTCCTCCACCAGTTGACCCGTGGCCTCTTCACCAACCCCGTGTGTCTGTGTAACAGTGAGTGGACGTTCAGTGGACGCCCGTTTCTCATCACCCGCACATTTTGTTTTCCCTCCCGCGGCAGTAAATGTAATGTGAGACCTGCTGCTAATAAAATGCCCAACGCCGGCAACTGCTGATGCAAATCCATAAACGCATAAAAAAGTGTCGCCCTGCACCAGCAAACAGCACATGCAAGTAATTAATTACCTGGCATGATTGCAACACCCCTCCCCCTCCTCCTTTCTCTGTAAGCTGCTGCTGCTCTGTGCTGCGCTAATGTTGTTCATCCTACTTTCTTGTTTTTTTTTCTCCCCTCGCCATTATGTGTTTGAGTCCTGCAACCTAATTTAATTTCCACTGCGGAAAGCTTTTCCAACGTCGCTGTCACTTTGTGTGGCAAGAAGTGATGGCAGCAGCTCTGCTAATTTCCCTCTCTGCGGAAGCTCCAACCTTATGTTTGGTGTCTCGGTATTGACTACGGTGACATACGCACACACCGAGGCAAACGCACGGTTGCACGTTCATGCACGTTCATGCACGTTCATGCACGTTCATGCACGTTCAGGCACGCTTCCCAATAGTCCGAGGAAGGCCTGGAGCAACTCCAATTAACAGCAGAGTAAACACAAATTGCAAACTCCTCTGTTCTGTACATTTCGTGGGACTAGAAAGGGGATGCTCTAAAATTTTTCCTTTTTAGGAGGAATATTTGCCCTAAAGCAACAGGGCACAGGGCGCACACACACACACACACACACACACACACACACACACATAATCACAACACACATGCACGCATTGTGCCACTGGGAGATGTTTGATGGGTATCTTTCCGACAACTTTTTATCTTTTACTACCATCGTCATCATTCTAACCTCCGCAGTAATGAACATCTTGCCCTGGAGAGAAAACACGCATGCAAACACGCGCGTGTAATGGCACACGTGCAAAGAAAGACAAACACACACACACAATCACTGTCTAGTGAAGGATTGAGCGTGGGTGGAGGAACGCTGATAGGGAAGAGATGGAGGGTCGGATGTAGAGACATCATGGATGAAAGGGTAAGTCGGGGGTGGGTGAGAGGGGGGGGGGTGGGGGGGGGGGGGGTAAAAAGTGGGAAAGAGTCAAAAGTAGGAGGGTAGGATAGCAATGAAATAGCTGGAAGAATGACAAAGGAGGCTTCTGCGTTTAGTTTCTCTGAATGTGAAAGTAACAAGGGACGGAGGGGAGGAGGAAATAAGAGAGAGAGTGAAATGGCTTTGAGTGGGACCGGTGGTAAGCACGATGAATAATGGAAGGTCAGAAGCTGCATAAAAAATTGAGATGCTAAGAGATCTGGGTGACAGGAGGGTGGTGGCGAAAAGACCCATCGAAAGGAAATATCAAATTAGGAGAATACAAAGGGAGGGTTCACACAAAGGAGTTTGTTAGAAAAGATTCATATTACATTTCCAGCTTGTCATGAGTGGGGCATTTAATTATGGTAGGAGTATCCTCAAATGGGGCTCGAACTGCAAATGCAGCTGTCGGTTCATTTTTTTTATTTTTATTTTTACCAATCCCTATGTACAATCTTCTTCTTTGAGATGCTGTAAGGTGCTGCCAACCGGCTGAGAGATGTAATAAGTGTGGGTGCCATTTTATTTTCCAATTACTCTGATAGGTTGGTTAAAGTATTATTTTGGAGAAATGACACCTTTTCACTTCTTTCTGAGAGTATGACGAGAAGCTGGATCAGCAGCAGGGGGCGACTCTTCTGGTTTGTTTAAAAAGTGAGATTCTATAGAAGTCTATGAGAATATGACCCTGTTTCTTACTTGATTTATTCCCTCAGTAAACATTGTAAACATGGGTTTATGGTCTCTTCTTTATGGTTTAAAGCATTGTTTGATACAGCATGATGTTCATTTTGTAAACGATGGTCCCTTTTAGAGGTAAATAGACAATAAAGCAGAGTATGGTTTAGTGTGGGGCTACCTTGTGATTGACAGGTCTGGGAAAGGTTGTTAACCCTTTCAAGAGTGTTTTTTTTTAGATCATGAATGCTAATTGTAACATTTTAGTCGCCTAAAAAATACGTTTAAGCTTTCAGTTGTACTTGGCTCCACCTTCTTGTGTCGCTTCTGGTTGCAAAAAGCCAAGATTTCGACGTCCAAAATGTCAATCTTAAGGCCTCAAAATGGTAGTCCACAAACCAATGGGTGACGTCACGGTGACTACATTCACTTCCCATTTCTATGAATTCAAGCTAAGCCCTGTGGCGGGGGCAGCAGTTTGAAAAGAAGGATTTGTATAACCTTTTTATACACGCTGGATGTATCAGAGAGCATCAGGATGACATATTGAGCTGAACTACAACGGTTCAAGCCCCCTGGAGGTAAAAGTGTTCCCATGTGGGCGGAAGTGGCCTTGAGCAATACTCATAGAACTGGTGGAGTCCTGCGCTACCAGAGGTCATGGCTACCGTTAGATACACACACAGACCTTCCCTCGTGTGATCAATATTGAATTACGCTACATTAATGTGACATAGGCTATGTTGAAACTGGCAGCTCAAATTTTTTTTCTGGCACCCAGAAACCAGATGAAAGCAACAATCCAGATTACCCTTATTGGCTTTCAAGCACCTATTTATTTTTTCCCCGGCTCCCCAACCAGCTCCACTTAAGCGCTCAACATCATAGTCTTTGGCTGTGCTCTTTTCCATACAGCAAAGAAAAAGTCTCTAAGTTGAACTCTAAACTTCGACTGTGAAATTGACCAGATGTGACAATACAGATGATTTAATGTGCCGGTATAATGGAGCCTTTTCTGCACTTCCATCAGCAGTTAGAGGGTCCCTGCATGAGAGGTGATGGAACAGAAGCACTTAAGTTAATTAAGAAGCCTTATCTATGCTCCCTGCACTCAGAAAAATAGACCCGTTTGAATTGACGATAGCTACGTAATTACCCTTTATCTCCTCGTAGAGAGGTTAGGAGTTCTTTAATGAAGAGCAGTTTTGTTTAAGAGAGAACTGGAATATAAATGGTGGGAGCAGGCGTGTGTGTGTGTGTGTGTGTGTGTGTGTGTGTGTGTGTGTGTGTGTGTGTGTGTGTGTGTGTGTGTGTGTGTGTAAAAGATAAGTGTGTATGTGTGTGATGTGAGGGTAACTATTTAAAAAATTGAATTATTACTCTCTGGTGCGATCATTGTCCTTCAGCTATGAAATGAAATTCAACGTCCTCTTCCAAACCAATCAGTCTCCCTCTCTCTCCCACACGCACACACACACACACACACACACACACACACACACACACACACACACACACACACACGCACACACACACACAAAGACACATTCATGTATATACTTTTCCAAAGCTGCTTATGTGATTTCATTAGCCAACTTACATCAGACAGGAAGATCAGACAAAAGATTCAGTCAAAGAAATGGGAACAATACCTCTAAAATAGAATCCATTTTTTTCATATTGATAGGCCAGCTTCACATTTTTACTATGTGTGTGTGTGCCTCAGATTTGGAGTGTTTACTCCCGTCTTGGGAAGGGCGCCACACTCCTCCGTTGGCTTTGTAATACGGTCTTTGGCTCTCGCAAAGAAAGCCGACTCATACATTACAGAATCCTTCCTTGCACCTTCCAGCTCTGGTCCTTTTAATGAAAGGACAGCTTGTGGCCTGATGAAAGTGGCCTGGCTGGAATTATGAAAAGAATTCAAATTCAGTTAGTTCTGGTGCCATCATTGAGGCGGTATTAGTGAATGTGCATGTTTTGTTTAACTCGCTATCAGTGAAGGATATTATGATATTATGATATTACGTGAGTGTAACTGACTTTTATTGCACAGACACACATCTGTAGCCTGTGGCCTTTAATCAAGGCTACCTTCTGCTTTCCTCTTTTGATCCATGGTAGAAAATGTAACTCCTGCTGTTGTACTGCCCTGATCTCATTTCGATTACAAGGTTTAACATTTTCAAATGTATATTTTCTAATGATGCAATTTACTTGCATATTTGTGCATTCAAAGCTCTACTTACTGCTACTTCATAAAACTGAGTAATGGGCAAAGGTGAATTATAATGCAATCATAATGTGTTTCAATGTAATCTTGTTATATATATACATATATATATATATATGTGTATATATATACATATATATATATATGTGTATATATATACATATATATATATACATATAAATATAACAAGATTTCATTGAAACATTTATATTCCACTTTTTGTTTCAATGTAATCTTGTTATATATATATATATATATATATATATATATATATATATATATATACATATATATATATATATATATATATATATATATATATATATATATATACTTACTGCTACTTCATAAAACTGAGTAATGGGCAAAGGTGAATTATAATGCAATCATAATGTGTTTCAATGTAATCTTGTTATATATATATATACATATATATATATATGTATATATATACAATATATATACATATAAATATAACAAGATTTCATTGAAACATTTATATTCCACATTTTGTTTCAATGTAATCTTGTTATATATATATATATATATATAACAAGATTACATTGAAACACATTTTGATTGCATTATAGTTGTAATAACATTGTAATAAAACAATGTTTAACTTGTCTTTATGGCACTAGCTCTAAGCAGCTTATAATCATTAAAACTACTAATGCCAAGTAGTATTTAAATGAAAATGCAACTTGAAAATACAACTTGCAACACATTAGCATCAGGCAGCTATAAACCAACAACAACCAAATCTAAACTAACCACAAAACGTGAAAAACCAAACAGCGTTAATCAAAACAGCACCGACAGATCACATAAAGAACATTTGAGGAAAAGATGCTATTTCATTGTAGACTCTTTCTACAATGAAATAAATGAAAGTTTTTAATACCCTACTACTTGACCTCTTGAAGCTAGGGTTGGTAAATCTGAGAAACTAGCAAGGGTACGCTAAATCCCCTCCCCCCCCCGAAAACCACCATTACATCATCAGGGCCGGATGAAATGATTGGACAGGTTTATTATTCCTGCGACAGATACCACATCTTTTTTTTTCTTTAGTCATTTGACTCATTGAGTTAAAAAATAAACATCCAAAATTGTTTTTGAAGAAGATTGCCAACCATGCCTTTCACAATTCACCTCTAGTGCAGAGGCAGTTTCCAGCAGTGTTATCAGTCCCAGCATACAAAAGGATGGAAATCGTGTGGTTAGGCGGCAGGAAGAATGAAACTTTTGATCGAAGCTATAATTACCAGTAAATGTTCCACTCAGAAATGTATGTCCACAGCCAGGCTGCACTCACGCAGACACAGACCGCTGCTCTTTAGTGGATCTGTAGCGTGATGATAAATATACATCCAACCGCTTTGAGGGAAGGAAATTGGAGAAGAGAAGGGACACGTATGGAAAGGGCAGAATAACAGGCATGCAGGAGGAGCTGCTGCGGGTTTAAAATGGGAAGAGAAGTGAATTGATCAGCAGTGAGAGATGAAATAAAGTCACCTGTGTTCCTTTACCAGCCCGTCGCTGTGTGAGAGGGCAGTTCGTGCTTTGTCACACGCTGAGAGGCGCAGTGGCGTACGCACACACGCTCCATCCACTCTGGTTCAAAGAGACGCTTATCCAGGCTACTTTATGAAAACAAGGGTGAGTCTGGGCTTTGTAGAGGAGCCAGTTTTGGGAATCGTGATGGATGATAAAGGTTGGGGGCGGAGTGGTTTCTGCAACTCCTCTTTAAAGAGCAGGCCATACGCTCTGTCATTTACAAAAATAGGATTTTTTTTTCACTTCAGGAATGTTGTCATTTTTAGTTTTAGTTTTAGTTTCACAAAGCAGCATCTGTATCAACAGAGAGCCGTGACATTACATTCATTGTCCATATTTCTCAGGTTGGCGCTATATTTCATTTATTTAGCACTTTTCGTGGTACTCAAAGACACATCATCATATAAGCTATACAATAAAAACAGATAAATCAAACTAAAAACAATAAGAACATGCAGCACGCAATCACACATTAAAAGCAATTCTGAAGAGGTGGGTTTTGATTTGGGTTTTGAATATGGGAAGGTCAGTGCAGTCAGGGATGAGTTTGGGGAGAGAGTTCCAGAGGGAGGGTCCCGCTATGTCACCCCATGTCCGGTGCTTGGTCCTATGGGGGATGGACAGGAGGTTGGCATCAGAGGAGCGGAGCTGGCAAGATGGAGTGTGGCGGTGGAGCAGGTCAGTGAGGTAGGAGGGGGCCTGATTATGGAGGGCTTTGTGAGTGAGGAGAAGGATTTTGTATTGGATCCGTTGTGGGACGGGGAGCCAGTGGAGGTTCTGGAGAACAGGGGTGATGTGATCACAGGAGCGGGTGAGCAGGCAAACAGCAGAGTTCTGGATGTACTGGAGTTTATTGAGGATTTTGGATGATGTGCCATAGAGAATACTGTTGCGATAGTCAATTCTGGAGGTGATGAAGGCGTGGATCAGGGTTTCGGCAGCAGAGAGTGATGGGCGGAGACGGGCTATGTTTTTTTAAGTGAAAAAAGGCAGTTCTGGAGATTTGTTTGACGTGATGTTCGAAGGAGATGTTGCTGTCAATCATGACTCCGAGGTTGCGGATGTGTGGGGAGGGAGACAGAGTGGAGTTGTCGATGGTGAAGAGAGAAGTTGTGACTGGTTTTAGTGAGGGATTTGGGAAGGATGATGATCATGTCAGTTGAGTTTCAGAAAATTGGTTTGCATCCATGATTAATGTCAGTGAAGCAAGTCGGTCGGAGTGGAGTGAGTAGCAGTGGTGATGGCCTTTGTGGAGATGTAGAGCTGGACATCATCGGCGTAACAGTGGAAGAGGAGACCATGTTGGCGTATAATGTTACCAAGAGGGAGCAGGTAGAGGATGAACAGAAGAGGACCAAGCACCGAACCCTGAGGGACGCCTTGAGAGAGAGGAGCGGTGGAGGAGGTGCAGTGGTTGATACTGATGAAGTGTTGTCTGTTTGCTAGATATGATGTGAGCCAGGAGAGAGCAGTGGAGGTGATATTGAGGGACGATTCGAGCCGGGAGAGAAGGATGCTGTAGTTGATTGTGTCGAAGGCTGCAGTGAGATCGAGGAGAATGAGAATGTTGAGGTGGCCAGAGTCTGAGGAGAGGAGGAGGTCATTGGTAACTTTGAGAAGGGCTGTTTGAGTGCTGTGCTGTGAGCGGAAACCGGATTGAAATGGATCGAACAGATCGTTGGAAAATAGGTATAATTTGTTTTCTTTCATGTCTCTCCCTGCTGCTCAGGCACTGAAACTATCAGATGCTGCATTTGTTTTTCATCACATCACCTGAATAGCAGCTCCATGAAGTAATTCTGGTCACTCAGATTTTTAACCCACATGAACATCTTCCGTTACATAAGTACAACTTAAGTAATTGCACGACAAATTCTTGGAGTTTTCTTGGTTGTAAAACAAAAACATGATCTGGTACCAACGACGTCATAGTTGTTTTATAAGAGAAAAGACTTGAGGGATGAGGGATAAGTGGCCAATTTGGAAAGTGCACAGTTGGTCCAATTTTGCATCTACATTAAACAGTGGCTCCCCTCATTTTCTCTATAGGGAGCATCAGGTTGTCTCCCAAGCAGCAGGTCACAAACAGGCAGGAGTTAAATTGAGATGTATTATGTGCGGGAGGCTCTATTTTAAATGTTTTTTAATGCACTTTGGCACCTTATTTACATTCAAAGTGCATGTCTTAATCATGAAATGTTTATATATTTTTATAAGTTGTGATGCAATAAGTAGTATTGAGTATAAACATTGGTGGAATGTAACAAAGTCGCTTGTACTGAAAAAGGTGATAGAACATGGAACTTAAAATCCTTCTTTTTCATTCATTAAAAAAAGAAGAAAAAAACTACACATTTTGACATTATCTTCTAAAAAAGAAGCCATAAAACAATGGGAGTGTATTATAGTACAATAGTGTGTTTAATATCCAACCAGGACTGGAGAGACTCTTAATTGAAATCCCCTCCACAACATCTCTCCACCTCCTCATCTCTCACTGCTGCTTATTGCTTTTAACAGGTTCAAGCCTGGCAGAGATAAGTATAAGTGGTACTGTAAGAAATAATGTTGAGTGGCCTCTTATCAAAGTACTGTGAGTCCTCACGGATGCAGTAAGTATGGCTAGAACTCGGGGCTTTTATTAGGAAAGGTAAGGAGTTAAAAATGCGCCACAGCTTCTGTTGAAGGTGGAGCAACTCCATGGATATGGCTCTTAATAAAACACTGCCACTCTTAAAGTATCGCTGCTAAAAAATAATGAGGTATTGTACTGACAATATATCAGGAGAGTTTTGCGATACTTTCCTCGTATATGTATTCCGTGAAACACTCCACGGTTTTGGGGAACTTTGGCGATGCCCTGATTTTTATATAATCAGGTCAAAATGTAAATGTTTCCAAAGCTTCGGTTTATTTAGCAGTTATTTGGTCTTTATACTGAGAGATGCATCCTCACGGAATCTCAGCTGTTTCACAATTTGTACGCATGAATTATTATTCCTCCTTTGGGTTATAGAGTCATCATCTCTTCCCTCAGATCTAATGTTCTTGTCCACCATTAGAGTCTAAAAACGGTGCGTGTAATTGCTGTGCATGTAATTGCTGTGCTGTTCAACCTGGAGGTCAAGACTCCGCAACGGGGGTCACAAAATTAATTTGTCAAAGTCACAAGATGATGAATAAGAAAAAGAGGGAAACAATATTTCTGTGCCAGACCATGATGTCTTAACTTTCCTCAAGCCTTTGCTTTTGTCTTCTGGCATGCAGAGACACACTTGGAAAGGGAGCGGTGAGCTCAGAGGTATTCATTTTGTCACATTTTGCACCGCTAGATGCCCCATAAATTCTAAACACTGGACCTTTTTAAACCGAGTATTCATGCCATTATTTTGTGTCTGAAAATGCTGCACTTGGCTTCGTCGATGCAGGTCTGCAGTGTGGTAGCCGAGAGCTACAGGCAGTGGATCAGCGCTGTGATGAATCCGCTAATCAGAGATCGTTCGCTCTCAGACAGCTTCTCCACAGCTACTCCACAGCTGGTAAATGTTTCAAAAGTAATACATATTGTACACCAAGTATGACAGGATGGAGCCTTGAGCAAATGTAGAAATAAATGAAATATATAAATTCAAATACAGATCACACACACTTATTAGACTGGAAGATTAAGGCGGATGGTGTGTCGTGATCTGCCCTGCACACACACACACACACACAGTGATTGTGTATTTAAATTAACCAAAGCAGCTACAAACACTTGCATTACACGTCACCATTGTTTATCGACGCACACACAAATGTGTAATTATAGAGAGCGAGCAGGATTTCTCTTGGTCGTCTCAATTGCAATCCATCTGTCTCCTTAACAACCTCTCTCTCTCTCCCCTCTCTCTCTCTCTCTCAGGCGATATTGCCGAAGCGTCAAGTCAAGTACTAATGAGATTTAAAAGAAAGTACAATTCATAAAATGCGTGTGTGTGTGTGTGTGTGTGTGTGCATGCGTGCGTGCATGCGTGCAACGTTATATAAAGCAACATGTATATAATCAGGTAATAATTCCAAAATGTTAGCATTAAACTGTTTACGAATCATATAATGTATATTAGTCAGGTTTGAATACACCTATAAATTATAGCCCTGTAATCAAGAAGTGAATGTAATGTTGCGCCTCTGCGGTCTAGATAGATTTTACTTCAACCATCACATATTTGGGAATTCCCAAAGTGTGAATTTGAGATTTAGCCAAATATGTCTAAAATTTCCAGCGTATCTTTATAATTTGGTCCTTATTTGGGGCAAGAGGTGAGAGTCTCACCTCATGTCTGTTACACTTTCTCTGTAGCTCTTCTGTGCGTAGTCGAGGCTTTTCTTGATTATTTACTGTGGTTAGATAGTTTGTTAGTGTGCAGTTTTTGTTGTTGTCAGATAACATTTTTATTCACTCTGTGTTTTAGTTGTTTCCCTCCAATATGTGATGTAGTTTTATTTTTGAGCCTTTCTATTGCGTCTCTCAACCCGGGCCGGCGGCTCTCAGTTTGGAAGAGTACAAACAACAACAGCAAAAGTAAAGACAGCGTGAACAGTGTTCGTCCGAGGCGATCAGGAGAGCGTTATCAGCGGCAACCTCTGAATGAGAGCAGAGCCAGTGGGGCAAACTCAAAGCACGCACACAAACTCAAAGCACGCACACAAACTCAAAGCACACACACAAACTCAAAGCACACACACAAACTCAAAGCACACACACAAACTCAAAGCACACACACAAACTCAAAGCACACACACAAACTCAATGCACACACACAAACTCAAAGCACACACACAAACTCAAAGCACGCACACGGCTGTATAAACAAAGCCCGGAGACGCTCAGATTACAGACTACTTTATCTGCTCAGGTAGACATCACTCCACTAAATCTTTACACAGACGATCCTTGTCTGCTGCTATATCTTGTTGCTCTGAATATAAAAAAAGTTTTCCCCTTTTAGCAGAAGGATGTCATCTTTATTTTACACTAACAATAACATAAGATGTCCAAAAAACAAGAATGGAAAGATTTAAACTTAATCTGACTCTTTCTGTCTTGCCTCTCTCTTTCTATACACCAAGTGTGTATTTATCAATGTGTGTTTCTGCTAGGGGGGTGTGTGTGTGTGTGTGTGTGTGTGTGTGTGTGTGTATGTGTGTATGTGTGTGAAAAAAGAGAGGGTGGAGTAAGATTTGTCGCTAGATGCCTTCAGATGGATGCCTTTATAATCTCTGTTAGAGGGCCACCTCTCCCTGTAGGCAAGATCATTTTACATTTATTGAAAGTGAACACACGCACACACACGCACACACACACACACACACACACACACACACACACACTCACTCACTCACTCACTCACTCACTCGAACACAAAAAAGCTTTTCATTGCTTCAAACAAAAGATATCTTTATTAGCTAAATGGAGAAAAAAACTAAGATAGAGATTGTGTGTGTGTGTGCATGCATGTGTGTCCGTGCACGCGTGTACGTGTGTACGTGTGTATGTGTGATAACAAACATACAGTACATTTCCAATGAAGAAAAAGAGACAAAGAGAGAAAATGCTGTCGATGGCGATGGGTTAAGATGGACTGGAAGTCAGTTCGGTTCGTCACATTGATTTGCATTTTCACCACAAAGAGGGATTTTCAGATTCTTACATTTAGACTTTATTTTCGAGGCCTGAGGAGGTACAACTATCTTGCATTAATTTTTTCACAAGAAAAAAATCAATATATTTTGTGTTGCAGAACTATGTTTTTTTCTCCTTTTTTAATATCTTCTTGATATGTGACCCTTCAGGCAACCCTGTCTTTTTAAAAATAAGTTAATATGCTACAAATTAGCAAATACTTTTTGAGAGGAAAGTAAAGTTGTCTGAATCTTTTTATCATCATGTGGAAACACTTTCCTTTTTATTGCAACTATAATCCTTTTTTTGTTTATTTATTTTATTTAATACACAAATGAACCAACTTGACAAAAGTGACATGTATGGAAGACTAGCATACACGCCGCCCCAAAATAGCACCCATCCCAACAAAGAGGAATCATGGTACATACTGTATACAAATATGCTATATGCTGTTGTAAAAATAATAATAATATGGAAATATATATATATTATAAAATGTGGTACTGATCCAGATTGGACCACAACATGTCCAAAGTGGGACCATTATAACACACTATATCCTCTCAATATTTTCCAGTATTTTTCTTATTGATCATATTTTTGTTGAGAATTGCAGTCCAGTCGTTTCTTTGATGGAGAATTTGGCTGCAGCCATTTCCGTGTAATGGCTTTCTTGGTGGCAGCCAAGAATATTTTAGAGAGGTATTCATCCTGAGTCATGAGTTGGTCTGGGACTTTGTCCAGGTATAATGTGACAAAAGAGAAATCCACTTGTAGTCCAGAAAATTGCATTATTTCTTTTACAGTCTCTTGCCAGCATGAAATAATTAAAAGGCAAGCCAAGAAAATATGAAAAAGGTCAGCTGTAAATTTTGTATACCACACTGCTTACAGCATTGAAGTCACATTATATGGACTGTAGCTTCCCAGATACCATTCCAGTCCTCTTCAAATATTTCCGGTCCTCATTCTTTCTTTCATTTCTGTTTGACATAAACCGTCATGAGTGTTCTTTTGTATATTCGGGATTATCTTTAATCGTATGCCTCAATGCATATATTGACCAGGTTTGGTTTACTCCATTTGGGAGATCTGAATAAATATTTTTTACATGTAACTGTATATGTCAGGTTCTTTATTTAAAAGGTCTTTAAAAGACTGACTCAGTCTCATTATATGTACAGTATATGCATGTTTTTCTTGCATGCTTCTCAAGGTGAAACATCTTAACTCATACCCTAAGGGCGACCATGGTCCATTGGTTTGGTTTATCCAGATAATAATCCTTGAAGAGAACAAGTTGCAAAATGTTCACTGACATTGCATTTAATTTGTTTTCCTGTAATATCATATATATATATATATATATATACATATATATATATATATATATATATATATATATATATATATGATTATGTTTAGACTCTTATATTTCAAAGACTTGTGTCTTTAAATGTGTGGTATAAACATTATTGCTAGAAGACAGTGTTGTTTGTGACCATGGGCGAGGTCCTGTTCAATCTATGAGATATTAGTGTATATCAATTGATATTAGAGCATTATTTTTACTTTATCATATCAGACCAAATACAATAACTTCTTTTATGCAAGCATGAATGAAAGCTTTGTCTGCCTCCCTGCAGCCTCACACGGTTACATAAACTCACACGTCCTCTCCTTGCCTTGTGTCAGTGGCTCTTAATCCTGCGCCCCTTTTCATCAATCATCTAAACATGCTCCTTCATCACTTCCCCTCGGCACTTTCTAATAAATACAGTAGCGTTGCACACCAGGCTCGCATGCAGGGAAGGGAAGTGTGGTCCAAAGGTTGAGGAGAAAGCTTGAAACATAACAATGTTGCCTCCCTTTAAGCCGACCTAATGATCAATTATGATTAATTAAAAATGACCCAGCCAGTGAGTTATGTAATAATGTAGAAGAGGCTAAATCAAAGACGTAGTTCTTGAAATATTGTCTGTTCGTTAAATTACTTTCAAACATTTTTCTGTCACGGAAAACAATGATTTTCTAAATGTACTGTGATCTATGGACTGGCAGCTAATTAACAGAAAAGTCTCAATAAATGGGTGTGCTTCCATTATTTTACGACTGTGGTTTGACTTTACTCGTCGTCTTAAGCGGAAGAGTCACTGCAAATCAATACAAAGTTATCCTGGGTGATCATTTTTATCCCATGATTAAACATTTCAATCATCCTCCAGGATGACAAATCACCCGTTCACAGGACACAAGGGGACAATAAACGCTGAGTATGAAAATTATGTGAATCATGTTCTACAGCTCTCGGAGTAACGAGATAGCGACCGGACTGAAAAGCTAGAGGAGATACTGGAGCGACATTTTAGAGTTAGACAGTGCTCTTCTATCCCGGATCTTCTCAGGATCCTGCTAAGGATTGGTTAAATGCAGTAGACCTATTTCATGTATGTATGTAAAAAGTATGTAATATGACAAACAAAATAAAGTTTAAAGTTTTAAAGTGTATCTGTGCTTCTAAAGATTGATTGTGCTCATTGATTCACTCCCTCCCTTCGTGAGAATGAGCCCAATGCTGATTGTCAGGGATGCACCGAAGCGGCTTGTCACTTAAAGTATATCAGCTGGTCCACCTTAAAGGTCAGTCCACCTTAAGTTTGCCTGAGCCGGAGCTGTTGCTAACTTCGGGGGTACAACCGCCTTCACTTTCATCATCATCTGGCGGACGAGCAAGACACGGGAAATGAGTTAAGTTCATTGTTAGCTCTGTCAGCACCGCTAGCTGTGAGCCTCGTAACAGCTCTCAACATGGCGGCGGCGAGCACGCAACCGAAATGCTCCGAAACCTGTCTCTTGCATCTTTGAGGTAACTTGAGCTCCTCGGGACATCGACAAACCAACGGATTTTCATGTGGATCTGTCACGTCATAGACGATACCTGATTTGCTTAATAAGCTCAACCCAGTGATCTTTTTTGTTTTTCTTGCATTTTTTGGGATGTCCTGATGCAATCAGCGAAAACACAGCTGCTCGTTTCTTTAAGAGCACCCGGCAAGTCCCCAATGTCGGCCTGATTGGCAAATTTTTAGATCTTTATCTCTTCCGCTTTCATTCCCACTTTTGTTGTGGACAGAGGGAAATGAACACATCAATGCTTAAGCAAACTGCTCGTCCTCTAGTTCCACATCTCTTTGTTTCTTCCTTTTAGTCACAACTAAACCGCATCCCTGGTGTAAATGAGTCCCCGTTTGGATGACTATAATGAAGACAAGCTGGGCCTTTGATCCCCGACGTTTGAATATTAGCCTGTAACCTGTTAGGAGGAGAAAGAGAGAGAGTGAGAAGAGGTGTTGAATGCAAATACAAGTACAAGAAGGGTAAAAGGGAATGAATGATGTATAGTGAGATAAAGAGTTTCCAATTGAATTACTTCTCCACCAGTGCAGCTGAGCCCACTCACGCACACACATGTACATCCAAGCTCCCCCCGCCCACACACACACACACAAAGACCTGCACACAAGCCCTTTCCAGCTGCACGTAAAACCTAAACGCTTGTAAAAACCAAAGCCAATCAAATCTCCTCCTGGGTGAGAGGGCAGGTGTTCAGCTGCGGTTGACAGCTGATTGGGATGTGTGTATTTGTGCACACGTGCGTGCACAAATGTGCGTGAGTAATAAAGTGTGAGGTTGCGTGGGAAATCTACTTCAGCTGTCACACAGCCCTCCCCACGCACGGTGATCTTGCAGGGTCGGGTTGTCCTCCGAGCACGGGCTCTGATTGGTTCCTGTGACCTGGCTGTGCCGCGGTAACCCAACACACACATACACACACACACACACACACACACACACACGCATGCTGACATTCCATGGATGCCTGATGGTCCCTACAATGTGGATTTGTTTTTTGTCCCAAAGTACCCGCAGAGCATGCACAGAAGGTTTCTCTTTATCTATGCACTTCAAATTGTAAAACTTTTAAAGAAGATAAGCCACTTTCCTACAGAGATGATTAAAGGATTGGCTGGCCTGAGGGGGGCAGTGTGGCTCTGTGGTCTACGAGGTAGAGGAGATAAGAGATGAAGATGTCCCTGCATTGTAACTTTCATTGTCTCACATCCCTGCACATCTTCAGAGTAGGACCCATGTGTCGCTGCCTCATCTTTTCATCCCCTTTTGTTGGTTGCTGCCTTCAAGATCTCCTACGCTCTTGTCTCAGAGTGTAGAGGGGTCAATCATAAATGTAACCTATTCAAGGATTTTTGTGGAGAAGAAAGAATAATAATAAGTTGATCAAGGGAAATGCAGCAAGTGTTGAGTGGATCTAATTCAATAGTCGGCAGGTAATAACAAATAGTGAAAAATATTCTCAAAAGCATCGCTTCCTGAGATCTTTTTCATGCTCATCCTCTGTCACGTATCGACAGCTCAGATGTAACGCTGCTTCTTTCCTTGTTGATCTATATTGTTCACTGTGCTGGGTCTCGGACGGGCTCAACTCCCAGCTGATTTATTTCTGACAACTGCAGTGAATGCAGCATGTGTGAGTTTCAGCAGAGCGAGTAGGAGACGCGTAGAGGGCAGAAACAGGAGATGACGGGGGGCGGGGTGCTGTGATGTGCATTTGTGACAGATGTGCATGTAGAAAGCATGTCAGAGGTGCACATGCACCAGTGATCAGCTCAGCCAGGTGCATGCATGTTCAGAGTAAATATGTGTGTCAGTGGTGTGTGTGCGTGTGTGTGTGGTGTAACCCTGAAGTCATGACTTCATGCATGACGGTAAAAACATTTTTAAAGTGCGTATATTCCTCTTTGTCCCTCTTCCACACACAGATACATAACGCACATGAAGGTGTTAGAATACAACAATCGTTATTTATTAGTTAGTCGTTAGTTATTTTTGGGAAATGCGAGATTTAGAAGAAGATCAATGATGCTCTCATGCCATGTAAATATGAAGGTTAGCTTAGCCCTTATCCTCGCCCTGTCCAGTGGAAATGAAAAACGTTGATACGCACCTCTAAATCTCACTGATTAACACATTACATCTCGATTGTTAAATTTGTAAAAAAAAATAATTAGCTTGTAAAAAAGGACGATTGCCATTTCCTAATAAATTAAGTACTGGATGGTTTCTTGGCAGGGACACCGGTGGTTGCCTGCAACGGTTTGAAGCTGAGAAACAGTCTGACACCTCTGAAACTGCAAATTGCAGTTTTTACACTTGGGTTCTTATATAACATAATAAGAATACATAATGTGTTAATTGGCAAGCACAAGAGGAGGCAGCGGGTGGGGGGATTGAAAACCGTTAGATGGAATCAGGTTCGCTGTTTTGTGCAATGCTAAGCTAACTGGATGCTCACCTTGGCTTCACATACGCTCTGCTGACATGAGAGGGGTTTTAAATCCTCTCCATTAGTTCTGACAGAAAGTGAGTTGTGTGGAACTATACTCTTTTAAGTGCAGAACAAATACACATTCTCCTTCCAGAACCATTTATTTGCCAGGTGTGTGAAACATATAAGGAATTTGTCTTGGCGGGTGGTGCATACATTAGACAAACAACAACAAACTAACACTGTTTGAAGCCTGTCATGGACGCCACAGTATTCAAATGAATAAAAGGGTGTTCTCTTCGATGAAACCGCACATTCAGATGAGTTTATCGTCTTATTTTCATCTCAGTTGTATGAACATTAGAGCGTCAACTCTTATATTTTTATTTTATTTTAGTAATAACGTTTTATAATGAAGTGTTCAGAGTGATCATTTGGGCTGCAAATAACCGCACCGGACACCATCAGCTTCTACATTGATCAGTTGTAAAACTTGATACTTGAGAGTCTCAGAGCTCTAGTTTGTGCAGCAACATATTGACTGGGGCAAAACAAAAATGAAGCAATATAATGATCCGGTGTCATCAAAGCGTGCCCCACACAGTAATTAACACATAGCAAATGAATAGCGGCGAAGCGGACGTGCCTGGATCAGCCATTAAAGGTCAGGGCGCTGAGGAACTTTCTGTCTGATCCCAGTCATCTCTGTCCTGAATTCAAAATCTCTGTTTTTAGGAACACAAACAACCCAACTGTGCTCACCTGACCTTCAAAATAGTTTTTTTTTCATTCCTCCTCGTCAACAGGGAGGCACAGGAAGGAAGAATGCATCCTTGACACAGGGAGACATTTCGTCTTGTGGTCTTGAATCGTGTTTCTATTCTGAGGTGATTTTGATGTGTGTTCCTCTGCATGCGTCCTACAGAGAGGATAGAGTCAGTAAAGGTATTTTTAAACCACTAAAGGAACTCTTACATGCCTTTGATTATCAGTTTCCACACCTCACATACTTTATGTGGTCATCAAGAGTGTGCCTGTACACACACACACACACACACACACACACACACACACACACGCCATATGATAGTATACTTTAAAACTATTAGATTATCGTCACATAAGACAAATGGATCAGAGGAGCAAGAAACGTAAAAAAATAAGGCATATAAAAGGGGGGAGTGATGCATATATGGCAACTAGCAAGATGGAATTGGTTGTAAGAAAAGAAGTGGCTTTGGATGAGGATGAGTGAAGGGCAGCGAGGTGGAAAAGAGATGGAAGAGAGGAAACTGAAAGCTTGTGGTGTGCCTCCCTCAGGGCGTGGCATCAGTTTTCTGTGAGATCTCTGCAGCACTGTCCAAACCCTGTGGACCTGGAGGGCGGGGGGCTCGGGAGCCCTTTGTGCGTCACCGGCCTGTTTAAAAAGAGCACGGGCGTGCACGTAAACCGCGCGGTTGTTTATGTTTTTGCATCCTCTCTTTTTACATATGATCTGAGCGGCTTCAAGTCTGTTTTGTGCGTGTCCCCTTTTGTGTTTGCTTTGAGTGTGCAGTGGGTCAACTCTGTCCGCTCCGCTTCCACAGTGTGAGGCTGGACGATTGTATGTGATTACAGGTGTACGGGCAAGAGCATCAGAGCGGGAGAGAGCCCCCAGAAGTGCACGCCGGAGCTCCCTGGGAGCAGCTGCGAGGCCCCCCGAGGTCGGGCCGGGGCCCACGAGGAGATGGCCAGCGTGAGATGAGGCGGAGCACCAGATTGACCGTCTGCTTTGTTGCTGCAGGGGTGACACGCGGCAGGAGCTGAGAGATCAAGTGTACGCCCAAGGAGAAAGTAGAACAAACAAAGAATAAGAATAATAATATCATAGGGGCGCGGACTCATCCACCAGCTCGCTGCTTGAGCCTTTTTTCGTTTTGTATTTCTCTCTGCACCCTCTCTGCCCAGTCCACACAATGACCCTGAAATCATTGGCTATATTTCCCTTTTCATCCTTCAATAGCCCCGCTCTTTTTGCTTTCTCGCTTACTCTTCTTCATTCTCCCTCCTCAAAAGAGTCCTAAAAGCCGAGGCTTGGATTTTCACACCTCTTTCTCCCTGCTTGACTCACTAAAAAGTTATCCCCCTCCATGCCGATCCTCCCTTTCTCCCACCGGTGTTACACTTATCCCCACATCCCTCCCTGTCTCTTTGAGTCCGCTACAGGTGTGACCTAACTCCTTACAAATTCCCTCCTCATTTCCTCGCTTGCTCCCCCTTTTTTTCTTCACATGAAAGGCTTTCTGCTCCCCTCAGCTCACCCTCATTCCTGCTCTTTCTTCTCGTGCACCTTCGCCCTCTCCTCTAGCCCCAGGAGATAGCTTGGATAACAGGTGGAGTCTCTGGTTTTGGGGGATCAAGTTTCCATCTGCCTGAAATGCAAGAATGCAGCGTCACCCTGGGCTACAATGAAACCAAACAATAAACCACTAAGTCGCACGCACGCGCACACACACACTCAAATACACACTCACTCACACACACACACACACACACAAACAAAGAGAGACTCGTGAACAGCAGTGTTCGATAAGAAAAGTGGGCTTCTATTCATTCAGTTTAGTAGCTTTTAGTGTTGTGTCTTTCTCTGTAATTATTTTCCCTCTCAAACAAGAGGAGGCAGCCATTGAGGTCGGGAACAAGATGATAAGTATTTCCTGTGCATAAATGTAGACGAGCACACAACGCTGGCGCTGAGCTCTTTTCACACCGAATGAGCCACATGGCCTTGACGTCACATCGAGGCAGCAACCAAAGACTCAGCACAAAGACATCATATCATCCCTTTGATGTCTGTACACACAACAGAGGATGTATGGCGTATTGATGGCAACTGTGCACTCTGACTAGGTGTGGCACACATGCTGTGCTGAAGCTTGATTGATATCTAGCCGCCTGCGGCAAAACATGGTGGTGAAAGAGCAGTTTACACAAAAAAACACCCATTGTGCTGATGGGAACAAGAGTTCTAAACGCAACGAGAATAAGCAATTGATGCTGTTAGTCAATGTCCCACAGCTACGTTTAAAAATCTCGGTCTGCAGCCACTTTCCCATTGTGTGCATCCTCCCAGCACTCCACTGCTATGACAGGTCAGTTAATATTGACATTATCTCCCTCCACCACGATGACAGTTCGAGCTGCAGGAAGCTGCTCATTAGCTCTGCATGAGCCTGTGTGTGTGTGTGTGTGTGTGTGTGTGTGTGTGTGTGTGTGTGTGTTTGTGTGTACAGCATTGTGTTGATTGCTGGGACAGAAGTCATTAGCTTAGTCAAACAGGTGTTAAAGAGACAGGGGACAGTCCCAATGTTTGGATAGCAGAGATCGGTGTCTTCGTTCAGCCTGTTCAGAGGTCATCACGCTGTAGCACCGTGAGTGTTGTAGAGAGAGTGTGAATACTGTGTGTGTGTGTGTGTGTGTGTGTGTGTGTGTGTGTGTGTGTGTGTGTGTGTGTGTGTGTGTGTGTGTGTGTGTGTGAAAAAAGAGAGGGGGGAGTAAGATTTGTCGCTAGATGCCTTCAGATGGATGTCAACGCACATGTCAAGTTAGATATCCGTCTAAAGTGCGACAAAGTGATTATTGTGTGTGTGTGTTTATGTGTTTGTGTTGGTAGTTATTTGTGTCTCTCTGTGGGTGAGAAGCCATAACAGGATGCGTTGGTGATAGCGAGCAATGGATTGAGGGGAGATGCGGTGGTAATTGTACTGGATACACAGGTAATTGGAAGCTAAATTGGCTTCAAAGTTAAAACCTGTGAGCACTCAGTCAGTCTGTGTATTGGAACCAGATAACCCTCTGTGTGTGTGTGTGTGTGTGTGTGTGTGTGTGTGTGTGTGTGTGTGTGTGTGTGTGTGTGTGTGTGTGTGTGTGTGTGTGACTTGAATAACTAATAGGAACTGGACACGTCGGGAAATAAACCCAATAATGTTATGCAAAATGGATGTTTGAAGAAATGATTTCAAAACATTTTGTTTCATTAAATCTGACATTTATTGGCATTTATCTTACCATCATTTATCTTATTGTCAACTGTTTGTATTTGCTCTCATTAAGGATGACGGGTGTGGATAACAAGGTTTGCTTTTAGAGCTTTTGTTCTTGTTCGGGTGTCATCATGTGACCTAAGTAAGAAACGTTGGTCATGTGATAACAGGTGGTTGTACATACTTTCCTTCAAAATCTTTTATATACATATACATAATATATAGCCCGATACACCCTGGGGTAAAATATAGACAACTTATTACCTCCAACATATTACTTTTTGAATTTCCAGCCTTCTTTCAATTTAGGATTCGGGTCAGTTCTGACCACCCCGCAGCTAAATGTGTTAAAATGCTGCTTACATTCATTCACATTACATGACTGCAATATCATGACCTGCCTACACTGACTGGAGGAAACTAAATTTATGAGAATTTTGGGCTCAAAAGAATAGCGCTGGGAATTTGAAAGAAGCCAGAAAGAGTTTGATGAAGTGGAGGTCGGAGGTGACCAGACAGGGGCATCATTATATTTAGAGCCTGGTAATATATTGCTTTTTAAAAAAAAAAAAAGAAAAAATACCTTGCATAAACTCAAGGGCACCACACAAAGGCTTTTTTTTTTTTAAGAATCATGGTAACAAATGAAAGACACTGTCAAAAAGACAATCCCCATAGTTTTGTGTGAGCACGAGATTGTGAAAATGGTGATGGTATCATAGCAACTGGCAGATGTCCAATGTTTAGGAGTCGTCTGTCGCTGTCCCCAAACGCGTTGCCGCTTGCCCTTTGCGGCGATGGGTGGAGGTGACTGAGGGGGTCAGCCAGGTGTGCGGTTGCTGAATGGTTTTCACCTTGAGGGAAACAAATCTGAGAGGAAATGCAGAGTTTGACAGCGGGAATTGTTGCAGAGTTTTTGGGATTGTGCAGTCAAGCTAAATATGGTGACGATCCCGGCAGTGAGACGGCTGACACATAGAAAGCAATTAAAGGCCTAGCTGGTGCCACTACACTGAGTTCTCGGTTACATTTGTGACAGAAATGTGGATGAGTGATGAAACCAACGCACTGTTGAGGTGTTTGGTCACCTCCAGCTGTCAGAACAGCTTCAATGCACCATGGCAGAGTTTATACAAGGAACTTTATACTGGAGGGATGAACAACATTCTTCCAAAGGATCACTTCCAATCAGGTGGTCAGCAGGGTTCAAATCAGGGCTCATATTGATCAAACTAGAGTGCAAGTTAATAATAACTGACTCCCAATTTGGGAGTAAAACGCGCAAGTGTTAATAATAAGACACATTCATCAAGCGATTTAGGTCTACATATGGTAAATAATCACATGATTAGTCACATGTATGCTCAGAGCAGGAATATAGCCAATCAGTGAAAAGTTATTCTTAAGTTTTTGATTTGTACTTTTACTTCCTCTGACATTTAACTTTAAGGAGTTGAATACATATGTGTTTTGGAGATTGGGAAGGCAATAGCATATGCTTCTCATGAGGCTTCTGCATTTTTTTAAATACATGTTTATCTACTTTTTCTGATGCCTTTCCCAATAATTCATACACAGTATAATATAGCTCTGATAGCAACTTTGGACTAGAAGATGGATATTTTGATGTTTTTAATGTGGAATCCATAGCAATCCCTGAAGTTTGGCACTGCAGACTAAGTGGCAGAAACTTTTCATGGAAACTATAGTTGCATCATACCTTCTATAATTGCTGGAAACAGAAAGTATGAAGCCTCTTGCCAAATGAGCCTGGATGGAAAGATAAATGGTATTGGGGTGAAGGTGCTTGAGGAGAACGTGTTGGGGACAGCTAGACGGTGTGGAGAGACTATTTTGGCTGCTCAGGGGACGGAAATTCTGCCTCTGAGGATTTATTGAGGCAATAAAAGATAAGGTCACTGTGTTGTAGGCTTTAATATTAATGTGCCATTTAATGACCCTCGCCATGGAAGGAACTAGGTTATCAGTAGAAGGCTACTAAGATATAGCTCCAGGCAGGTTTTTGTGTGTGTGTGTGTGAGTAGCCAGACCACCAGTGGTGCATCTCTGAGAGTTCCTCTTCAGTAAAATAATAAACTGAAAGTTCTTTGAAGTGAGTAAGGTGAAAAAACCCCAGGCTATATTTTTTCATTGTTGTCCATACCTCCTACTGCTTCCTTTGACTCACAAAGTATCTATTAAATAATATACAGTAACAAAATTAACCTTGTGATGTCTATTAATACTTTGACTTTAATAATTGACTGCTAATCAATTTTAAATTAGAGAGAAACTGGTAATAAACTTCATTCCGGACCCCTTATGTTTTTTTGGGGGGACTTTGGTGGTCTGGAGGCGCCGTCCTCCACGCTCTCGGTGCTGGCATTGATCCCCGCCCCTTTAGTTCCGGCTGACCAATAGCAACAGCGGGAGCTATCAGGTCGACCAATCAACAACGAGGGATGATAGTGAATGGAAGTTTAGTTTTTGAGTTTGGGATTGCAAGCTCGAGGGAGAAGACTAACGGAGAGACTGAGCGAGAAATATATTGGATATCAGTGGAAAAAGTTAATAGTGACGGTTTGCTTCCTCCAAAGACTGAACAGGCCGTTAAATGAGGCTAAACGAGAGCCCTCTCTCTCCCCCCTGAGTCTGGTCGAGGAGGGCGGCAGGTGTTCAGTTCAGGGAGTCGCATCGCCTCAGTCGGCTCTCCAAAGCCTCAACAGGGTGCCGGGAGGAGGGGAAATAACGGACTGAACCACCGCTGAACCACCGTGAGTATGAAGGGAGAACAATGACACGTTTTTAAAGGAGCCGTTTCTTTCCCCCGGACCGGACCGCTGAAGACTGGATAAAAAGAAGAAGGAGAAGAAGAAGGAGAAGAAGGAGAATACATGCTCCAGTGTCGCAGCAGCAGTGAGAGTAACACGACCGTTGGTTTCTTTCCCTCCAGTTCAAACCGACGGTTACTTTTTGGCTTCAACTAACTCCTCTTCGCCCTCGCGTGCACATTCGAGGGGATAGATATATAAAACTCCCAGTTGTGGCAGGGCAACTTGTAATGCGTTTATTTTGTATTGTTCGCTAACCTGTTGTGTCATTGTTCCGTGTTATACGAGACTCCCGGGCGCGTTACGGCAAGTTGGCCTCTCTGGTATCCGAGGGAAGAGGACCCCTCCTGGGAGAGAGGTGGATCATTTTGACCCCGAGACGACTTGGGATAACAGTTAATGCTCATTTTGGATTTCTTACTCCAGCTAACAGACTGCATCTCTCCATCGCCACACTTTTTTTTTTTCCGGGAAAAAAAAATAAAAAGACTGTTGGAATTCCCTGAATCAATTACTGGAATTACGGGATGTATTGCCTCTCTGTTAATACGACCACTCTCTCAACAGTTAAATGATCCGCTGGACAAATCCCCAGAGAAGACATCAAAAAAACAAGCGCGGATTTGTGGTCGATAGCAGCAGAGAATAAAGCCGATAAGTCTAAAATACACTCAAATGTATTAATTCCTTGCTTTAGGGATCAATCCAGATGAAAATGAGGTATCGCAGGACGCAGAGACACACGGACTCCGCCGCAGCAGAGAGGGATCACCGTGCCGTCACACCGCGAAGCCCGACCCGACAGTGAGGGAAAGTCTTTCCTTCTCTTTTCTTCCGCCGCCTGCGGAGTTTTGAACACCGGAGACGGGGAGGTGGAGAGCGAGGGGACGGCGGTGAACTCCCGGAGCTCCGAGCGTCACTTTCAGCGCGGAGAGACCGAAGCCCGGTCCTCTGCCTGCTCGGACTTACTCTCGTTTTGTGCTCGGGGCAAAGAAAGAGAGAGATAGAGAGAGAGTTGCACCAGCGAAGCACAAGCGGACGCGGACCCTCTTGGTCCCTTCTCCCGCCGGATGAAACCGGGAATGTGCGGTCCTGAGGGGTCCCCGGAGCGCCTGGAGGAACCAATGGGCCGACAGAAGATGATGGAGACGGGAACGGCCCGGAGTGGGAGCCGGTGTCCGCCTCTTTTCCTGCTGCTCATCCTCGTGAGCAGCTGCCACATGTTGCACGGGCAAGGTAAGTTCAAATGTCAGAGGATGCACCAATAATATGTATGTGTGTGCATTTAGATCAATTCTTAGTAGGGGACATTCTACTAAATGTATTGTTTGAAAGCACTTGACAGAGCCAATTTTTCACTGGCACCATGAACAGGGGAAAAGTGAGATGATGCCTCCTAAACTGGAAACAAGGGTGTGATTTATTAGACCAACTTTGCCTGTTAGTTGGGGTGTGTTCCTGCAGGAGGGTGTTTATGGGCCAACGACGAGGTTCCACTGTTAATTAAGTCAGGTTTATTGTTTGTGGGGGAGGTACCTAGACTTAATGTGTATATTGTTATTGTTATGCTATATGCAGGGTCATGATTGTAGGATTAAGGTATTGAGGATGCATATGGGAGGAGCGTTACATTTTCCAAGCATTGATAATCCCCTCTTAGTCAATGACCTGCTTAACTACAGCACAAAAGCATCGGCATACATAGTGTATGTGTTTAATTTGCCCTGCCGTGCTGGCAGGTGTCCAGATTAGTGTGTGATTTGTTGTTGCAGAGGGTTTAGTGTTTGGAGGAGTTGTTGAATACAGCATCAGGACCTGCCTGTGGACATTGTGCATAGCCATGTTTTTTCTTCTTTTCCAGCTGTAGAGAGAGAGAGAGAGTGATGGTGAGAATCTGTGTGTATTTGCGCGTTTTAGCGTGCATCCACCTCTTGGGATCATGTCAGAGTGCCAAAACAAAAGCACAGAAAAGGTCAGGCTGGTGTCAGCACACCGTTTTCTCCGGGTCACAGATGGCGTGGTGGGATGTAAGGCTGAGACTTGGGGGTTATGTGGAGGAGGGGTCTTAGGAATGTCTTTGCATATATTTATATATATGTGTGTGTGTGTGTTAGAGGTGGGGGTGAGCTATTTGTGCACACATGAAGAATGTGTGTGCCGCTTAAGTGTCAGAAGATAGAGGAGGAATGAGGAGGGGAAGAAAGTCAGAAGGAGGGAGGCAGTGTGGCGAAGAGGACAAGGAGGGAGAGGGGAGTGGCAAGGAAAGCGGGTGAGAATAATGAGTGTGTGTGTGTGTGTGTGTGTGTGTGTGTGTTGGGAGGGGGTTAGAGAGGGAATGCGGCGCACCGTGCTTGTCACTCAGAAACCTGTGTCTGCAGTTCAATCGATGATGACGGTATGACAACACCTCTGTGTGTGTCAAAAGTTGCTTTCCTCTCCCTTCTTTTCCCAGCTGTCACACTCTCCCTCCTCCCTCCCTCCCTCCCTAGGTGTTGAGAAGGAGGTGGGAGACGGAGGGATGGTGTGGCTGCGGAGTCAGCTCCTTTCGTCCTCCTACTAATGTCAAGGTCTCAGTACCAGCACCCAAAGTTACCACAACCCCCCCCCCCCCCCCCCCCACACCCATTCCCCACCACCCAAACACACCAACCCCTTCCAGCTGTCTTGGCCTCGGGGAGAAAGAGAGAGAGAGAGAGAGAGAGCGAGAGAGAGAGAGAGAGTGAGTGGTGGTGGATGGGGCTGTGAAATATCTATACCTCAGGATGGCTGGCAGGGGTTGTGTTTGTATATGCGTGTGTGCTGGGGTAAGGGGTGAATTAATTGAAATTAGTGAAACAGATGCGGGACAGGGTTGGTAGAGGTGGAGGGGCGGGTGGGCTTATTGATTTGATAAGCTGTGCCAGGCGGCCAATCGAAGGCTGTAGATTTTCCAGGTTCCGACCCCTCTATACCCAGCATTTATTAGGACGTTTTATTTTAGGAGGAAAAGGATGAAATTCATGAGCCAAGGTTGATCCTCCTGATCTCTCCCCGCCCTTCTCCCCCCCCCCCCCCTTCCATCCCCTCTGTCCCTTTCCCTCTTTCACTCTCTCACTCTCTCCCCCTCTCTTTCTCTCAGTCGATCGATGCCCACACCCCTCCTCATAAATGTGAGGCTTTATATGAGCCAACTCTCGTCTCTGGGAGCACATTTAAATAAGCTCATCGATCTTTCATTTTAGAGTTTAAGTGACGGCAGCATTTTACTGTCTCTGTCCTCCTCTTCCTCTCCTCCCCCCTTTCCTCCACCTCTCATCTGTTCAACTCTCCACCCTCGCTTCTTTATTCATAACGTATCCCCCCCCCTGTCACTGTTCTGCTCCACAGCTGTTTGACTGATTCACATTTACAGCATGGATACAGACAGAGCCTCACTCTCGACTTTACATTCTGACCGAAGTCAAGGATTTATCAAATCCAGTTTGTTTTACTAAATTAAATCATATTCTATCTATGTCTATCACCAACAGATAAAGTCCAGAATACCGTGCCAACTGTTCAGGACTTTCTGAAAATAACCGTGTGTCATTTTGACAGCCGTAGATTTTGATTGTCGACATGATTTGCAAAAAGAAATGTGAAACCCAAATGACAGAGGAGCACATAATACTTCAAATGACATAAAAACATTAAAATGTTGAAAGTCAGAAGGTGTTCACATAACAACAGCGATGTGGACCATTAGGTTTATAATACGTGCTGAATTATTTTGTCCCGGATGCTAATGTGTATAATGATAATGGTTGATAAGTAGCCAACGTGTAATGAAAAAATACTGCTGGTCGTCATTATTGCTAACCTTGCCCAAGGTAATTGCATTAAAATGTGGCTCGAGCATCCCAGCTGGAAAACCATTGAACTTCCTTCGTGTCTAAAAATAATAAACGTCAGCTCACAATTTTTAGGGCTTTTGATAAAGTTTAGTTTCTGACTACGAATCTGAAAGTTATTTTTTCAACCAGGCCAAGCAAAGACATGCTGACCCACTTAATGGATCTATCAGTGTGATTAGGTTTGATATGACACATATCATTGGCTCAACTAAGCCAGAGCTTGATGCTGATTGGACCACTGGGCACGCTTAAGTGAATTGAGGTCACCGATAGGACGATGGATGGCGGGCTGGGAGAGTTCTGAACGTGATGTAAAAACCCAAATCAAATAGACTAGCATGCAGCTTTACACATGTGCGCGCACACACACACACACACACACACACACACACACACACACACACACGCAAAGTCCTTCTCTCACATCAGTGTCAAACAGCAAAAGCAGACGTGAACATTTGCTTAACCATGTTCTAATGAGGAGAGGGTAAATGAAAGGCCTTGTCAAACTGATTACCATCGTCCACGCTCCACAACCTTACAGTGACTTTTCCACCTCTCTCACACTTGTGAATCTTCTGTCGAATTTTTTAAATGATCTTCCACTTATGGTCGCTATTGTCAACATTTGCTTGCAGCTCATGAAAAATTATACTTTTAGAGCAGTTGTGATATTTGTACTAGAGGCAATTTGCCGCCATAATGATTGTAGCACCTGCAACCTGAGGAGTTTTATGTATTTTTAACAGTTGTACATATATCATTTCGTGCTTTTATGCTGGAAGGGGTCAATATTAGTGTGTGGTTTGTGGTTGCAGGAGGTCTGGAGTGTAGAGTAGTTGTTGAATACAGCATTAGGAGCTCTCTGTGAAAAGTATGCGTTGTTTTTTCTTCTATAGAGTGATGGAGAGAATGTGGATATTCGTGTGTTTGTGTGCATGTGTGTATCTTGTATGTGTGCTGGGAACACACTTTTATATATATATATATATATATATATATATATATATATATATGTTCTTTCTTCGCCCACAGACTCAAATTTAATCTCACATTTTGGAGGCCTCAAGAGAGACTTTACTCACTGATGAATTGTGAGTTGTATGTGTGTGGTGTGTGTGTGTGCATGCGAGAGGATGGAGGATAAGACAGTGTGAATGTGTGTGTGTGGAAGTGTGTGATAGACGTCAGGTTAGTCAGGTGACAGGTCTAAGAGGAAGTGAGGTCCCTGGTCGACTCCCTTATTTCCTGTCTGTCAGGAGGAACAAATCACCGCACTTCCAAAGCCACCTGACATTATACGCTGTGAGTGCACGTGTGTGTGTGTGTGTGTGTGTGTGTGGGGGGGGTCTACCTGTCTATGTGTGGAGACTACATACAGTATATGTTGCTGGCAGGTGTGTGTGTGTGTGTGTGTGTGTGTGTGTGTGTGTGTGTGTGTGTGTGTGTGTGTGTGTGTGTGTGAGTGTGGCAGTTGGGTACTCTATCTCTCGCGTTGTGTAATTTCTTAGTAACGTAAAGCACACTTGGAATTGTATTGGCGTACCAGCCGTTTATTCTCCAATAGAGACGTGACACGGAGATGTGTCAATGGCCTGGCAAAACAACAAAAATACATCAGCTTCTCATAGCCCACCTCGCGGTCATAGCTCTGGTACTAATAAAGGAAACAAACATCATCTTTAAACACAGCCTACAATAATAAATTCTATGAACAACTATACACTTGTTTAGCTAGCACAACAGAGCTCAATACAGATCCACCTACCACAGGGAAAACGTGTTGCAGACTGGACAGAGCACACGGGGTGCACCGCTCAAGTACGCAGGGGCGCAGAAGGGGCGGGGCTCTAATGTCTCACAGCACGCTAATTTCTGTGGCTGACTGACAACATATTGTACTAAAGGACAGTGATGTCAAGTGGAATCATTAACTCCGTCACATCACGTCGATACTAACCTTCTACCAGTCCTAAGCGTTTCTTCTCAGAGCAGAAGAAGTATCAGCTGAGAGAAGAAGCCAGAGTCTCCTAATGGAAAATAATCAACTGTGTGTGTGTGTGTGTGTGTGTGTGTGTGTGAATGTAAAAAGTAGATTGCAGCAGGTGCATTTATCCAATCTTCTTTTGTTCACATGTACTCACAAAGTAGTTTATATGACTTAGAGCTTGGAAATTGTGTCGGTTAGGTCATTAAGAGGTCAGTTGAGTCTTTTTTACCCCAGACTAAAGCGTCTACTGCTTCAGGCCACACAGGTGGAATAGAGGCTGTTTTGCTGTTTAGGCCTGGGTGTTTATTATGTAAGATAGGGGGAGGAGGTTGCTATTGATCTGCTGTCTGTACGTGTGTGAGGAGCGAGGGAGGGGGTGGTGGTGGTGGTGGTGGTGGTGTAGCACAAAAGCTTATCTTGTACTTTTCAAGATCGTTCTACAGTGACACATCCAAATAAAGCAGAACGCTTGCAAAACATGAACTCTATTGATTGACTGAACTGAACCGGACATCACAAAGCAAAAAGACTGACAGACACGTATCGAGATTGGCAGACGAACAGAAGGATAAATGAATGTGTGCACACTGTGTGTAGACACAACCGCGTACACAACTTTTGTTTGTTAACTTGAGTGTCGGTAAAGTTAAAATCCATGATGCCGTTAGTGAAGTAACACTTTGAAACGCTTTGTAGTTCATGAAAAGGTAATCAGCAGCTATTTTAATAATAGTTTGAGTCATTTTTCAAACAAAAGTATGAAACATTTTTTAGTTTTAGGCTCTTAAATATGAAGATGTGCTTCATGTATTAAATGTATTTGTACTACTCTGCTTTTTTAACAGACAGCTCTGAACAGCTTTGGTGAAAGCAAATAAAGAGAAACCAAATAATTCACTCATTGTAAGAGAGGAACCTGCCTCTCCTGGTCTGACCCTGAAAAGAATGTTTTATTTTCTAATGTGGAATATCTGACATTACGGCCTTAATGTTAAATACAAGTTTACAGCATGTGCATCTTGATGCGATTAATTAAACAAGATGGTGACCTACAAATGCAGATTTTGTGCTGCATGCTCGAGGGCTATTGCTGCGCCCAAAAGTATTAAAAGTTGTTTGAATTTGCTAAATAGGAATCATATTAAGACTGAGTCAGGAAGAGTCAAAACGAGACTTTCTAGCTGTTGCTGTACGGTTACACTCTAATTTAATAAGACCTCTGGCTATTGTGAAAGCAGAATGGCTCCAGGGAGTTGTAGTCTGAAGAAAAGTTATTTTCACTGTGGAGGAGTGACGGTGTGCTTGCCGAGCAGATTAATAAAGGATCTCCACGGAACTATAGAGCACATTTACAGAGCGCATTTACAGCAGTTTCATAACTCAATTAAATTAGCACTAGGTATATTAACATCAATGAAAAAACATAGCATAAACATCTTCTTTGTTAATTAAAACAGAACATTTTGTATTTTTGTTTCATGATGGCGCCCCCTATTTTTGCAGGTAGAATACCACACAAGCATCTGTCTATGTAGTTGGAATCTATACTATGCACAGTTAGGTAGACCAACAATGTTATATGTAATGCAGGTCCAGTTAAAAGATGTGGTTGGCGGCTGAGTAACTTTGTACTGAGTATATAGTGGATCTTTAACTTTACATTTACATACAATCATGTACGTAAAAAACACATCTGCCAATATAACACGATCCTAGGATAAACACCTCCTAATTATGACCCATACTATTACAATAAAGTTCAATCCACACCTCATCATGGATTGGCTGAACATTATAAGCTTCATTTTTACTTGATGTGTGTATCTAGTGCTCCGCATAGTTTCATTTAATTAATGTACTATGAAAAGAGAGGCACCCAAAAGCTTTGACCATCATCCTTTGATAATTTACTGATATGATTTTATGTCATTTTCTTATGTGAAATTCTATTTTTGTTCCTGTTCGAGACCTTTAGGCATTTTCTTCTCACAGCATCTGATAAAAAAAAGACAAGGAAGGCAAGGAAACCAAAAGTGCAAGTCAAAAAATAAAGTGCAGTCACAAAACACCTTGTCAACTCTGAAAGGGGTATAGCATATATATTTCAAAATGTCATACCAAACCTGCGCGTTGACACAACAGATTCTTGTTCGTGTGAATATTTTCTATCTCGCATCACTCCTTTGTTCTTTGTGTTTGAGATAACCCATATGTGATGAACAGTAATGTCTTTTTCTGAGTGTTTTCGGTGTTTGGAAATAAGCTGCAACCAGAGAAAGATGAGACAAGATCTAATAAATGAAACCAAGAGCCACTGTGACAGTTTCATCACATGTAGTAAATTTTATGGGGCTTAATGGTATTAAGAACTTTGAACCCAGTGATAGCAATAAGCAGTGCAAAGTTGTATATGCAGCCGAATGGGCTCTAAAATGGACCACAGCCATCTGCATGGGGATTCATCTCTAAACAAGTAGCTGTATAGGTTCCACATGTGGAAACATATTGGTGACACTTACTTTGCCCCCTACTGCAGGTTCTGGACTGCATGTTCCATGATTATAGGAATAATATTACATACTTATTACAATATTTCTCAAGACAAACATACCACGAGAGCAGTTTACTTCCTTTTCTCCTTTCCTTCCTCCCCATGGTCACACGTCGCCCACATATTACAGAAAGATACATGTTTGCAGATGTTAACAAAAAAAGTTGTATAGCTAATTAAGATACTATTCATATTGTATTTTTATGATTGCTCAAAATAGAGGTTCATGAAGGAACACTAAATCAGCTACATTTGACTAAGAGTGACGGTTTTGAGTTTTGCTTTTTGCTTTTCATTTTCGTCATCAATAGTGTAATTGAACTATTCCTGTGCTGTAGCCTCTTGTCTGAGTGGGCTGCTTTTCTCTTTTGCATAAACCTTCCTGCCAAAACCGTTTATCTTCTGTCAGAAACAGGAAAATCAAGTTAAGAACAAGCACCATAACACATGAACTCACGGGGGTGGGGCTGATATTGTGAGCAATATATCCGAAAATGAAACTTAACAGATACACTTATTGGAAAATCTCGTACATTATTACTTTAAGCCGATATTTAAAAGAATATTTCACAAACAACAGGCACACATGACTATCAGTATCTGTACAGTCAGTGACAGCCTATAATATTGCAGATTTGCTAGTCAAGGTGTTTCTGGATATACGGTACATGATTTGCAATACACAGTACATTCTGTATTTTATGTATGAGCAATGTGTTCCACTTACTATTTAGTACAACATAAATTAAGATTATATATATATATATATATATATATATATATATATATATATATATATATATATATATATATATATATATATATATATATATATATATAAAATCAGCAGTTTATTCATAAGATATATTTACATGCTTTCTGTTTCTGAGATTACTGTGACAGTTTATGAAACTGAACTATTACATTTTACCCACATGGTACAGCCCATCCATATTGAGTACCGACTCGGTTTAACGTTTGGATTCATGGAATCCCAAAAGGTGTTAACCTTTTTTAACACTGAAAAATCACAGATGTCAGGAGGTTCCTGTGACATACACCAGGCAATCTAGGAACAGATTTCTATTTACACGAACAACTGGTGGAAATAAAATTGCAGGTGGCTGGAGATACATCAGAGAGACAGTCTCTCTCTCTCTCTCTCTCTCTCTCTCTCTCTCTCTCTCTCTCTCTCTCTCTCTCTCTTTCCCCCAACACCTGGGAAATGCCTTTAAAACCCCAGCCTTGTACTGCCAGTCATTCAGTGACAGCACTAGATTAGTTGAAAGCTCAAGAGCAGCCTCACAGCCGGGGTGAAGGAAGTGACTCGCTCTCCCTCCTCGAGAGTCTTCCAGTCAGTATTTGGATTCGAACTGGCAACCTTCCAGTGGATCATACCCCGGGCTGTCTCTCTTTGTGTCACTGCACTTTCTCTGTGTCCATCTCCATCTCCGTCTTTTTTTTTTCTTCTTCTTTTTTTTTTCTCCACCCATGTCTCACTCTTCCTCTTCGCTCTCTCTGTGGCTGTAGTCATTTACTGTGACATTCGCAGGGCGTGAAGTGATATGAAAGGAAGATTGCTCAGTTGAAGAACATCAAATGTGGCCCCATCCCCCTCCCCGTTCTACCCGTGCCAAACGCACCTGGTCGAGCCTCTTTATTTGTTTGCGTATTTCATTGTGGTTGGGCCATCAAGCTATTTGAATAAGATCTTTGCATAGTGAATCGACAGTCACGGAGTATTACTGAGGCCAGGCTGGGTTTGATAGAAGTACGGGAGTGTATATCATTGTGTGTGTATTGGAGCAGCATGATTTACTTGTTCAGTCCAAAGGCTTTACGCTGCTGCAGGTGTGTGCTCTCAGCTGGCAGCGTTTGATCTGCCACAGGTGTGTGTGCCTGTGTGTGTGTGTGTGTGTGTGTGTGTGTGTGTGTGTGTGTGTGTGTGTGTGTGTGTGTGTGTGTGTGTGTGTTTGTGCATACTTGCCTGCGTATGGTGATTTATGGTATGGGCTCAGAACTAAAAAGACCCTTTTTGATCTCATCCAGGAATAGACAGGAAGTACTTTACTGTATGAGTGTGTGTGTGTGTGTGTGTGTGTGTGTGTGTGTGTGTGTGTGTGTGTGTCTGGCCAGAGGTTTTTAGCTTAGCCCTTTGATCCAAGCTAGAGGTGGGCATGCCTCTGTGAGGAACCAGCCAGCAGCATGGAGACTTGGCTTGCATTACAGAAGTGTTCGATTGTGTGTGTGTGTGTGTGTGTGTGTGTGTGTGTGTGTGTGTGTGGGAGAGTGAATATGACCCCAATCAAAGTGGTGGCATGTGGTTGTACTGTATGTATATTATATATATATATATATATATATATATATATATATATATATATATATATATATATATATATATATATATATATATGCAGTACTGCATGTGAAACACACAGCCCAAAAAAACCTGTTTGCATGTTGTAATCCGTCTCCTCAATAATACGCTGTCTGAGCTCTGCTTGTTACATAAAATGGCTATAGAAACAGATCACTTTTTTTTTTTTTTACCTTTCTACATAAAGGATAGTGGACTATGCAATTCACAAACAAAGTATGTCTTATAGAAGCAGGCACTTACTGTAAACACAACCAAATCAATTTTCCTCCCATTTCCTGTAAAAACACTATTATGTGATTATGTCTTCCTGTCCATCTTGAGTCAGCTTGGCATCCTGTAAGGAACTGGAAGTGCTGCACTGGTAGCTCATTTCCCTGGTAAAATGATCTACTGTATTGTACAATAGCATATTTTCCAAAAACGGAATATTGAGAAATTAATTCAATTCTCTTTATTTTATTACCACCTTCTCGGGCTCCAAATCAGATCAGTGGTTTCAGTTTTTGCACTATGGCGTGTACACATCAGTGCGCTAATTCCTTCTTTGGAGTTTCATGCAGGGATAAGAGGCTTTCTGCAAAAATGAAAGTATTGCATTAGTGCTGGCAGAGCACCATCAGCTGTATGACCACCTGACTCTTACTGTGTATAATCAGGAATCACATTTCAACAAACCCTCATCACGTTTGTCAAGATAGTGAGGGGAGTATGCTGGTTGCTATATGGTCAGGCTGTACTCCTACCTCCAGTTCTACTGGGCTAATATCACTATGCTGGCATCTTCTGCTCTGTGTAACATATACAGACTCAAAAGCAGGGACAATGAAATTGATTTTTTTTTTTTGCATTGACACTTTTTGCCGCGCCAAGTGAAACCATGCCGCGTTGATTTTTATTTCTATTACCAGTTTATAGACGTCAAGTTGTGCAGAGTAGTGCTGAAGATCGTCCATTTCTCACCAGAAAGAAAGACGTTTTAGTGTGTGTGGTCAGTGCCGTTGAAGCTTCTCACTGAATCTCTGTGGTTTGAAGTTTTCTCACCTGCGTCCCTGCATATCTGCTTCATTTTACTGACACGTTTGCTTTCAGCTGTATAGAAGTTGTTCTTAGGTTACTGCTGTAAAAACCCCAAACTCCAAAATTTCCCACTTCATATTAATAGTTTTTATATAATAAATAACAGAACAATATCGAATGAGCAAAGCTTTGTTAGCTTTGTTGATCTTCAATACAAACAAGTCCACTAATATGCAGGAAGGACGAGTACAAGAAGAAATAACCGAGTGAGATGTTGGATGAAGCGCCGCAGACAAAAGGCTCTTTCTGCAAACAGCTCAGCTTCAACAGTTAAACAACATATTTTACCTGCTGTGCTGTGTGATGGAAAAACACTCACAGCAAGAGGGGGCTTTTACTGTAAAAAATACATAGGAAAAGAAAATGTGTTCATCCAATGTTTTACAGCCACTCCTTTCATCACTAATCACAGCCATGGATCAGCCTGCTGCGTTTTAAACATCATTGACACAAGACAAGTGGCCACCTTCAAGCTGGTAAGAACGTAAAGCCCTGCTCAGACTAAGCCAGCACATGTGTATGGAAAAGGCCTAATAAGCTGCTATTCCATGTGACTGAGACTTGGTGTTGCAGCCTGGCGGCGCACGTTGAGCCACTGTACAGGGATTTGAAAGGCGCCCAGTAGAGATGCACCGATTGGAATTCATATCGTTGCCGATTGTGAGTCTATTTCTTTCTGAGAACTATAATTGACTGCATTCAAAACAATTTTGTAACTTTTCTTTAATTGAAAACTGTTATTGAATTGTTTGTTCATAATAAAAAATTGACTATTATTTAACTTCTAGCTCGCTCTCACTCAAACAAATCTCAAAATAGAAGTGCTTCAGGTTACTGAACAAATATAATCTAACTGAAAGTAAATTGCAATGCATATAAAACACTTTACCACAACACGTTTTACTTTTACAGAAGAAATATATCTATATAACAACACACCTCATGTCATGCATGTGTGGCTGGACTGTGTGCTGCAGCTGCCACTGTGTAGGGTGTGTGTGTGTGTGTGTGTGTGTGTGTGTGTGTGTGTGTGTGTGTGTGTTTGTGTTTGTGTGTTTGCTGGAGGGCAGGGAGCTGAATATCACTACTACCTACTTGCTGTTGGCTGTCAATTTAATGTTAATGTCATTACCGGTGAATATCACAATATAAATCATGTGTTTTATGTTTGAATAGCAGAGCGTTGGAAGATAGCTAGTATGCTCCTCAGCCATCTTTTAAGTGGTTACTTCTCCAGTCTGATCTCAAGGGCACAGCTGTAAGGCATGCAGTTTGTTTACATGACTTAAAAGGAGAGCATGTTTAACGACGTCACAGATGGACGCTGGATTGCTGTCAAAAAGTGATATATTAAACAGATCTGCCGGTCACAGGTCATGGTGCATGCATCTCTAACGCCCGGCGGCATTATAGGAGAAAGTTTCAACAACGAGCGATGGAAAAAAAAAAGGTTGCAAACCAGGCTATGAAGTACTGCCCACTACCTTTTATCTTAATGCATGGAGGCTGTAACTCTTGCTTCTGTTCGACTCTGCATGTTTGACATCTGACATATGGGATGTAAAGTGCTGTACAGCACTGAACAATGCATTGAAGAGGGATCAGGGTTTATGTGGTACATCGGCAGTGGCACCAACGACTGCCTGGTTTGGTTTCAGCTATGTAAATGAAATGTTCATGTCCTGTTATTTTGCTTTAAAAGGGCATTCTGTTTTTCACAAGTAAGTCTCTATATTCTATCTTTGCACTTAGAAGTACATGGTCTCATGGCTTATATATCTGCATCATCTTAGGGAAACGGCCTCTGTATTTGTCTGTTTATCAGCCTGGGCATTTTAAAGTAGGCGGGGCTTCAGGAAACTGGAGAGCTTTAATTTACAGCGGTTTTACATTTTCACAACTCAAGTGGACTTTTGCTAATTTGGAGCAAAAATGTATTGTTAAAGTGCTACTTGCTGAAATGTCTCAGACACTGATATTAGTTAAAAGTAATGCATACATGTTTTTTATACTGTAGCACGTTACTTTCAAATGAATTGTCTAAATTGAGTAGTTTATCATGTATGTATTTTTGACTGACATGGGGTTGAGTAGATTATAGTCAGGATGAGAGAAGAAAGGTGGCATACATATATGGATTAGAAGATATATTGCTAAGTAGGAAAGTAGTCACAGAGAGACAAATAAGTAGTTTCAAAAGAAAGGAGGTGGAAAGAGAATAGGTTGGCAGTTATGGGGTCATTGTAATAGATGGATGGATGAGACAAGATGGCACAGAAATGAAACCACGGAATCAAAACAGAGTCTAAGATTCTTAGCCAAGACAGATGAAGTGAGTTCCTTAAGGAGAAAATAATTTGTCGGATAATGGACTCACTTTATCTATTTTCTTCTTTACCATTCTTCTAATTCCCCTCCTGCTCGCTTGATCTTTCTCTCTAATCATATCGCTCCCCGTGTTTCATCTTCCTCTCCTTTCTCCCACTTATTTCTCCCCTCCACTCTCTGTAATTGGGAAGGGGCAGTGCTAGCACGTTCATCTCATTAAGTGCACACACACACACACACACACACACACACACACACACACACACACACACACACCAAAACACACACACACAGACCAAAACACACACACACACACCGTTTTCACAGACATTTTGTTATCCTGTTGTAAAATGTGTGTGGATTGAATCATCCCTCACAGGAATTCACTATAGCTTTTGAATGTGGGAGTAGAAAGAGAGAAAGGCAAACAAATGAAAATAAAATGAAAGCATTCAAGCGAAAGAGAAAAATGAATTATCCTGTTTGTCTGTTGATGCAAACCATTCAGTAGCACCCTGTGCCATGCCGCTGTAGAGTGTGTGAGCACATCAGGACACACACACACACGCACGCACGCACACACACACACACACACACAAGGTTGCAAACACTCTCACACCCTAAGTCATCTTGAGTTATATTTCAACCCGGTGGCTCAGCTGTGTTTTTAGTACCGTGGTTGTGTTTGACTCAGCAGAACGCTCATCACAGGCAACAATGCCACTCAGTGTTTTGTGACTTTCAGCCTGTCACTCCACTGGGCTTGACATTTATCTCTGAAATGTCTCTGTGTTTATTTTGGTGTCTGCAATGCAAACTAGCAATAGAAGAAATTACGAAATGACCATCAGCATCATCGAGTATAACCATCAAGAGAAAAAAAAACTGCACTGAATTACACACAAACCAGGTGTCTATCAAATATATACAGTATATTTCATATCTTCTATTTATATTCATTCGTGGTGTACTTTGATTATGCAGAAGCAAGCTTTACTTCCAGTGCACTAATTGGTGTGTAAAATTACATTTTTCATGCAGACTCACATTAGATTACAGCATGCATCTTGGGCTGCTTTCACACGAGAGCAAATAACATCTTTAATGAATTTTACATTTAATTATCCTTTCTTATGGAAAAGGACAGGACATTTATCAAATCGATGACTTTTGAGACAAAAAAACCTGTAAATGAGCCAATTGACGCGACAGGAGCATTTCTTTTAAAAGTTTTCCCCTGAGCAGTACTCTGTTCCTCAGTAGCATGCAGATCCAGGTTGATGTTATCGACGCCGCTGAACCTTGTAGACTATCAAAGGTTTATAGAGTAGCCCATTTCCTTATAAGGACGATTATTAGCCCAAATCCACTGTGTTTTCTGTAAAGAGTTTACAGCCTCACAAAAAGAGGGAGCTACTTGCTTTTCTGCATTTTTAAACAAGCTTTAATTGAGTACTTATGTCGGCACATTGAAAAGGTTACTTTGCGGTAATTTGAGACAGTAACTTTTACATTTATTTGTATTTAGTAAAAACTAAATAATCAAATAATGTAAGAAGCTGTGGGTTAGGAGTTTCTCACATCCTATCATTTAAAACACCCGGCAGGTTGGTTTTCTTTTTGTATTTCCTGTGTGTAAATGTGCCCAAATGTGTCTAACTCAGTAACATTTTTGGTAACAGACAGTTAGATTTTAATATACGTCATTACTCCACATGAACTGGGATTTTGATGTCTTTTGAAATGTAAATTCAGCTCAAAATGGACGTTGTCTGCCCTCGAAAGCATATTTCTAGTCCTGTGTGTTCACATTTGGGGCTGCTGTTCAGTAATGTTTGGGATAGTCTTTGTGACTCCGTTTTTGTTCCTCACAGAAGCTGGCCTCGACTCTCCGCTTGGCCAATTAAACTGTCTGCGCTTTACGAAGGGGAAGAGCTGATGTGATTGGACCTTATTGAGGCTCACACAAACTCAACCTGCTGATACTGCAGTCCTACTACCTCTACTAATAATACTCTCATCCTGGTCCAAACATTCTCCACATTGTGCCTGCAGTGTCATGGTTGTGCTTCCACTCCCGGTCACCATAATTGTGAAAAAAAAGACTTTGTGACACTTTGAAATTAGATGCCACTGTATCATTTTTGTTTGGATTTTATGGTAGGGCTGCATTGATTTAACGTGAGCGGTGTTTTGATACAATAACTGCTGAAGTGTGTGCTGTGGCTCAGTTCACCTTCCCTCAGGGCCGACAGCAGATGAAGGTGCACAATTAGTCGGGCTTAACAGTTCTTAAAGGTTACTATTGAATCATGTTCGAACCCACGATGAGACTGTATTGTTTTTTTGGACAGACCTGGCGATCAGGTGATATGGGAGAAAAGCAGAGCTTCTCCACACATCAGTCACACGGTAAAACCTTCAGTCACTGCACAAGAAGGGACACAGAAGATGGATTATTGGCTCCAGTAATTGATATTTTCCTCAGGAAAAACCTGTGATTGATATGTTTAAAGTCAGACTACATTTTGCCCTCAGGACCCGAATAGTCAATGAAAATGTTCTGTGCCTCTCAATAGGACAACCGAGCCTGTCCTCCAGTACTTCAGGTCCCTGACATTTCTAAGTGAAGCCATGAGGACGGTTTACTTCCACCACAGCATAGCGCTCATCAGCGCTGCTCTTTGTCCTGCATTCATGGACAGCTACCCGCCTCCTCACTTTTTCTGAGAGCCAATTTGTACCAATCTATGGTAAATATGTCACGCATGGTCAAAACAAGGTCTGACTTGCCCAGTGAAACCACAAATTCTCATGCGGCCCGTGTAACACTGGTATTTCAACAGCAATCTATAATAGTTCTCTGTAATAATATGATAGTTTTCACTGAAAGGCAGTGTGTGGGGTTCGCTCCAATAATCCACTGTTCTAAATGTCAGTACACGGCTCGAGGCAAACATTATGCTGATTACTGCTACCATCATTCTAAACAGCTCCTCATGCCTGGCAAACACACCTTGAGTGGCCTCTACAACTGTCTGTCTGTCTTTCTGTGTCTGTGTTTGGACTTGGGATTTACTGTTCAGTGTACTTCTTAGCAAAATCTACTTTATTATGTGCTTTCAGAGTTACTTTATCTGACATAGTGGCTTATTAGGATGTCACATGCTCATCAAGGCGTGTGTGTATGTGTGTACACCTTATGTATCTAAGTGTTGTTGTGCATCAGGTGTTTGGATAATTGTCGTGTGTTTGTGTTTGTGAATGAGCCTTTAAGCCATTCGCTTTTTCAACACGCTCAACACGCTCAACACAAATCACTGCTGAAAGATTCCCTCAACCCTCCGCACCTCACTATCTCTTCCCCCACCTCCCGCTCTGACACTTTCCTTCTCTCATCCTCCCCCTCCTCACCTCGTGGTCCTCCTGCCCATCGCCCGTCTAAATCTAATTAGCTTGCATCATGGACGTGTTAGGCTTGTATAATGACACAGCTGGCCCTTTCTCTCTTTACAGACAGTCACACTCGCACAGCAGACGCAAGGCACGTATATTGTCATGACTGAATGGAGCGAGGGAGATGGAGGGGCTGCTTTCAGTTTATGTGTGTGTTGGCGAAGGAACAATACTGTATTTAATACACACTCAATTTATTTGTCCACATCCTCGTATTTCCCCCGACACAATGAGAAGCATATTGCGCTAATGTATCCCAAAAATGAAGATCATTTATGAATAAGCCAACTGTGAGCAGAGGTAGAAAACAGCAGCTATCAAAGTTACACAGATGGAAAAAAACAAGGACACACACACACACACACACACACACACACACACACACACACACACACACACACACGTGTGTAAGCACACACAAGTATGCAACACAGTGTACACACATATGGGTTTATGAGTACTGTATATGGATCCACTTGGACGGAGAAAAAACTGTTTTATTCAATTTTCTGGTGCACAATTCTGCTGAAACTATAAAATGCATTGTGTTGAACACACGCTTATAAAGGCAGAGACACACACACACACACACACACACACGCACACGCACACAGGCATGCACATGCACACACAAACACAAACCAAAGCAGATTTATGTGCCGACCGAATAACAAGACACATGTTTAAGTGGTCAGTGTTTTTTCTCACGTTGGCACAAACGTAGCCGTATTCATTTTTCATTTTTCTGTCAAAACACACGGGCAGAACACACACCTTGGTATACGCACTGAAAACTGCGGTGACGAGCATTACCAGAGAATGAGTGCATCCGAGCACATGAGGCTTACACTCCCGGTAGTTGCCAAAATTTCGAATATCAAGGAGTTTCGCAAATCCTCTTTCGTTTTCCCTCCCTCTCCTTCTCGTGCCCTCTCTCGCCTTGTGGACTGTGTCTTTCCATGCTGTCATTCCCCCTCCCTCTGTGGTGTCACATTACATTCAGTCTGCAGAAACTTTCCCTTTTCATTTCTCCCATCTCTTGCTCTGTCTGTCACCCCCCCTCTCTCCTGTGCCTACTTCCCTTTAATCTCACTTCTCCTTGTCCCTCTCCCCTTGCGGCTCCATACAAGGGGAAGGGGGTGGTAACCCATCCCAGAGGGGGGATCCACTAACTGCACCCTTTGGCACCAGCTGTCTGTCTGAGGCCTGATGTATGTGTACTCTTGCATGGCTCTGGGTGAAGGTTTTTCTTTCTTGGTGAGTGTGAGAGATCGAGTGGAGTCAGAGGAGAGGGTGTTTGGTGAATGTGGTTAGTAACTCTATCTTGGACGACATGCCGCTAAAAGCATTAGGTTATAACAACTGCCAGGGCTTGCAGCATTGGACGGGGCTTAGGGCAATGGTAGAAGGACAAATGGGGTGTGGTGCCTTACAGCTGTGTGTGTGTCATTCGACGTGTGTGTGCGTGTGCATGTAACACTTTCCATCAACATCAGTCCCTGTGTGAGCACTTAGTAATTATGGTGGCCCAGAGTTGTTAATTTGTGTAATCAGTGTTTAATTGGCATTGAGGAAAACACATTAATCAGACTGGAATAAGTCTCCGGCTTCTTCATGCAGTCATTCATTTGTCTACTACAATCACCCAATCACAGGCTGCCGGGGAGTCTGGCACACCGGTTTGCAATCACAGGTTCCACTAAAGCAGAAGGATGGACCCTCACTGGTCTCACCAGGTTGCCACTTTATGAGCACATTCGCTTAAGTGTTGGAATGCTTGTGTGTTGTTTCAGCAGTCCACACACATATTAATAATCTGATGTGGAAGTTTGTTCCTCAACTTTAGATGTGTGTGTGTGTGTGTGTGTGTGTGTGTGTGTGTCTCTGAGGCATAAAGGTCTTGAAGCTGTAACGCTCTCCAGTGCACAGGAGTGTGCGTTCACATGGGTGGATTTACCCTTTTCGTTGATGTGCAGCACTTTTGTGTCGACGCGCGCTGCATCTATAAATGTATCTCATCCTCTGCAGACGGGAAGCACACGCAAACATGAAACGAGAAGTCAACTGTAAACAGACAGGCTATCAAAGCTGTAAACCCACAGCAGCATGAGCGGTGGCAGATTTCTGTAAGCAGAGAAAAAGCCTCGGCACAACTTTTCACACTCTGGCTCTTAAATGCTGCTGCTGGCCTACAATCAATATGTTTAACAACTCTTATGCAAACACAAACACACATACTATTATATGGTTTGGATTTGAAAGGCTCGGCTGAGAGCCTGGAGAATTTCATCAGCATTAGTTCATTCAAGTATGGATATATTTCACATAATTTCATTTTACATGGTGTGGAACTTTTCGTGTGTCTGTTTCTGTCGATACGATCAACCTCGTCCCGTTTTTGCCGCACAATATTCACATTCTATGCGAAGGTACTCGTTACCAAAACAACATATCGAAAAGATATATTGACGTTTGAATGAATTGCATGAAGAAGAAAAAAAGCCCATTATGTGAAAAAGGAGTAGTTATTAATACGAAACTGTTGCTTTGATACAATTCAAAGATAAAAACACAGTGAATGTTCTATTTTATGTTTGAGATGCAGCAGCTCGATGCACAGCTCATGATTGGTGTTACTGCCTAGATGTTAGCACTGTAGTACAAATACTGCTGCACTTTTTTTTATCAAACCACTAATATTTAATAGATTCTAGGTACGCCTGCCACATCAGCTCTGATTGGGGATCTTACAAATGAAATGGACTCTGCTTAAACCCTACTCTTCCACTTTAAGAGCTCCTTTCATTCCAAAATTAGAGATTGGAAAATTCAATTTAATTCTTATTGTCGAGCAGAACAAGCAGGTTTTTTTTTTTTTCCAGAGAGCTTCAGAATATATTTTGGATCTGAGCGATGCAGTTTTACGTGTTTTTTCTCCACCGAGATGATGAACACATCATGAGAACACACTGGTTGTTCTTGGTGCTTATAATTGGACCCGGGATTGAATAGTCTGGTATCGGCAAAGCTTTTGTAAAACTTTCTCAGGAAAACTGCAAAGCATGTTCTTGAAGCATTTGATGACAAACTTTAAATGGCGTTGAATGATGGGTCTGACAAATTGGAGGTTTCGAACAAGTCTCAGTGGAGCCCGGGGAAGAGACAGGTATAGGATGTACTTTCTTCTTTACAATAAATACCTGCGACTAAGGTGGAACTCTTTGTGTCACTTATAATGATGGAATTAGACTGGCACATCCATGCAGGTGTTACAAACTGTAGCTAACAGTTAAGAGTCACAAGACACGCAACATGACAGCAGATATATACGCTTCACTGTCTTTGTTTTAGGAGCTTCAGCTGCCGTTTGAACCTTTGAAGGCTTTTAAATTTACACCGCAACATCGTCTCCGAGCTTATTCTGAAATGAGGGGCTAAGTTGCTTTTGCACTGAAGCAAGAGGTTTACATCTGAACCTAGATCCTCATCTTCTGAATTGTGTTCATTGGTTCTTGCAACATGATAGTGTTCATCAGAGGACAAGTTAAGGCTGATAATTAAGATACTGAGACTGTGGTGAGACATACACTACAGTGATCTACATGTTTATTTATATATATATATATATACACACACACACACACACACACACACACACACACACACACACACACACACACACACACACACACACACACACATACTTATATTAATTGAGAAACTTGAATGTTTTCCATACCACTTGTTATGGCGTGGACTCAGATGATTAGTTGAGCTTCAGCTATGTCCAATTTAGTGATTGTGTGTGTGTGTGTGTGTGTTTTTTGGCCTGCTTATTAGCACCATGCAAGAACCAACGTGCACTTTTTAATTACAGCTCTCAGATAATTTAGAGAGGAGGGGAGAGAGAGAGAGAGAGAGAGAGAGAGAGAGAGAGAGAGAGAGAGAAAGAGCTCAGGAGGGCGAGAGAGAAAGTCGTGGAGGAGGGTTAGTTTAATCTCACAGTTCGTTTCACCCGTTGCTTTTGGTTTTATACTTCCTTTTAAAGACATAAATCACTGATCATCCTCGGGAAAGTCAGAGAGGGAGAGCGAGCGACCGTTAGATTAGCAGCAGTAGTTATATAATCATATAATCAGATTATAAGTACATTAGCCATCATCTTCCTCTCTGTGATAAAGAGGTAAAAGCACGAAGGAGTAATGGGGGCCTCGCAGGCGACCAACCGTAGATATATGCAAAAACAAATTGGGTCACGGTGGCGTGTGTGTGTGTGTGTGTGTGTGTGTGGTAGTGTCTGTATGTATGTGTGATTATGCTTCAAGTGAATAAATGTTCATGATTGTCTCTTAAGTACATCTGCTCTCAGAGACTTCACAGTGTTTACCAGCTGCTCACAGTTGGAGCATCCATAAGTAAACAAATAACTCATGAATTCATTAATTTAGGCCCATGTATGTATGTCGGGCTATCTAACCCTAATATTATACTGCGGTTTGTGCCGACATGTGTACCCTGTGTGTGTGTTTGCGTGTTGTTTGCACAAGTTGTGTTACACCAAGTGTTTACAAGAAAAGGGAAACTGGATAATTTTTTCTCTCTACTTTTCAAACAAGTCTCGAAGGGAAATCTGAATAAAAGGAGGAGCAGAAAAACAAGCGAAGAAACTCAAATAAAAGTTTCTGGTGTTTGTCGGGGTAGAAAAGGAATAATACATGGAGCACTTTCCTCTCCTTTCCAGGCCAGTAATTCCCTAATAGGAAAGGCAATCATTTTTGGGGATTTTTACTCCAAATTTGCTGGAAAGAAGCATGAAATGAACCTGCAAATTAAAGTGTTGCCCGTTATCCAAGACGCACAAATTGAAACTTCAGTTTCTGTCGCTGCATTTCGCTTTCCGAACATCCTCCCCACTGCACATGTGGGAAGTTTGTACTTCCACAACATGTTTCTAAGGGAAAAGAGAGCAGTAGAAAGTGGGTATCATTTAAAGAAAATAAAAACAACTTTTTTCGTCTTTTCATCTTTTCATGGAGGAGCGAGGGGGTGATGGAGGAGTCAGGAGAGCTAGAAGCAGAGGGGGAACGTTGCTTTGTGTTGCGATCCAGTGTAGGCTGCAGGACTTTATAAATAGACACGGATATGCATCATTGACTCCAGGCTCTATTCTGGTCTTTTCATGTATGGTTGTGGGTAGAATTTTGATTGTTGTAGAAAAGATCTATTCTGAGGTTCTCCTTGGTAGCGTGTTGGGTCTGTGTGTGTGTGTGTGTGTGTGTGTGTGTGTGTGTGTATATATATATATATATATATATATATATATATATATATATATATATATATATATATATATATATATATATATATATAGGGAGAGGTGTATATATGTGAGTGGTTATCTTCGCACCCTGGTCACAAACAGGAGTGTTAAAACCTCTCTGGCAGTGTGCGCAGAGAGCATTTTCACTCCTCTCCCATCCATGTATCTCCCTCTGCCACTCACTCCATCCTAGAGGACATGTTCTAAGACATTTACACCCTGGTTCTCTCCGTGTGATATCCCCCACCCCACCCTTGATGCCTGTTTTCTCCACCCATTCTTCTGTTCTCTCCTCTCTCGACATGCATTCAGACCCCACTCCCCTCCACCATCCACCATCCCCGCTCTCTTCCGCCTCCTCTGCTGTCGAACCCTCCTTTCCTCCTGGGTTCAGGTGTGTCTAATCAATGTCTAAGCTGTTTAATCCCCTCTAGATGCTGCGCTGCCGAGCGCGTGCGCGTGTCTGCTGCCGTCCGTGTATGCATGTCTGCCTGATTGTAGTGTCCTTGTAGTTAATGCAAAAAAAAAAAAAAAAAAAAAAGAGAAGTCAAGGTAAGAAAGCCAGAGGCTGGAACTGCTGTAATCTCGACTAAGACCCGCTGTGGATGAATTTGCGTGCGCAGTAATTCATTTGCCAGCAAGTGTCCTGTGAAAACACAGAAATGTTTTCCAGTAAGGGTTCGTAGTTATCCCTTTTCGATGATTGAATTCAAGCCTATACACAATTTGGTATTTTGAGCCACAATTCAAAGTCAGTTTGATATAATTGACTGGGATTTATTACAAATTCATGTCAGATTTGATATGATCTGATATATTTTCCTCCATTTGGTATATAGTGCTTTAGAATTGAGTGATTTGAAACGAGACCCCATCACATCTTCCAGCGCTGAATCAGACATATTCAAAGAAGAGACGCCCACTGCCAAACCAACAATAGCTTCAATGCTACCTTGACCTGTGTGTTGCTTCCCTGGGTTCCTGTGTCATCTCAGTTCGAGATTTCACAATTTATGAGCGCATTTGATCGTTAATAAAAGCAGTTTATGGCCTTAAATATCGCCTTCAACCTGAAAGGAGTTCAAAGCCAATGTGTTTGGATATAGCAGTGGCTGTGAACATTAGTCACACTCACCTCACAGAGATCGTTGCTGCCAGTAACTCCTCCGTCAGCGCTCACTGCAGCGATGACTGTTGAGGTTTGTGATGCCACCGGCCTATTTTGTGATGCTATAGCAGGTTTTGCTTCAGGCAGCGTTGGACACAGCTGAGTCGGACACGACTGTCTTTATTTTGCACTGATGTTTCTGCAGGAAATGAAAGACTGGAAGTAGGTAAATAGTTGCCACACAGAAATAGCTTGTTACAGATACTGTATATTGATAATACGTTAGAATAAATGTCAGCGGGTGTCAGTACATGTCATGTAGAGTTGCCTTATCATAGCTTGGCGGCTACCCAAGATCCTTTAAGTTCATTTTTTAACTGTAGGGGTAAAAAAACTAAAAACAAAACAATAGTACCATATAAATAATGTTGGTGTATTTATATTTTGATGCCCCCCCCCCTCAAAAAAAGCAGTGTCACAGTATGTGCTGTTTTAAGTCAATATTGTATTGCCTCAAACATATAATATGAGCCAGGCTGTAGTTGTGCTGTATTTGTGGCTCTTGGGGCGGTTTTCCAGTCTGTAACAGTAATCGGAGAGAGTTTAGCAGCTAAGCTGTGTTTATGCCTTATGTGAGGCAAAGGATTTGTTTTTTGTGCGCTGCAGAGGTTTTGAAGATTGACTTATAACATCGCCATGGCATCAAAACACACCAACTGTGCACAGGTGCCGTACTTATTTGTAGGAGAGCAATGCCCAAAACTCAATAATGACTTCACCCAAAAGGAAAAGGACCCTATTAATTATCCAAGAAGGAGGACAGCATTCAAGGAAATTAATGAAATGTCCTCCATTAAAGATTAAGTGGTAGAAAGGTTATTTTTCTTTTTTAAGTCTGTGACAGCAGTTTGCTCAAGGCTGGGTCGGCTGTTAAGAGTTTAGGGGTCCTGTAGTTCTCACAGCTGAGTTCGTAGTCTACTTAGCCAAGTCAATGACAAGGTCATCCAACGCCTCAACCATCACTTTCTCTCCCTTATACTAATCCAAATGCTTTATGCTGATTTATTAATCTCTCTCACTCCCTATCTGTGTGTGTGTGTTTGTGTGTGTGTGTGTGTGTGTGTGTGTGTGTGTGTGTGTGTGTGTGTGTGTGTGTGTGTGTGTGTGTGTGTGTGTGTGTGTGTGTGTGCGTGCCCAGGGCAGCGTACAGGCTCATATGTGCTTAACTCTGGTCTCAGTTCAACTCTACTGGATTAGCTCCTGTCCTCTCCTCTCGTCACCCTTCCCTCTTCCTCTGGTCCGTACCAACATTCTCCCACAGCTGAGGACACATCTGTTTCTGTTGCCCTTCGTATGTATTTATTCACACTTACTTACGCAAACACATATTTTTTTCTCTTCCTCTCCTCCAGTCTTTTCCCTCTCTTCCTCCTCTCTCCCTGTCTCTCTACCTCTCTCCCTCTACCCCTGACATATGGCAGTGTGATATCCACAGCCGCAAGCCTCTAATTTATTTAGCTAACGATCTACACCACCTCCCTGAATAGAGAATGCAGGTCTAGCCTCTCCCTCCCTCCTCCTCCTCTCTCTCTCTCTGTCTGTCCCTCGCTCTCTTTACGCTGTCTCCCTGCCTCACCTGTTGTTCCTCGCATGTACACGAGCACACACACACGCACGCACACACACACACGCACACACATACACACTCTCTTGTTTAATCTAATTAAGCAGGAACATGTTTTCTCAAGCAGGTTGTAAATACTGAGACTGTATTAGTGGAATGAAATTAGGAGCTGCTCTATATGAGAGTGTTATTGTGTGTGCATGTGTGTCTGCCCATATTGATGTTTAGTAAAAAATTAAAATGTATGTATGCACGTCTGCACTTGTGCATGTACTTATTTTTTGGTAAGTTGTGTGTGTCAGATGTTAATTGCTACAGGGTTCTGTGCTGGTTGCATGACTGAACTAATGAATCCACCATCATATTAGTGCAGCATGTCTACAAGAGTGTTAATAGAACGCATGTGTTTGTGTTATTTATGTGTGCATCTGTGTGTGTTAATGAGTGTGTGTGTGTGTGTGTGTTGTGCAGTATCTCAGGCTAATAGAGGGGGATCAAACCAGATCTGGGTTTGTGTCTCTTTGCTTGACTGCTTTCATCGCAATCCGGCCTTCTCACTCTGTCTCACACATTTTCACCTCCACAAACTCACACCTTCTCCGGCTCTCAATTTAATCCCTTATTTAACATATTGGTGCATAGCGGAGATGCACACCACACCTTGCTTTCACTAGAACCAGGCTCTTTTCCAAGTCCTCGGCTCCGCTGGTCTCCCTTGGTCTCCCCTCTCCTCCCGGGGGATTGTTAGACCTGGTCAGAGAACGAAAGAAGGGGTCAGAGGAAGGTTTTGGGCCCGTCATGAACAGTTGGCTGCCTCTCCATGTAGGTATAGCAACCCTTGGACCAGCTGCTGTGTGTGTGTGTGTAGGGGAAAGGGGATTGGTGGTTCGGGTCAATTTCAGTGACATCAAATTGTAATGGACTGCAAATTCTATGAGTTACTATATTCGCCAGATTACCGATGATACTCTTTTGGGACCTCTTTAAACATTATTACTCTGAATTTGAATGAAAGTGTGAATGAGTGTATTAGTAAGAAGTAGAGAACTCTCTCTCCTCCTGTGTGTGTGTGTGTGTGTGTGTGTGTGTGTGTGTGTGTGTGTGTGTGTGTGTGTGTCTCTAAGTAGGCCAGTGTAGCAGTTTAGTTTGAGTCCAGCTCCTAAGAGGCAGCTTAATAAATTGCTTTTTCTCCACATCAAATCAGTGGAGAGATATGTGATTGGATACTATTTCTTGACTGTGTGTGAGGTTGAGTGTGTGAGGTGTGTATCAATGCACATGTCTGCGTGTGTTGTTTGTGTCAGGTGCCGAATTGAATTCTATTCAGTCTGTTTTAATTCCCTAGACCTAGAAGAAAAGAAATATCAGCCTCAGAAGGAAGTCAGGTGTATATAAAGCTTTCCTGTTAAAGGGGAGTACCAAGGTTGAGCCATTCTTTCTTTTTCTCTTTCTCTCTCTTCTTCATGACCCCCTGTGTAACTCCATGAAGCCTAATGTTTGCCGTATGTCTCCTTCCATCATTTATTTTATTTTTAACTAATTGTCGAGCCTTTAAGTGATACTTTATATCTATGACTTTGTTGTTTAACGAATGAGAGTGTGCGTCTGTTTGCGCGTGTGTTTTATTTATTTTGTATCTCAGTGAGGGCTTACTGTAGCTAAAGTCAGACAGAGTGACTAATTAGCTAAGTGTTGTATTTACTCCCAGTTCAACCTGCAGTCATTTTAATTTGTTTATTTATAACAGGTAGCATTTGTTTCTTCTTTCGTAAGGAGTCCTGCACATTTCTTCTCCCAGAGACGCGTGATGTGTATTTAGTTGACTTGTTTACATCTCAAGCTGAAAGCAAGGCATATTTTTACCGTGCATGTCTCCTGGTGTGTGTTATATCTACATATGTGTACTTGTACGCTGGTGTGTGTGCATTTATCTGCATATCTGAGCTGTCGAGTTCATTAGCTATAACACTATACTTTATGGTTTGCTCTCCGGTTGTGGACGATTTTATTGGAGCACTAATTGGCAGTATAGATAGTCGTGTGTGTGTGCGTGTGTTTTGAAGTCAAGGATTTTCAGTGTATTACCCCAATGTAGCTGATTGACTCTCACATTCCCAAAACCCTTTGTTGTCGCCGAATATTGTTAAACGCTTTTATGCCTTCTGTTAGTGTGCATGATATGCGATTGCTCCCGGCAATGTGTTTGTAAGCATGTGGATTTGTGCGACTGTGAGGATGTGTTTGTGCCAGTCAGAATGTGGGGCAGGCGGTAGCAGATGCAGATCAATGCATCTATTAGCAGTTACATTGATCGAGAGCTCTGTTAAGCCTCCTAAACGCTGATCAAAAAGTCCTCTGATACATTATGAGCCCATAACCCCCCTCCCCCATCCCTGATCCTTTTTACGGTCTCCATCATTCTTCTCACTATTGCTCTGAACTAGGCTGAAATGTGGATCTCCAACCTCCTAATACAGCTTCTATGGTATCACTGCAGGCAGTTGAAATATAGTATCAGCACAATAGGTTTTCCAATCTTCCGGTGATACAGGGCATTCATTTCAATTTATTTCAGACAAGGCTTGTTGCAGCATTGACTCAAAAGTTGCTGAAGTTAGTTTGAGTTACAGCAACTACTGATGTGTACAGTGGTTGGTGTTCTCTCCGGCAAAGGAACGGGTGGGAACACACTCGCACACACACACACACACACACACACACACACACACACACACACACACACACACACACACACAGAGCATAACCTCTGGCCAGGGTCCCATCCAAGGTATTAGGGGGTCTTAAGAGGCAGAATTCACTAATGACTTCCTTTATCTCCTACACACAGCTTCAGACGTGATCACTGAGGCTCTACACCCACACACAAACACAGGCTCTCTCTCTCTCTCTCTCTCTCTCTCTCTCTCTCTCTCTCTCTCTCTCTCTCTTTCGCACACAACCCAAAATACCACGGGTGGATAAAAACAGAAAAGCTATAGTGGTGTTGGCTGGAATTTTTCAGATCAGCTTTCTTCTGTGTACTTTTTTGAGGATGTTTGTCTGCACGGCTCACACACAGCCTGCACTAAAGTGTTCAGCGCCACATCTGGTTACCCTCATGGTCTGAACTCGATCCTCCTGTTTTGCTTTCACTTGGGGCTTTAATGTTTTTTTGTTTTGTGTTTGCCAACTAATGTGCCCCTGTCGTAGGGGTAGAGAGAGGTGAGTGAAATGTCATGAAAAGACATGTGAAAACATGTTGTCCTAGTCAGTTTGCCAAAACATTTTCACAGAAAAAAAATCCACTGAAAAGTAAATCCCAGGCATTTTTATTTAGATATTCTTTACATTCTGACGCGTTTTTATATATAGTGGCAATCAGTTTCAACCTCCACCTTTTTGGCGTGGATTGGGAGTGTTTTAAGGTGAAGGGACAAGGAGAGTGTGAATTACATCTACGCTGCATACTAAGAATAGAACGCCGCTCTTCTGGACCCCCTGAGCACGCCACACACCAAGCATACGTTAACATCTGCATGTGTTAAACTGGAACTCCCAACAAGCAAGTATGTTAAGTCTGTTTTTTCACCTCTGGCTCATTAAAGGGAACTTTTTTACTGACGTTATGCTGGTCTGGCAGAGGCATGCTGGAAAAAGTGCTCAATTATTGTCAGCTACCATGGCAAATATGGTCAGATTCTATGTGGGAATCAACAGCAGAGAGAAACACACTTACTTGCGGCGAACCCGTAAAAGCTGTTTCCATAGAAAAAATAAAGCCAGAGGCTTACTGCGGCCAAATAAAAACAACAGGTGAACCCGTGGGAGACATTATCGATGCCAGCTGTGACATTATTTTCCTGGTATGCAGATTATATGTAAACGACACTCTCCTTGGCCCCTCCCCTCCGACCTCTATGCTCCACGCCAGAACGGTGACGGAGAAGCTGTCAGCGTGACATAATACCTGACACGGAGCCATATGAAGAATAAAAAGTTAGATGATTGTCACTAAAAATCGCACTGGAATGCAAAACGATACATCAAAAAGAAATAAATTAATATTTGATGCCTGTTTTATTTTTCAACGGGAACTTTATTCAGTGGAAATGTTTCTTTTTTACAAATGCCTGATTTTATTTCCAATGCCAAAAAAACGTACTGTCGCTGTTCTCGCTCCAAGGAAAAAAGCGTCAGTCGCTTGGTAGGAGCCAAGGCTTTCATTTAAGAAGCTAAGGCAAGGATTTGGGGTAATAAGTCAGGTTGGAAGATGAGACTAAAAGATGAGTCGAGATGCAGCGAGAAAAGTAGGAAGAGATTTGGGCGGATGAAGGAATGGGGGCAGCTAAGCCTGGTTGCTCATCTAGCTAGCTCTAAACACAAACACACAAACTCCAAAACATGCACTTTGGACATAATTCCTGAAAAC